>NC_137774.1:154992614-155592614 GCF_963455305.1 Plecotus auritus
TAAAACTCATGAAACTGGAAATAATACACATAAACTTTACAAGGTGAGCAAAAACACATCAGGGAAAATAAAATGATGAAATTAAACAATAATTCTCTGTAAATTGAATTCTTTGAGATTTTTTTTACTTTATTTAGTGTGAAAGCCAGATGTAAGACATGATATGCACTAAACATTTGCCAGGGACATTTGTATGTTATTTTTTTTTTAAAGGAGTAATAAAAACTAGGATAACACATTTACAAATAAGGTCATGTTTTTAGTAATTGTTATAATCATATCTATGGAAATCACAAACTATTAAGGCAAAAGGCAATAGGAATTTTCCCTCCACATGTTATCTCCCTCACACTCCCCAGCCAGGACTATATATTTAAAACTATAAAACCTTTCCTATTCTTGTCACCAATTCTTTTCTTTTTTCTGTCTAAAATCCACAACAAATTTAGTATATACTGATGTGTTATTTTTTTTATTTTTTTTTTTTTTTACTACAAAGCATAAATTCCAAACTTGATGAGCAAGATGGATCAACTTAGGAAACAGAACTAGCCCACAGGAGGTCATCTTGAGGAATAAATGTCCTAGCCAATCAGGAGCTGCCTTTCTGGTTTGGCTAATTATCTAAAGAGTAAATGGTTGCTTTTATAGGTAAATCATCTCTGAGACATTATCAGGCCATTTACATTGCCATTTACATTATGCTATCTGATTTTTCTAGGCTCTCTAAATTATTCAATGTTATAGTCTTTCACATGTTCCTATTTTAATGCATTTATCATCCATTATTCATATGTTGAAGTCTAGTCATGCATATACAAAACAGTTACATCACATTCAATTCACCATTCAGCAAGCAGTAGAACAATACTCATTCAACTACAATTGTATAATATGACTAATGTTCAACTACAACATGCACAAGAATTAATCACCTAGTTTCAGACAAATGTTTCCCATAATGGTTATTTATCTCACCATCATGCCATGGTGTTTGAAATGTAGCTCTATTTTCTGTTTAAAATAACTTTTTTTTTTTTACTTTGTGCAGAAATCTATAAAATTATGAGTTCTGATGTCAATCATTATAGTTCAGATTTATCTTAAATAGGAAAGAATTTTGTTTAATAATTTAACAGTTTCCAAGTGAAAAAATTTGTGTACCTCAAATAATTTATTCTTATTGGCACAGTAACAGGGACTACACAATTGTACTTGCTATTCACCAAGAAGAATGTTTGTCATTGCCACTATATTTTCATGGTGAAATTAATTTCATGTTTTTGGAAGTTCATCATATTAATTACTTGTTAATTATGTTTTAACTATGTCTTAAAAGGTGAACTCCTGATTTGCTTTGCATTTTAAGTCCATTAAAACTTGTAAGTCCCCAATTAATATTAATCTTTAGTGTCAACTATGTTTGTTTAAAGAATTAAAGTGACAGAAAAGTATGTTAAGGAGTATAAGGTAAGACCATATAATTCAAGCCTGTTTTTAATCAAATACTACTTACAACCCCTATTGTTTTTTCTCAATTGAATAAAGTCATATTTTTTTCTTCAGTCATGTACTATGATAGAATGATGGCGTGACCATTAGGCACTTCCCGCTAGTCCACTCTACCAATTCCAGACTCTATTTTCTGTTGAAAGTGGAGCACTCTGAGGTTGATAAGGATAACTTTTTAAAATAAAATAATAGATCTAAAATTTTCAAGCTAATTTTTCTTACAGTTTAACTTTAGAGATTTTCAATGAAATATATATTAAGCTGTTAATAGCAAAAATAGTTCATAAATTAGATTATATCTATGTGTATCCACTACTAGGTATGTGGTTGTATTTTGGCAAAGCCTATCAAGATGTCAACCAGAGATCAAAGGACTTAAAATTAATCGTGGAGCTCATTTACCACAACTCACTAGTCAATATGTGAATTTCCCAATGGCCATTTACATGTTGCTTATTGTCAGCACCAAGGCCTGGAGACTCTTCTCTGGATGATAAAGGTAATGCAATTATTTTTTAAACAATCTCATCATTAAAAAATGTTATGTACAATTAAATTATATACTTATAATTTTTATCCATTAATTTTTTTTTGCCCCTTGAAACTCAAGAAATAAATTTATTGATATTTCCCATTAAATGTTTAGCAATATTAAATGATAGCTATTTTGTTACACTAGGGGAAAATGTCTATCGATGTGATACATCATTAAGTCCAAATGTATTTCTGTACAGATTTAAGATATATAATATACATTTCCAAGGAAATCATAAACCCTATGGTCATAGGAGCATTGCCATGGAAAGGAAAAGGCAATGCTTCTGAGAGTTAAACTGAGTTCAGTTCAGTTCAAGTAGAATTCAAGAGCCTTTTTATTTTCTCATCCAGCAGCAGCTGTGACAGAATAGGAACAGATGAGAGATTTAGATATAGATTAGGAACAGTTAGAGGAATTAGTGTGATTAAAAGCTTTTATACCTTATCTGCCAAGATGCGTAAAATGCTCTGAAGCTCCTAGCATCAAAGAAAAGCCAGCATATTGCAAAAGCAGAAAAGCACATAGCACAGCCCAGTGAGGGCAGTTTCAGAATATTTCCTTACCTCTGAAAGTATCCCAGGTCAGAAATGAGTTAATGAGTTTGATAGGGTGGATTGAAGACAACAAATAGGCTATTGCTTTGTGTCCTTTGTCATAATCATTAGCCTTTTTGTTGTTATCTAGGGTTAATCACACATAATACAGACAATTAGTTATCTAGGTCAATGACTACTGTGTTGATATAATTCACTTAAATTTTAAGTACACCTCTGCCTTTTGTTTTTGTTTTTCAATAACCCAAGGATAGGAAGCGTTGAGCTCCAATTTATGAACCATCTCAGGATCAATGTGGCATGCGGTGTCAAGAGCACATATACCAGTATATTGTCACATTTCAGCCATATTCTGAATGGCTATAAAGGCCCTTGACAGTGTTTTCAGTGTGACTCCCTCTCTATGATTTGAAGCACAGATACATAAATAAGTTGCCTATTTTGCATTTATAAAATAATATTTTGAAAACTATAGATATCAATCAAGATTGTTGAATAATGTGTTAAGTAATTATACTAGTTTGCTATAACAAAGAAGCATCTAATTCTTACTAAATAATTTTAAATATATTTATAAGTTGATAGTTTTAAGGAAGAAAAAAGCACAACTTAGAAACATTTATTTATAAAATATTTTAAAATAGCATCACCTCTCTAGGCAATATTGAAAATCTCTAAGTCAATTACTGACAACATTCTAGATGTATAAAGATGAACAAAACATCCTGTAATACAATACATTTGTATCTGAATAAATTGAAGATTAAAAAAGCAATAGTGGTTATAATTAATAAAAATAATCTACATGTAATAGTCTAACCATATAACCACATGAAAAGTAATCAGCACCTTGGCAAGAAAGCATCAAAGGCAGAAATATTCACATTTTCTTGACCAGTTAGCAGACATTGAAAAGGGGTTTCTGGGCACAGACCTCCCATGTGTGACTTGATTCAGTCAGCAAAACACCTTAAGTCCATAAAAACATTCTGTCAACAACTCCACATCCCTGTTTAACTATTTTGCACTTCATTTAGGCTATTATTGTTAATGAATCACAACACTACTTTGGAATGCCACTCCCAGAATTCTCAAATGTGCTCATATATGTTATTTAAATTATTTAAATGGCTTAGAAGGGCTTTCATTTCTAAAAGAGCTAGTAATATAAAAATCTTATGTATAAAATAATACCAACAATATTTATATTAACTTCTTGTTATAAAAGACTTTAATAAAAATTAAAATAATTAGGCTTTACAAAGTACTCCTATGACTAAAGCTATTTAGATTCTGTTTTGTTTTTAGAAATCTCTGACTTTTCCATTTGAGTTAATTTAAATTAAGCTTCCCATTATAACAGCACTTTACTTTGAAGTGGGACTTTTTAATGTCAAGAAGAGAAATCACCTCCCAGTTGGTTGACAATTTATTAAAGCAAGAGGTCTCAGGAGATCAGCATGCATAATATTGTAAGACATAATGTCATAAGGCTGTCATTAGAAAATAAACAATTTAATATAGATCACAATGCATTTTCAGCCTCTCTTTTAAAAGTCAGAAAAGCCTTCAAAAGGATAATATTTGATGTTAACATGAATATTTTTATACTCTTTTCTGAGGAGAAAAATCACATCTATTAAAACTTTCAAATATACATGCATTAAAGCTATTCAAGTAAATAAAAACTTGCCATGTTTGAAGAAGAAAAATGGAGAAACATCAATCGTGTGATATATCTTACATTTCCTTTCCACTCCAGAGTTTTAATTGTCCCTCACCTGTTCCTTTTGCCAGTATTATACTTGGATTTTTGTCATAGTTAATTACCAATCATCTAACATGTCTTTAGAATAAACTGGATATGATGATTATCATAATCTGACTTGTTTTATTACTCACTCAAGTAGCAAGTTGAGAACTTAAGCTAAAATATAATTTGAATTTGAATGTAGAAATGATTGAATCACATAGAGAAGTATTTGGGCTATTATGTTGTAGTTGTAGCAGACCACTCACTGTTAGGTTTCATAAAGCAAAAATTGCATTATAGACTTTAGTCTTAAAGTATAGGTATAAGGGGATGATACCTGTGCCTTACAAGAAAAAGAAATAAGTTAAGAATAAAAACTTAAAAAGAGGCTAAAAGATACCTACTTGGCCCTGGTATTATGTTGCCAAGCTTAATGTTGGCTAATTGTACTTCTTACATGTAGAATTGAAGTTTGAAATCATTTATATATATATATATATATATATATATATATATATATATATAGTTATTTATATTTATACAAAACAAATTTATAAAGAATTCTAAAAGTTATTGCTAGTGGAACTATGAAATAAAATTGGTTTAACTTAGAAGCATATTTTACATATCTTAATAATGAATACTTTTTTTACCTAATCTTATCCAAAAAGGAAGTAATATTAATATGCAGATATATAATTTTTCCCCAGAGTCACACTTTTACATACTCTCCCTCTCTTTGTAACATCTAACCCAGGAACAATAGTACACAATTTAATTCAATGAGTTGGAAAGAGTAGATTTACATTAATTCAACAACCATAATGTGCCCAAACTAGAAAATGAAAATATGAAAACAGAAGTAAACAGAAGTGCCCAGATATTTGGTCAAACATAGTCCTGGGTATGCCTGTGAGAGTGTTTCTGATGTGATCAACATTTGAATAAGCAAACTGAGTAAAGAAGATTGCCCTACCAAATACAGGTGGGCTTTATCTAATCAGTTGGAATAGAACAAAAACTTGACCTTCCCTCAAATAAGAGAGAATTTTCCTTTGGACTTGAACTGAAGCATGGGCTCTTCCTGGTCTCCAGCATGTTGTCCTTTGGACTGGAACTATACTGTGAGGTCTGGTTCTCAGGCCAGCAGACTCAGCCTGGAATTGGACCAGCAGCTCCCCTGGGTCTCCTATAGACCGTGGGGCTTGTCAGCCTCCATAATCACAAGAGCCAATTCCATATATATATATATATATATATATATATATATATATATATATATATATATATATATATTCTGTTGGTTCTTTTTCTTCGAAAAGCTCTAATATACTATAAATGTCACTCGTTCAAAGGATGAGGACTGTTTCTTAACAAACTTTTATTTTCCCAGGTCCCCATCCATCACCTAGTAAATGAATATTTGTTAAATGAGTAATTCTCATATCAGTAACTTTTTATTGGTACAACAAATTTTCATTCAATTTCTTATTACCAATATCTGGTGGTAGCAACTCTCATCTTTTATTATCTTATTATTTTATATTAAATTTTTTCTAATTCAGTAAGATATTGACATTTACATTCTTAATATATGAGTGAAGGGTAAGTCTACAAATAATTTTATTTATATAAAATTGCATAGTAGTTTGTATTATTAGCTATTTGGAGAGCACAGAAATAAATCTTCTAGTTGGTCTAAGAGCTTCTCATCATGATTCATGAAAAACTAAGAAAATAGCCTATATTTTATTTTCACAGCCTTAAATTTGAAATATACTGGAATTCAGCTTTGTTAGCTTAGAAAGACTTAGTGATGAATATAAATTTGTCTATTTACAAATGAGGTGCATATGTAATCTTAGATGCCAGTTGAAACTGCGAAACTCTTACACTGAGGAGTTGCACTGAAGAGAAAAAGAAATCTCTAGTATATAGTCCAATTCTTCAATAAAGCCAGGACATAGGAGAGATTTCCATGCTTCCAGAAAATCTGACATGACTTACTTCCTCATACCTTATTGTTTACAACTGCTGGAGTAATAGAGATAGGAGCTTAAATCCCTTCCACAACCAAACAGGAACCTGCTTTATCTAGTTTTCATTGTAACAAATATTTTTTTTCAGTAAAACCTACCTGATTAGCATGGACTTAATTGGTAAAGAACTTTTCATCAATAATGCCTTCTCAGGATATTATTTAAAATTATGATTATGTAATTAGTTAATTATTGTATCTATGCTTAAAATGTCTATAATATTTTGCATTAAATACCGAAAGCATTCAGAAATGATAAAAGCAATTTATAAGTATATAGAGCAGTTGGTACTTTCATAAACATTTCAAGAGGATATTGTTAAGAGTAAGAAACTTGATTTTACAGAAGAAAAAACTAAAGTTAGAATGAGAGTGAATTCTGTGAAATGTTATTTATGATTTTCTCCTGAAACAGGAAAAAATTGAATTAAGTGCTGATAGGAGCCAGCACAGCGGAATATTTTGAAGACATTGGTAATAGAAGGCATAATTGATAAAAAAATTATCTAGGGAGCACAGAAATGAATAGAATACAGTGAACATATGGAGATATATGTCTAGCCCTGAGGAAGTTACCTCTTGCATGGTATTGTTCACAAAAGCAAAGGGATGTGAGCCAGATTTTTCATTGTCCATTAAGCTTTAGCACTATACACGTTTGCGGCTCTTCTTGGTATCATATGGAATAGAAACCTGAGAATAATTTTTCTCAGAATTCTTACCAATATAATTCCAGAGTAGATTCCACCATCAAGAATCTCTTGAATAATACATAGGAATTCAAAGCTATAATTGTCTTCCAGTAGGATAGAAATATCGTGAGAAGAAGAAATGAAATTTTGCCCTAATTCTTGGAATCCTCCTGAAATTTATCCACATTAGTGCTATTAGTGACTGAGATCATTGGTGGGGCTTTCTTATTTTCTGAAAGCCAGAGACATTTTTTCTCTGTCTTTCACTACTAGCTCTTCCATAGATTTGCCAATATATTACATATATATATATATAATATAATCCCTTATATATAATACCTTCGTGTTGAAAGACCTGGAACAGTCTGTGCTTTCTTGACTCAACCCTGACTGGTAAGAAAAGTAGATGCAAACACAGTTACAATCATGGTGGCTGAAACTGGAAGCAGTTTCAATTCAAAAGGTAGGGAACAAAGATAGTGATTAAAAAGGGGGAAGTTAAATGTTTTTAAGAAACAGCATTGCTCAGTGGAGAATAACAGAAATAATAAGCTTGATAAATATGGCTGGCTTAGCAGCAGTAAAAACTGGATAAACTTGATAATGAATATATAGTGATCAAAATGTAGGTGTTTCCTTTTTCTTTCTTTTCTTTCTTTTTTTTTAGAGTAGCAATTAATATCCCTAGAATGAAAGTAGAATTAGGAAAAAAAAAAAAAAAAAAGGTTATGAAGCAAACACAGCAAAGAAGTTAATAGTGGTTGAAATGACAGCTGATAGAAGAAGTAGGTTTCCCTAAGGTACAAGTTTAGGTATTGTGAAAATAACCTAATAAGTGTGTGTGAAGCATTTAGGATGACTTAGTTGTGTCTGAAGGTTTTATTTTCTTAGTGGTGAAACAGTTTGGGGAAAGCACATAACCCTATGAGGCCACCATACTTTTGGAAGCTGAAGTGTGTCCTAGGCAAGTTGATGAGGTAATGGAGTGGGGACTGAGCTTAGTCACCAAGGGTGTCTGTGGTATTTGTGGTGGGGAGACCTTGTTAAAGGCCCTCTCTTGGCAATGAGGCAGAGTGACTGGGGAATCTAAAATTACAGCGCAGGTGGAAGAGTGCGATTTATATTTTTCCACGTCACTCACAGATATGGGGACTTTCTATGGTAGCTGGGGAACTAATCCCATGGACAAAAATGTTTGTGAAAAGGATTTGTGTTTTAAAGCCTCCCTGAATCAGGAACACAACACACTTGTTCCTGAAATGTAAACATCTTCCAATGAAATATTCCAATTTTCTTCTCAGTCCTGAACCTTTATTTTACTCTGTGGGCCTGAAGGATATATTATCTTATTCATATAATTTACTTCTGAGTACTATCCAAGGAACAGGTACTTATTTTTATGGGTAAGAATTTTAAATTTGCTTTTTAATACCTTAAAGACTTTTTTTTCTGTTTCTTCTTTTTAAATAAAAGCTATGGGAGAGTGTTCTGTCTTCATTCAGTGTCACTATAGTCCAAGTTATTACTCTAGCCTTCTAAGCTATTAGCTTCAATTTGATAAACTGAAATTAAATGAATAATAAACTATAAATGGTGAATTGTTTTATAGTCTAGGCAGATGTCAGATCATAACAATCATGTAAAGAGTTAAGGGCCTATTAATGGTTGATGTACTATTATAATTATTTTAAATGAAACATCAATTTTTTGGAGACAATTATCACAAAAAAAGCAATCACAATACATTTAACAAGATTATCCAAAACTGTACAAGAGGACATAGCTACTTCTTCCACTACACCTAACTACATTTATTTTCATTTGTCGTAACATTTGATTCTTTGTAATATTTCTATACACATAATCAGTCTACCAAATACATCCATAGAGGATAGACAAAACTGTTATGACAAAGTTATAAAAGATACAGCCACATACATAAAAAATCAACAACACTTTTCTTTTCCATTTTTCTTGTTCCTCCCTCTCTTCATCTAGCCCTCTAGTGACAGGCTGGAGTGCAGCCAGCAGGGTAGTGTCACTCAGCAAAACTGCATCATTCTGCGATCATGTTTCCTCCACCAAGCCTTCCGGTGTTGCCCTAATGTGTGTGGCTGAAGCTACCTTATATATTGTTATGAATGTGTTCTGGCACACAGGAAAGGCAAAAAGCAGAAAAGGAGAATAAGCAACTCTAGTTTATACAAATAATGAAGTAGAAATTTATTTTGCTTACATCCTAATGGCAAGACCAAAGTCCCATGGACACTTTTAGTTGAGAAATGCATGGTTTTTTTTTTGTTTTGTTATATGTTCATGTACCTAGCCAAAAGTCCCAAGAGTTAAAAAAGACAGGATTGGGGATCCCCTAGCAATCTGCCTCCCCTAAAGTTACAAAGGAGGAACATTTGTACTCCTTAGTCATATGGACGAGAAACACAGCACTGTGATGTTTCTTTAACCTGTATTTCACCCACTTAGGTGCCATAGAAACTCAAGCAATATTTATTAATTTAATAAAGACTACTGTACCTAGTTTCTATTCCATCTGTTTTTCTTATCAGCTATCTGGCATTGGGGAACATATCTAAACCATATGATCTTTAATTTCCACATGTGCAAAATCAAGGTAATAAAAATTCATAACATTGTGATTTTAAATGAGATAAATGGATAAAGCATCTGGTTACTTAATAAAACACTACCAATTTCCTAAATCCCTTTAGTCTCATTAGAAAAATAATTATTATATAATGTGAAATCCATCCCAGAAAGCTAGAAAGTTTTAGGTATTTAAATTCCCACAAATGCTATAGAAATATAAATACAGATTTTTCCTGAGTTCCAATGCCAAGTTTGGCTAAAACGGAGTCAAATTTCCTAACTCTGCGGGAACTTGGAATGATGTAATAATTTCTCCTTCATTCCTCTAATTACTCATTCTAGCATTTTGGTTTTGTTTTTTTTCCTCAAATGTATTCACAGGTATTTGGAATATATCATTCCATTTTAGAAAAAGGGAATTAAAAATAGTATATAAGTCATTATAAGTATGTTTTCACAAATAGAAAACAACAACAATAAGCAGAACTCTAAACACTGTATCCACGTTCAAAGAAAAGTCTTGGCACAAAAACCGAAATTAAAATGCATAAATCGTACCTATGTGTGTTCTTATATGTTTTTCTAATTTTTAAGCAAACTTCAGAAGGTTGACTGTTTTCTGTACAGTTATAAACATCTGAACACATGTATATATTCATGTACTCACCACAGTTCCATCAGTCCAAAAAGCTCTCGTGTGCTCTCCTCTGCAGTAAGAACTTACCTCAGTCACCAACTGCTGCTAACAATGGATTTTTTTCTCCAAAACCACGTTGTTTTCTTTTGAAGGATGTCATCTAAAAACAAACATAAGAATAAAACTTTTTGATGCTGTATTTGTTTTCACTCAAAATAATTTCCTTCGCTATCCATCCAAGTTACTGCATCTATCAAGTTTGCTACTTTATATTGGGGAGTGGTATTCTATCTGTTTCCATGTGTGTACCACCATCTGTTCATCCTTCCACCTATGTGGGACATTTGCGTTGTTTCCAGTTCAGTGTTATTATGAATATAGCTGCTATAAATATTTGTGTATAGGTTTTGGTGTGAATAGGATTTTGATTCTCTAAATTCCTAAGAGCAGAATTTGTGGATCGTGCAGCAAATTCATATGTTCCTTTATAAGAAACTGCAAAGTTATTTTTCAGTCAGTGTGTCATGTTTCCTTCCTACTTATCGCATCCGAGTTCCAGTTTTTCTTATATCCGCAACACTGGGTGTTGTGCCTTTTGTTGTTTTGTTCTGTTTCCATGTAAAAGATGTATGGAACTACTGACATTCTGTGGTTTTAAGATGCGTTTCCCTAAAAGTCAATGATGTTGAACAGATATTTTTTCAGGTACTTATTTGCCATTTGTATACCCTATATTTTTGACTAAATGTTTATTCTTTTGGCCATTTTTTTAAATTTCATTATGTTTGAAATTTGAGAGTCTAGTCTCCTATAAAAGTCCTTTTGACAGGATTATAATAATGAATATTTTCTTCCTGTGTGTACTTTGTTTTTTCCATCTCTTACCAGTCTCCTTTCATAGAGCACAACCTCTTCATCTCAATAACACTCAATGTACTTTTTTAAAATTTGTGTGTGTTTTTGAGTCTATGTGTGCATATGTAAGCATTTAGAATAATAAATTTATCTAAAACTTAATTTTAAAATGCTATCTTTATTTATTTTACATAGGCCAGGGTAATTTCCCCCCAAAAAACTTCCTCATGTTCTTATTTTATAACAACTTATTCATTTTAATGTATTTTTCTTTGTAATTGCGGTACACAGAACTTAACACATTTCTCCAATTAAATTGAAATAAAATGAAAAAATTGCATCATGACTACCATTTGTGCCACTATCACACTGACTGTTTTAAGATCTATATTCCTTTTCTGTTTGAGAAATAACTTACCACATCCTATGAACTTTTAGATCATTCTCAGCCATATTTTTGTATGGAAAACCAGTGAGCTTTCCATATTAATCATCATCATCTTTCTAGACAAAAGTGAAGCAAGAGCGATTCATTCTCCTGTTTATCATATTTTCTCTATAGTATATAGCCTAATAATTGGAAAAATGTTCACTCACCCCAACTCATTTCACATGTGCTTTCCCTCATCACTGATTAGTGATTCTAAATGTTTCTTTTCTTCTAATGTGTGAAATTAGGTCTTCTTACTTTGACATGGCTTGTTAAAAGTGAGATAAACGCTATATTCCTGTGCGTTCACATGGTTTGATGAGCTTTAAGTATCCCGTGAAGCAATCGTTTGCAGCATCAGTTACTATGGGTCAAATCAGGCACAAAGGTGTGGGAGAAATGTGCTATGACAATCTGTGGTAAAATGATTTTGTTTTAAAATATGTTAATTGCTTGATTTTATAAGTCACTGAGGGCTACAGCTAAGGCAGAGACTACATCAAAATTCAACTTTTACACAGCACAGCTAATGAAAATAAAAGGTCACCATGTAAAAGTGCCTGGGGCATCCCATGGTTTTAACATTGGCTGATCCTTAGGAGCTAGCTGATGCTAAAAACATGTAAGTTTCCATTATAAATTAGTTTTTAAAATAACCAATTATGGTAGGTATTTCATTTAAAACAAAGGTATAATATTCTATTTTTAAAGTGGATTATAGGCAAAAGACTAGATAATATGTTTTTATAAGGAACATGCATTTTTTAATTTATTATTTTATTTTTTGTATAAAAGTTTACTTTCATCCTTGGGACTTAGTGGTATTAAGCATACTGAAAAATAGAGCATCTTTGAGTGTATTTTAAGAATCTGTATTATATCTTTAAAGTATAAAGTCAGCTTTAATATTTACTGAGAATTAGTTTTTGCATAGTAATTTGGTTCAGATATATACTGAAAAATAAAATCTTGATATATATTGTTTCTGTGGGGTATGTATATTTGTTTGGAAGTGAAATGTGCTGGTTGAAATCTATAGGGGAGAAATGGTGAAAAATAAAATTATGTTTTTAATAGTAAGAACAAAAACCTAAGAGCCCTGAACTTGTAAATTATTACAATTTCAAAGAAAATAGATATGTAATAAGTAAAATTAAATATTATTATATGGAGAACATTATTAGTTATTTAAAGGTATGTGAAATATTATTATATTCATAGGAACAATGATATAATAAAATATCATGAAATAACATAAAAGCCATTGATTTTCAGGTGATTTTATTTACTGGGGTACAAACTTATGAGGAATTTTTTCTCCATTCATTACTATAAACACACTGTCTATAATAGTAGTTTATATATCAAAATCATTCAATGAATATTTTTGAGTAGTGATTATTTCCTTATTTCTCAATTATATTATCTTTTCTACTCTGCAATACATTAGTTATATCATTGTCATGTACTTATAGTACAACAGACAATCATATATTTAACTTATAGTAACATGAACTCTCATAATAATGCTCTTTGTCAAAATCCACCTACTGTGGTTTGATAAAATAGGAACTGTATTATTTTTTTCAGGGAATTTATACCTTAATGGATAAATATAAGTATATGAACACATAAGTGATAGGAAATGTTCATTGTTGGAAATATGCAAAAAATGAAGGAGTAGCTAACCAAGAAAGTGAACAGCAGTGGAGAGAAAGAATTAGCGAAAGGAGAAGTTTGACCCAACACTTAAGAAATTAAACAGGAATTAACAGTGTTATTTTAGGCACTTCATATATATATATGTATATATGTGTGTGTGTGTGTGTGTGTATGCATTCATATATATGAAAATTTATATTTTTAAATATGAATGCACATACAAATATGTATCTCATTTATTTCCTATCATTAAAAATATTGAAGTCACTAAACAACCCTCAAATTTATTTTAACTAATGAACACTTATGTGTAATTTTCAATATTTTCCCCCAGATACAAATCTTGTCATCATCCTCATAATTTCAATGTTTTATGGAAAAACAAGCAAACAATGAAATATTGCCTTTCACTGTTTTGATCACTTTTAAGAAAATTCTTTACATCCACTGTAGTTCACATACCCTTCTGTTGATTGTCATGAACCCAAAATACTATCCCTGTGAATTCTTAACTTGAATATTTAATCTTTGTCCACAGCCACATACCAATTACTTAATAGCTTATATCATTATAGCTAGCACTGTATTTCACAGTCACCTTTAAGTTCTTAATGTCTTTCCTTTCTCGCTTTTGCTTTCATTTACTTCCTTATCCAGTTTTGAGTCTATAATGCAGAATTTTAACCACTATTTTGGTATTATCTACTTGATTGCTTTATGATAGAATATAGATGCAGGGTCAGGAAGAGACTAAAGACAAGCAGATGGGGGTAGGGGGAAGCAGGAGAGGATAAAGGGGGGGATAAATGGTGATGGAAAGACATAACTTGGTGCCTTGGGTGGTGAACACACATTATACAAATGATGTGTTATATAATTGTCCACCTTAAATCTATATAATTTTATTAACCAATGTGACCCCAATTAATTCAATTAAAATGAAAGGAATAGGATTTATATGTTTGGCCAATAACCAAGAATGACAAACAGGTGCATAACAAATATGTATTTCCCTACCCTAAATATTGCCAAATATGTATTTCCCTACCCTAAATATTGCCAAGAGAATTTGTATTGGTTATCCTCCCTACATGAAAACAAAATAAGTCCTCTGAGACTGCAGGCTCGGTCATGATAGATGGCATTCATGAGAGTGCTCTAATTCTCCTGGTGAATATTCTTTGTCTCCCAGTAGGCAAGGCAATTGACATCTGCTTTGATTGTGTGGATGCTGGGTTCAGCCTGCAAGTTCAAGGCTCCATGAGTACACTATCTGCAGCAAGGGGAAAGACATGGTCTGTATGCATGCAGTAAATTTGAAAGGCAGAATGCTGATGAGCTGAAGCCTGACCTCTGTGAAAATGACCAGCATAGAGGAATATAGGTTCAGAAAATCCACGTTAGTCAGAGCACCTTGGAGGATAGAGCCCATTTAAGTAGTGTCAGAAAGTTCAGAGTGCTGTCCCCAGGGGTTATGGATTTACACAGAATACTGAATACAGATGTTTTATATTATAAGAAAGTTAATGCTATGATAAAACTATTAGCTAAGGGAACACTTACACCTCAATTGATTGCCTAGGATTAGCTATTTCTTCAGTGTTATTATTTTTTTTCTTTTAAATATGACATTTTACATTGCATTTCGCTTTTTGGGTTTGCATTTTGAGAGTAGGAGAAAAAATTTTTCTTAAAGAATACATCCCGGACAGAAAATGTAAACAAAAAGAATTAATTCAATAGAAATTTACTTTCAGACCAATTTTCTGGAGCTTATTAAGTGTATAAAGACTTAAGGCTAAATAGACTTCAACACACCTTTCTGTAGCATATATTCCTAGATTTCACTTAGTCCGTTTTTTTGTTTTTTTTATCACTAGCAGTCAAATTAACCATCTGTAGTTAGTGTGACTTTCAGCCTCTAAGTAGAGAAGCTAGATCTTCTCATTATCCTGAGATGTGTTAATTATTGAGTTGTACTGATTAAATTCAGATGAGAATGTTGAATAAACTATAAATCTGCTTATTAAAAATACATATTTTTATTTTCATTTACTGGAACACAAATGACTTTATCAAAAGCCTATCTTATATTTCTAGTGTAATGAAATATTTGAGAAGTTGGATTACTTATCTAGGGTCTCCTTGGTATAGCAGACTTTTGACTTTTATTACCCTATTACAACAGTTGTTTTCTTTTCCCCTCTATTTTTATTTATTTTTAGTTCATTCTCTCTCTCTCCCTTCCTTCCTTCCTTCCTTCCTTCCTTCCTTCCTTCCTTCCTTCCTTCCTTCCTTCTTTCCTTCCTTCCTTCCTTTTACTTTCTTCCATCACCATTTATCTCCCCTATACCCTCCTTCACCTCCACCCAGCTCTTCTCCCCTCCACAATCACCACACATATAAAAGCCTAGGTGGTGTCTCACCCTTGCATCATCACAAGATAGCTGCTCCAATGTCTTCACATGATCAGGGGAGGGCAGTTGGGGGCAAGATCAGGTCAGCAGAGGAGGGCAGTTGGGGGCAATCAGGCAGGCAGGCAGGCAGGCGAGCAGTTAGGAGCCAGCAGTCCCGGATTGTGAGAAGGATGTCCGACTGCGGGACTGGGACTAAACCAGCCATCAGACATCCCCTGAGGGGTCCCAGATTGGAGAGGGTGCAGGCTGGGCTGAGGTACACCCCCCACCCAGTGCACGAATTTCGTGCACTGGGCCTCTAGTATATATATATATATATATATATATATATATATATATATATATATGATATTCCAACATTAATATATCATTAAAAACCATCCAAGCACAAGACATAAGTCTGCAGCAAACGATATTCTTTTTTTTTTTTTAATATATTTTATTGATATTTCACAGAGAGGAAGGGAGAGGGATAGAGAGCTAGAAACATCAATGAGAGAGAAACATCGATCAGCTGCCTCCTGCACACCTCCCACTGGGGATGTGCCCGCAACCAAGGTACATGCCCTTGACCGGAATCGAACCCGGGACCTTTCAGTCCACAGGCCAACGCTCTATCCACTGAGCCAAACCGGTTTCGGCAGCAAACGATATTCTTAATGGGTGCTTTATAAACAAGAGAACGTTCCCCTTTTTTAAAGTTCACTAGTGAATTTCGCTTTGAGTATTCCTGCCTTGCAAAATCCATAAAAATGTCTGGTGTAGTACAGATAAACATATGAAAGGTAATAGAGTAAAATATCTTCAAGAGATGGGCAAAGAGTTGTTAAACATGATACCAAACATACTAACAAAAAATGACATTTCTACTAATTTTATATATCAAAATTAATAACAGTTATATTTCAAACATTAATTTTTTTTGGGGGGAAGTGAACATCTTAAGCTGCTTGATCATTATTTACTACTTCCCTATTACAATTGTAGATGTCCATTCAGGGCTGGCCTGCTCTTTGGTGTTTGAAGCTGAATAAGTTATATCAAATATGATCTCTGTGCCTGAGCAAATAAATTCGAAAATCAGGAGTCAGAGGTTTGAATTATTCATTCAGACCTATATTCCTCAATTGTCTTCTCTAACTCGGTTTTGCCTGAAAAGCTTTGAATTAGAGTAAATGGGGCAAGGGTGGTTCTAGGAAGAAGGGGAATCAATGGAGAAAATAGCCCGTCATTTCTATGAGAGGGGAAGAGGGAAGAGATAAGAATGAGAATAAAATCCCTGCCTGTCTTCTTTCCTAACACATCCAAATATATAAATAAACCTACCCTTTCTTTTTCTCTCATCCATACCAACCCTAATACAAGCCAATTTATAATACATCTGGGTCTTTGCACATTAAAACAGCAGAAATCTCTAATGAGGCTTCAGCAAGCCATCATTTTAAGACTCTGTTTTTTCTTTTGTATTTCTTTCCCCAAATTTCTCTATCCTTTCCCCTATCTTTATTTATTTTCACCATCATTAGTCACTTAACTTTCTCATAATGTCAGTGATTAATGTTGCTTTCACTCTGGTATACAGCTTTAGAATTTTTCATAAATACCCCTTCAAGTATTTTTTAAAAATTTAAGCTAAAACCCTGGCTTAACTGAATGTATAATAATATTACTGTTGAGAATTTTATTCAGGAAAGTTACTCACAGAACACTTTCTGGAAAAATACTTTTCTTTTAAAATGTGATGTATTTCAATATATTTATTCACTTTAATTCAATTTTAAATATACATTTTTAATAACTAAAGAACACATTGTCAATAAACACACATAAAACTGAAAGAAAAGGAAAAACTTCCAAAATATATAAGGAACTCATACAACTTAACAAAAGGAAGACACCCCAATAACAAATAATGGGCAAAGGACCAAATAGACACTTCTCCAAAGTGGACATACAGAAGGCCAAGAGGCATATGAAAACATGTTCAAAATCACTGATCATCAGAGAGATGCAAATTAAACATGACAATGAGGTATTAACTCATACCTGTCAGAATGTTTTCAATAACAAATCAGCAAACAACAAGTGTTGGCGAGGATGTGGAGAAAAGGGAATCCTGGTACACTGCTTGTGGGAATGCAAACTGGTACAGCCACTGTGAAAAACTATATGGAGTTTCCTCAAAAAATTAAAAATTGAACTCTCATTTGACCCAGTGATCCCACTTTTAGGAATATATCCTAAGAGGCCAGAAATACCAATCAGAAAGGATATATGCACCCCTATGTTCATATCAGTGCAATTTACAGCAGCTAAGATTTGGAAAAAAAACGCAAGTACCTATCAGTAGATGAGTGGGTAAAAAAGCTGTGGTACATTTACACAATGGAATACTATGCAGCTATAAAAAAGAAAGATGTTATAATTTGCAACAGAATGTATGCACCTGGAAAGTATTATGCTTAGTGAAGTAAGCCAGTCAGAAAAAGATAAGTATCACATGATCTCACTCATGTGTGAAATCTAATGAACAAAATAAACTGATGAACATAATAAAGATCCAGAGACACAGAAGCGTGGAACAGACTGACAAATTTCAGAGGGAAGGAGGAGGTGGGGGTGGGGTGGGGAGTGATTAACTGGGGAACTTATATGGATATATGGATAGCCCATGGACATAGACAATAGAGTGGAGAAGGCTGGAAACGGGGGGTTGGGGCGGGTGGCGGGTTGGAGGGGAGTGAATGGGAAAACAAACAAGAAATCAAACAAAGAAAGGGGACATCTGTGATACTTTCAACAATAAAGATAAATTTAAAAAACAATAAAATACATCTAAAATCACTAAATCATAGAATGTAAAACACTATATAGTTCCTTCTGAGTGAAAATATATTTTAGGGGCCAATATGGGTTGAATTGTGTTCCACTAAAATTCCTATGTTGCAGTCTTAACCTCCAGTACATTGGAATGTTACTTTATTTTGAGAGCGTTTGTTATAGATATAATTATTTAAGATGAGGTCATAGTAGAGTACAATGGGCCCCTTATCCATTATGAGTGTTGTTTTTATAAAAAGAAGGCCATGTGAAGAACAGAAGACATGCACCCAGGTATAATGTTCTGGGAACATGAAGGCAGAAATCAGGGTGGTGCAAAAAATTTCTCTTATTATTGACTTTAAGATAGTTACCATATTTTTGGTAAATTAATCTCATAATATATGCCCCCACACACAAGAGAATTTCAAAATCACAATGATAAAAAATACATGCTTTGGTTTTAAAATGTACTGCAAGAAAACAAATCACTTTCCTACATAAAAATCTTGGACAGAGAATAAAACATAAAAATGAAAAAGTTTAACTAAGAATTAGAAAAAGAAAAATAATAATGTTCTAAATATTAGAACAGCCAGCCTTCACATTGACCTATGAGCCAGGAGGTCATGGTTTGATTCCCAATCAGGGCACATGCCCAGGTTGTGGGCTTGATCTCCAGTGTGAGGCCTGCAGGAGGCAGCCAAGCAGTGATTCTCATCATTGATGTTTCTATCTCTCTCTATTCCTCTCTGAAATCAATAAAAGTATATTAAAAATAAAATGTATATATATGTATATATATTTCATAAAATTTCTCTAAAGCATTATAATACTAATATGACTCCATTTTAGATGGTAAAAAGTGGGTATAAAAACTAAGTATGGGTGTGTGTTTTGATATTTATTCCACTTAAGGCCTTGAACTTTACCAAAACATACTAATTTCCCCCTATTGAAGATTGCTTAGGTTATCCAATTTGCATATGACTTAAAAACAGCATTTTTTCTACATAAATTTAGCAATTTTATACCATTTTACCTAATAATAGACAAACATGTAAACTGACCATATCTCCGCTACACCACAGCCAATCAGAATGAGTATGTAAATTAGAAGTCCAAAGATGGTGGCCTCCTAGCTGCTCCAGGCATGGAGTGGCCAGGAGGGGCAGGACGCCTGCTATGAGAGGGAGGGCGCGGGGGGGGGGGTGGGGGGGGGGGGGGCGAAGGGATCTACAGGAGCGCAGTGCCACAGCGAAGACAAGACTACAGACTCCAGAGTCTGCAGCGAAGATGAAGACTGCAATCTGCAGCGAAGATTGCGGACTCCAGCCAGAGTCTGCAGCAAAGACGAAGAAGACAGACTCTGGCTGGAGCCAAGGCCTGGGTCCTGGGCGCTGGAGGAAAACCAGTGCTGGAAGCCAAGGGAAGGAAGGCCTATTGCACGAATCTCTTTGTGCAACGGGCCTCTAGTTTGTTATATAAACAGTATCTCCATGAGTGTAAGGGACATGCCTATTTTTATACATAATTGAATTCCAAACACTTGGAATAATGTCGACCAGAATGAGCTTTTAATGCATTTATTTTTGGACACTTATATTGTATATATAATATCTCAAAACCCCTCAAAACATAAAATAGTGGTACACACTTTAAGTCATGGCTTGCAAAATAAGTTTCTACAAAGGAAAAGTAAAATAATTTCCTTTAAATCACATAAAATAAAAATACGTCTTATGAAGATAAAATAATAATGAAAGTTATCATTATTATAGCTATAACTTTGAGACCATATTATGTGCCAGATGTGTGCTGGAAGCTTTATGGGAATTACACATAAAATTAAGTGCAGCTAAACACTAATTGCAAGAAGGTGGGGGACAGATTAGCTTATAATAAAAGTAGAGAAAGTGATACTTTAAATTTGGCAGCTGAAATGAAAATTTAACAGTTCAGAGACTGATGACATTTTTCATCTTTGGCCAAGTATGTGTTGCTCCAAAAGAGAATAGAGAGTGGGAAAAAGCCCTCATCAAGTTATTATAGCATCCTTCTGTGCTTGGAAGGGCATGATGTGCAGATTATTGATCAGATTTTAGCTTAAAATGAAATTATGTTTCCATTGATTTATGTGTAGTATAAATATGTATCCATTGAACATTTATATGTCTATAAATACAATAATTTAGAATATCAGAAATCTGGTTTGTATCTTAAATTTCTTATACTAGATGATAAAAGGATATGATTGATCATTAAACAATACATTATAATATAATATGTTGGGGGCATTCTTTAAAAAGTGTGGCTCAGCAGTTGAGCATGGACCTATGAACCAGGAAGCCACAGTTTGATTCCACGTCTGGGCACATGTCCTGTTTGTGGGGCTCAATTCCCAATGGGGGTCATGCAAGAGGCAGCCTATCAATGATTCTCTCTCATCAATGATGTTTCTAACTCTCTCTCTCTCTCCCTTCCCCTCTAAAATTAATAAAAAATATATTTAGAAAGCTGTGAAACAATGACCATCCTATATAATAAAAGTGTAATATGCAAATCGACCAAATGGCTGAACAGTGGAATGACCACCGGACAACCATCCGGATGACCATCTGGGACCACGCTATGACACCCACTGGTGCCAGGCCAGTCAAGGCGGGTGTGATGTGATTGGTCAGGGGCCTGGCCATCGCCCCACGATCGCCCCAAAGAGGGAGGCCCAGGCCACCACCCAGCGGGCTGTGGCAGGTGGGCGGGACCTCCCTCTGCGAGGAAAGCCCAGGTACAGGTGCCAGTGGCTGGAGAGAAGCCAGTACCGGCAGCCAGAGGAAGGAAGGCCTACTCTTGAATAAATTTTGTGCATTGAGCCTCTAGTATATATATATATATATATATATATATATATATATATATATATATACACACATATGTATATATATATATATATGTATATATATATATATATATATAATGGTGTTTTGGGTAAAATATTTTTGAAGTAAAATTAGATTTTAAAATTCAGGATTGGTGAAGAATATATCACATGTAGTATAATTTACCTTTTTAAATTTAAAGTGCAACAAGTTTGACAAATGCATACAATTATATAACCCTCTCAACATCAAAAGGTTTTTTGTGACCCTTTTAAGTCAATCACCTTCCTCCAACCGAAGCTCTGTCAACTACTTACCTGATTCTTTCCTTACAGCTTTGCATTTTCTGAAATGATGTAAGAATGGAATCCTGAAGTAGCAGCCGTTTCTGCGGCAGTCCTCCACTATTTTTGGTATTTATCCATGTCTTTGCACGTTATTAGTAGTTTGGTTTTCCTTATTGCTGAGGAGTATTATATTGTATGGATGTACCCAAATTTGTTTATCCCTTTGTCAGTTGAGTTTTTTTGTTTTTGTTTTGTCTATGGTGATTATGAATAAAGCTGCTATGCATTCAAACACAGATTTATGTGTGGGTATATATTTCATGTCTCTTTGGTAAAACCTAGAAATAAGATTAGAGGGTAATTGGGTAAATATATGTTGAATTTATAAGTAATAGACAATTTTTCAAAGTAGAAATACTATTTCAGGTTTCCATCGCCAATATCTGAGAGTACCAGTTATAGCACATTTTCACCAATATTTTATATTTTCAATTATATTGATCTTAACCATTCTAATAGTGTTTCGTGATATCACATGGTAGCTTTAATTGGTTTTAGTCACTAATGGTGTTGGCAATTTCTTCATATATTTATACTAATAAAAGGGTAATATGCTAATTAGACCAGGTAAACCAGACGTCTTCCAGTCATCCATTCCTCCTTCTGGACAAAGCCATAGTGGTGGGGGCAGAGGCAGAGGCGATTAGGGGCAATCAGGCCTGCAGGGGGAGGGTGGTTAGGGGTGATCAGGCGGCAGGGGAGGGCGGTTAGGGGCAATCAGGCTGGCAGACAGAGCAGTTAGGGGTTTAGGCCCACCAGGATTGGGCCTAAACTGGCAGTCAGACATCCCCTGCGGGGTCCCGGATTGGAAAGGGTGCAGGCTGGGCTGAGGGATCCCCCTCACCCCCATGCTCACTTTTCATGCACCGGGCCTCTAGTTTCCTTATAATATATACATCTTCTTTAGTGAGATGACTTTAAATTTTATGTGCAGTTGCTACTATTTTTTCTTATATAAATTATTGAATTTATTTGTATATGAATGATAAGAGACCTGTATCAGATATGTTTTTGGAATATCTTCCCCCAGCCTGTGACTTGATATTTTATTTTCTTAACAGAGTTTTTTCAAAACAGTTTTTAATTTTGATGAAGTATAATTTATCAATATATTTTTCTCAAGGTACCCTAATAATAATAAAGTTTTGTACTTTCAAATGAAGACACAAAACTTGTAATTATCTCAGTGAGAAAACAAAAGACCAAAAACTTTAATTTGCTGGGAATGTCTTCTTCTCACCAGGTATCACATATCAAATACATTCAAAGATGTTACTGTTTTTCATGTTGTAACAGTTATAGAATACTTGAAGACTATGTATTTATTAATAAATCTATAGTATTAAACTGTATTTATTGTTATTTTCCAGATATTTTAGAATTTCCAGTTATAAATTCCAGAGATATTGTGGGCATATTTTTGTACTTATTATTTTCACAGTATAGTAGCCAAGAACACAGGCTCAGAAGTTAAAGAACTTGAGTCTAAACTTTAACCCATAAGTTGTTAAGATGTGTGACTTTGAGAAATTTACTTAATTCCAGGATATCCTTATTGACTCTGATAATTCAGAGGTTTTCAAACTATCACAGTTCAGGGTGTCCTTAGTGACCATTTTGTTGTTGTTGTTGTTCTGGCATACATATGCCAAAAGAAATACATAGCAGTTCCATTTATTTAATAGTGAGGTCTATCAATGTTGAAAGGATTAATGTTCTGACAACTTAATGGTCATTTGAAAAAAAATTATCTATAAACATTGAAATAGAAATACTGTTATTCAATTCAGAAATAGGTTTATTATTACCTAGAATCAGTAACATAACAAACATTTCCTTTTACCCGGTATGTCAAATGTTGCATTAAAAACAAACAAACAAACAACTCCCAGTGCTTGTTAAATACTGTTCCACTTCGAAAACACTTGACTCTGACTTGACACCACCACTCTGCTTTCCTGTTCCACATTGATTTTTGCACTACTGTGCACTTCACATAAAGACTTCAAAACACCCAGCTTCCCCCAAAACCTAATCTCATTGAGAGAAGTGCAGTGCAATCTAATCTTAAAACAATGAACCTCTTCCAGCTAGTACTTCTTCATATGGTATCTGGCAAATCTCAAGTATTGTTGTGTTTCCCCCAAAATTTTAAAATGTAGAATACTTCCTGTGAGTTTTCTCGGTGCCTTGAGGCACCTTTTTGAACAGTTAGTTTGGAACCCATGGTGTTAATGGAGATGTGAAATGCCCCTATCAAAGATTATGAGAAAGATAAGTCTCTCTCTCTCTCTCTCTCTCTCTCTCTCTCTCTCTCTCTCTCTCTCCCCCTCCCTCTCTCTTTCTCTACACCATCTCTTTTTTAAATTCTAGGAGCTCTGCCTCCAAAATATATATCCTGATATCCATTTCCACTATCTAATAGAAACGAGTTATTCAGAAATATTGACTATGATTCACACCTCTTTTCTTACCAAGTTTTTTGCCTTACCCTGCAAGAACAACAGTTATTAGTATCTGTATTCCTCCAGTGGTTTGCCATAGTAGATGCATAATAATCGAATGGCTTATTGCCTGCAATAGATGTCTAGTGTCACAAGATGTGCCCAAGCTGAATATTAAAATTTAGATGTCTATATTCCCATTCTAGTACACCATCTATGACCATGCCAGGTATTAAATATTTTCTGAAAGCAATTTTGGGAGACAGCAAGATAATAAGGGAGGTATGTTTTTGTCCATTCTGAGTAATAACTACACAAAGTATCTTGTCTACGTCTATAAAAGAATAATCATTGTTTTACTCCCATAGCAACAGCTCTATCTGCAACCTTACCAATTCCTTCTGACACATTGTTGTGATGCAGCAGACAATTTTCAACCTGGGCTGATTAAGCTTTATATATACTTTAAGAAATATATTACTAAAAATCTCAAGCATGTATCAAAGATGAAATAATTTTATAGTGAACATCTATATACTCCAACCTAGATTCTAACATTAAATGTTGCTATACTTGTTTCATCAAGCATCTATCCATCCATTGCTCCATCTTATTTTTGAAGCATCTTGAAGTAAATTGAAGATATCAATTTTACAATATGTAGAAATATTAAATCATGATGTTGTGCACTTAAAATGAATGTAGTGTTATATGCCAATTATATGTCACAATCAAGAAATTGAAGATATCGATATACTTTCTCCTAAATATTTCAAAATTCATTTATTAACTAGTGTTCAATAGACTTGATTTCTTTTCTTATTACAGTCTACATTCAATATTATTTTGAATTAATTTCAGGTGCACAGCATAGTGGGAAGACAATCATACACTTCACAAAATGCTCCCCTGATATCTGCAGTACCCACCTGGCACCATACATAGTTATTATAACATTATCCTATATAATAAAAGGCTAATATGGAAATCAACCAAAAGGCAGAATGACCGGTCACTATGACGTGCACTGACCACCAGGGGGCAGATGCTTAATGCAGGAACTTCCCCCTGGTGGTCAGTATGCTCCCACAAGGGGAGTGCCGCTTAGCCAGAAGCCGGGCTTACGGCTGGTGAGCACAGCAGTGGTGGCCAGAGCCTTTCCCGCCTCCACGGCAGCGCTAAGGATGTACTACTGATGGCTTAGGCCCACTCCCCCTGCAGGCCTAAGCCATAAGTTGGACATCCCCTGAGGGCTCCTGGACTGTAAGAGGGCACAGGCCAGGCTGAGGGACTCCCCCACTCCCTGAGTGCGCGATTTCATGCACTGGCCTCTAGTTGACTACATTCACTATACTGTACTTGACATCTTGTGACTATTTTGTAGCTACCAATTTGTACTACTTCTCCTTTTATTTGGAATTAATTGGGCTGACATTGGTTAATAAATCCATACAAGTTTCAAGTGTATAACTTTATAATCTACCATCTGCATACTACATCGTGGACTTACCACTCAAAGTTGTTTCTTTCTGCCAACATGTATCTCCCGTTTGCCCTCTTCCACCTCCCCACCCCAAGCCTTTTTCCCTTTGTCAATCACCATACTGTTGTCTGTCTCTGAGTGTGTGTTTTTTTGCTGTTATTTTTTTTTGGTTGTTTTGTTTTTTGTTTTTTGTTTTTTGTTTTGTGTGTGTGTTTTGCTTAATCCCTTCACCTTTTTCATCCAACCCCCCAAAATCCCCACCCCTCTGATAGCTCTCAGACAGTTCCCTATATCTATCAGTCTGTTTCTATTTTGTTTGTTTATTTAGTTCATTAGATTCCACATGTAAGTGAAATATATTTGTCTCAATTTGTACCTTTTAATCCCTTTAATATTTTTGGTGTGAAATTCAATACTATAAAGTATACAAGTATTAAGTGCACATTGGATAAATTTATAAATACATATGTCTAGATATGTGGCTTTAGGAATTTGCATTTTCTTCCAATGATTAGCCTGTGTACTGAAACATTTAATATAAAATATTTTATTGGTGTTCAGTTATAAGTATGACTTCTTTTATACTGTGATTTCTTCTTTCAATACAGCCTTATTTTGAAGCATTATTTTTAGTTCTGAGATTCATATGCATTGTCAATTATTTTAATTGGATTTTTGACCAAATGATAAATTCTTATATTTGCTATTTTTTGAAGATTGCTAAGGTTTTCTTTATAACCTAGCCCATGTTAAAGTATCATGTTTCTCATGTAATTGAAAATCACCCATATTTCTACACATTGCATATAGTGATTTTTATGTGTTTTCAATAATTATTAATTATCTTGTTCTAATAGTCTAAATCCTTATCAATTTTTTCTGATTGATCTATTCTCATCAGAAAGGTGTTAAAAATTCCCATTCTAATTATGTGTTTGTCAGTTATTTTTATTTTATTTTTTTTAAATATATTTTATTGATTTTTTACAGAGAGGAAGGGAGAGGGATAGAGAGTTAGAAACATCGATGAGAGAGAAACATCGATCAGCTGCCTCCTGCACACCTCACACTGGAGATGTGCCCACAACCAAGGTACATGCCCTTGACCGGAATCGAACCCGGGACCCTTCAGTCCGCAGGCTGACGCTCTATCCACTGAGCCAAACCGGTTTCGGCTGTCAGTTATTTTTTTACTTATTATTACATAATTGGTCTGCTGATATATTTATATTTACCTATATTTCCCCAAACCAACTGTTCTTTCTTGAGGACTCATATTTCCCACTATTTCTGAAGTATTATATTTTGATATTGCTTCTCCTTTAGATTCCCCATCTGAAGTGTTTATTACATGTTCTAATTTTCCATTCTTTCTTTTTAAATGATTTTGATGCATAATAATTTAAAGCATGTCACTGCCTTTCTTTAAACTCTCTAAAACATCTCATTAAACTTAGACTAAAACACAGGATCTCTACTAGCCATTTGCTACCCTCATCTCTCAGCACATCTCCCTTTCTCCTTATGCTCATATGTGACAAGATTAGACACATAGTTTTGAAATAGGAAATGCATTACCAGAAAACCTTATTTTGTATTAAATTAATTGTGTTACAAAAAGAGACAAATATAGTTAATGAATAAAAGTTGTGGTTTAATAACTTATACTTATTTTTGAAAGATGAGTTAAATAATGAGCAATTCAGCAACAGAGATTATATCAAATGTTGTTTTATCTTTTCAGTCAAGAATAGTACTTGGCACATAATAGGTGCTCAACAAATTGATTCAAAAATACAATTTACTTCAATGGAATAGAACTTTTAAAGAAAGTTATCTGGCCTGGCCAGAGTTGCTCAGTGGTTGAGCATTGACCTATGAACTGGAAGGTCACTGTTGGATTCCTGGTTAAGGCACATGTCCCGGTTGCAGGCTCCATCCCCAGTGTGAGGCATGCAGGAGGCAGCTGATCAATGATTCTCTCTCATCATTGATGTTTCTCTCTTTCTATTCCTCTCTCTTCCCTCTGTGATCAATAATATATATATATATATATATATATTTTTTTTTAATAAAGTTGTCTGGAGGCAGCAAACATGGATATATATACTACTTACCCAATAGTTAGAAACAGCCTTAAAAAAAACATTTAAAAAGATTTTCAGAATTAAAGATAAGACTTTTTAAAGGTCAAACAAATAAATCTAATACAGTAAATTCATTAAACTTTAAAATTTCCGGAATTGTTCAACTCAAGGCTATCTCCATTGGATATTGTGAGGAAATTAAATTAAAAGCAACGACAACAACACACAGAGAGAATATCAGTCCTACAGATAGACTTGCCTTACTTTCTCTTCTGTAGAAAATAATGAAACTTATATTAGCCTATACTTCAGGCTTCCTGCATAAACTGCACTGGCAATTACTATAAAAATGTAGACTACCTAATAAAAATGAATCCACTGTTTGGAATAAAACTTGCCTTTTATTGAAGTCAGAGTCATCACATTTCTTCTACCTAACGTCTTGAATAATAAGAATTTCTACTTTCTTTAATGTTCTGAGAATTTTCTTTCTGAACAACATAAAGCCTTACATTATCATGCAGAGGAAAAGGTATGCTTCTATTGCGAACATGCTGCAATATCCCATTTAAATAAAGTTGATTCAGCACCAGTTCTCTAGATACTAGCAATTTTATCATTTGAATAAATGTAGGATACTTGCCTGAGTTGACTCTTTCATTATATGTAGGCTTTCTATCATGAGAGACTTTCTCAGGATCTTTGTTATAGTATACTTCAGAAAGAAAGACACAATAAAAATAGAGTATTACTTCTTTTTACCTGTGGATGTGATATAAATATGTTTAAATACACCTTTAGCTTTGATGAGATAATAGCCATAAATTCAAGGGCTTCTACTGCTCAATACTTTAAACCCTCGGATTATTTTGCATAAAAAAATTTATTTGGGTTTGAATAGGTCTAAGGGTTTTAAAAGCCATTATATTCAATAATATCCTAAAATTTTGAAGGTTTCCTTATATGGTATCATTTTATCCCACATTAGATATTAAATCTAATGCCAAAATAATCTTTCTCTGACTACAGAAAAAGAGTTTCTACATTTTCAATTTTCATAGTACTCTTATTTCCTCTTCAATCCTTGGTGCAAACTATCACACAAATTAATTTTTTAAATGCAGGTATGAATCCATTGTATGGCATTATATTCTCATTGCCTTTGAGTTAAAAATCAATACATTGGTATGACTGGAAAGTTTTCCAATATAATTTTCCTGTTCATTTCTGCATCTTAAATTTCATTTTCCTCTTTATTCTCTAACTTAAGCCACATCAGACTTTTTCATTGCATTTAAGGCAGGATGCCCTTTTCTATGTGTCTCGGTATGTGTGTGTGGGCGGGGTAATGTTATTTCATCTTTAAGCAAGTCCATATTTTCTCTCCATCAATGTCTATTTTATTTAAATTAAGCATAACTTCATTCAGGAGACTTTCAATGATACCTCCTCCAACTTCTAACTATGTAGATAGTCCTTATTTTATGTTTCAGAATGATGTGATGCAAAATATTTAAAACCAACTCTTGGGGTGAAATAAAAACAGAATACAAGCAAAACATTTTTATCTTGGCATACGTTGATTTCTATGGTGTAAATATTTCCACCATGGTTAATTTCAAGTAACATGATCTAATGGTCAGCAAAATTTCTAAAACATGAACAATTCCGTCTGAATCGTTCAAAAGCTATGATCATGAGCTGCTACTTGCAAGTTCGGGCACAACATTTTCTGTGGAGTCCTACACTTCTCAGTCAGGATGCCCACTGCACTATTAATGTGAAACTCCCACGGTGTTAGGGTCCATTTCCTTCCGCCTCACTGTTGTATGTCCAATGAATGTCACAGTGGTCAACCCATCAAATGCAACTCATAAAAATGTATCAAATGAAAGAAAGCAAAAATGCATGGATGCTGATGCTTCCCTGGCTTACAAGACTGCATATACATAGATGGCTAAAGAGTGTCTGAACGTAAACACCACCCTCCTTCTGTTCTGGACTACTCACATAAGTATACTTGAGAAAGACATTAAAATTAGTTTGTATTGGTTGAAATTGTTTAGCTGTTGATTCTGATTCAACCTGTATTGGAAAACATTGTTCTAAAAGTATGTATCTCGAGCACATACATGCTAGCTAAAAAATATGCTATGGAGATATTTAAAGCAATTTTTTTTGAGAGTAAGTTGCATGCATATTCCTTTACTCTTACTACAATTACATGTACTTCTGAAGAACAATATGTCATATAGAGCCATTGGTACATTACTTTTATCTAATCTACAATCCATAATTTGATTTTGTGAATTGTCCCAATAATATCCTTTGTAATATTAATTTTCCCATTAGTGCAAAGCCCAGCCCAGGAAGACATACTGAATGCAGATGTTATGTCTGTTTAGTCTCTTTTAATGGGGAGCAATTTTAAAGCCATACTATGCAAAAAATTTACATGAATTACTGTTAATACAACTGAGCTTCACAGATATTCAGTTGCACACCTAGTTAAATAGCAAAGAAAAAAATGGAACTAGATGATGAATGCATAACCTAGTCTCTTTCAACTGCTCTATCATTTGCAGTCTTAATTATTTGGAATAAAACAATCTTCATTTACTGCTATAATGTTGCTAAAGCAAGCTATAATTTACTAGAGATTGATCAGGAAGCCAATAAGAGATTTGGTAAATATAAACACATTTTATAAACTTTAGAAAAATAATCCCAAGAGAATTACTCATAGTCTGAGTACCCATGGATTTGGTACTAAAAGATTTAATGGCCATGCTTGTAATTTAAATGATACAGTTTTTTAAATAAACAATTAAAATATTATTTACTAAATTACCAATGTTAATGATTATAATAAGGAGTGTTTTTAATTTTCATATTTCTGAAAATCATATGTAATAAGTAAAATACATTGAATTATAATTTAATTGGTAATATTTGTTTCTAGCTTAGTTATTCATAAAGCTAATGTCATCATCTATTTGATAAATGACAATAATGGTTTTATGCCAAATTAAGTACCTTGATCCAGAATAGCAAAATAAGAGAGTTGGAACTAAAACCATAAGGCTAGCAAGAATAAAATTATGACTACAATGCTTAAAACGCCATTTATTGAGTTCCTGCTATAGTTTTAAGACATCAGGGTAGGAAGTTTCTTTCTCTTTCTTCACCATGTGTTGCTATTTTAAATTGTAGGTGATAAAATATTTAATGCATATGTCCCCAGCCTGGACAGCTATAAAAGAGTTTCCTATAACTCAGAGCTTTAAATTAGCAGAAATAACTTTTATTTACCTAATTTTATGTGAACAATCAAGGACAGAAATTAAAACTAAGGTGGGGTGGAGCAACAAGGTTTTTGGTCTACATTTTCTGAGAGGAGGTTTTCTTGTTACCATTTTTCTCTTATTTTCCTGATCAAATTCAAGGAGAATATCTTCTCAACTCAAGAGTATACAAGGGCAACATATTAGTTATGAATTGGTTCTGACAGCTCTCTAACCATTTGAAATTGCATGGAAATACATAAAATTCATGAATGTTAAAGGCAAAGCTCTTTTTTTAAACTGCTAAGTTCTTGATTTATGAAATTGAGCAGCTAAAATGGAAGTAGGTTGAAACAAAATTTGTCTTGTGCAGTTCTAGTCTAAAACTAAAGTAAATTCCAACATTATCTTTATAGAACTTTGCCCTTGTTGATGGCTTATAAATGGTAATTTCCGTACATTGTATAATATATACATACTTACACATGCAGGTACAACTACACACACAGAGAAAATCACTTGTCTTGTTATTTTGGCAGTACCATTCGTTTTCTGTCAAAGGAAACTTTCCCTCTTTTCTTATCATCAGGGAACCTTATATATCTACATTGTCATTGAACAAATTTAACCTCTATACTTTGCTTTGTCATAGCAAAGAAAATAGGCCCATAGAGTTTTAAGCAATCCTTCCGACATAGTAGTATTGTATGCAATTAGGATGAATGTTAATTAAATTACTTTTCATCTTAATAAATATTTTATATTTCACTTTTGCTATTTCATGACAAAAATGTTCACTACCTCTTTTGCATTAAAAAAAAAATTAAAGACTGCCTTAGCTGGTTTGGCTCAGTGGATAGAGCATCCGCCTGCAGACCAAATGGTCCTGGGTTTGATTCTGGTCAAGGTAATGTACCTTAATTGTAGGCTCCTCACCCACCCAAGCCCTGGTCAGGGACATTGCAGGAGGCAACCAATCCATGTGTTACTTTCTCATCGATATTCTCTCTGTCTTTCCCTCTTTCTTCCACTCGCCCTAAAAATCAATGGAAAAAATGTCCTCAGGTGAGGATTAACAACAACAAACTAAAGACTGAAAAAATCATTTTATAAAATTGTTACTTCTCTCTGATTAGAAGTAATTCCATGCTGTCACTCCAAAGTTAATTCATAAGGAAATTATACCTTGGAACTGTCACAGATGGAGTTAAACAGACCAGGAAGGTTTTCCATGACTATTAGAAGAGGGAAGTGAAATTGAACCCAACTCCCCTGAAAGAAAATGAGAGTTTTTAAGTGCTGGGGTGAGCTATAGGGATAATACTGGTGGACCTTGGGACAGAGATAGGTCAATGTGATTTAATCATTTGTTTGCTAACTGGTGCTTATGGAAGTTGAGCTCCTACCTTCCACAGAGACTGGGAAATAGGTCACTGTCCTTGTTGATGACTACATTCAAAGGGGATGGCTCTCAGGCCCTTGAGAGAGACATAAGTGGGTAATAAAACTGACCAGAGGCTGGGAGGAGGTTTACATCTAAAAGGGGCAAAGAACAAGTTTACAATAAAAAGTCTTCTTAAGTTTTGTCTAAAAAATGAGGAGGTCAAGGGCCCAGGGTCAGGAAAAAATGCCTGTCTAAAGGTGATTTAACCTGGCCATCTTGGTCAATATAGGAAAGAGGGACCACTGTCTACTTAGCAGCTTCATTTACATGCTACCTGCATGGAAAGAAGCCTGAGGAAAATAGATCCATTAGATGACAAGCTGGATCTCCTTTGTGAGTCAAATATTTTTTCTCCCAGAAACCATCAAAGTACCCCCTCCACTATTCTCAAATCTGAGTTAGCCATCCTTTATCTGTGCTCACCAACAATCTAGCAGTAACTTTTTTAAATTTAGAAAAGATAGGAATTTAATTTTTGTGGTAAATTTTGTCTTCCCCATCACATTGTGAGCATTTTTAGGGCAATATACGCTGATTTTTATCTGTGAATCCTCAGCAAAAAGCTGTGTCACATAACACAGATGCACAATAAGTATTGCTGAGGAAAAGAAACAGTTCGTTAACAGAAAACAGTTTAAAGTCCGCTAAGGTAAAGAGAATCCAAGATAGACAAAGGTTCTACAAAGTCCCTTAAACCTTGAGTCTTAAAACATTTATTGGGTTTATTTGAGCAGTAAGGCTAACCCTATCAGAGAGCATTATAAATAAAAAAAAATATGCAAATTTAAAAAAATAGCCCTGTTTTAATGGGGATTATAACAAAATTGAATATGAGCTTAACTTTGATTTCCTTGGCTTTTATGTTTCAAGTTTAATCCATGATATCATTTGAAACCAATTTTTGGAATGCAAATCAGCATCAATACTGCTGTGCATAGTGAAATTATTGAAAATAACAACAGAAAAGACCTTACAAAGTATACTAAATTCTGTTCTCAGAGAGTCAAGGTGGTATTTATTGTTATAATTAATGGATTGCATACAAATACAGCCCCGCTTATCATTTAACTTAAACTAAACAAAAATAAATAATCCTATACAATTTTTAACAGGAAGATTAAATAGAATACAGTCTAAACAGCTAACCAAAATACCACATTTCACATTTTACCTGGGAGATCATAGCAATGAATAACTTTATTTTGTTTGATGATAATTCATTTTTAAACACCTTTCCTCCTAAATTGCATGTGAATTTTAAATTACAGAAGGAAATCACTGGATATTGAAACTCATTTTTTCTGTATAAATATATTTGAAACTGCAACTGACAAATAATATTTTTGTATTGTATTTATTGTTTAATATCTGATAATCATGAAATTGAACTTTTCCCTATATGCTGCATTATATTTCATAGTAAACATAATTTTTAAAATACAGAGTTTATTTAAAGTATGCTTTTATGCCAAACATATTCTTTTATGAACATTTTAATCAGTACAATTAAATTCAGACAATGGGGCTGTCCCTCAACATACCCAATTTTGTTATAGTTTTACCTTGGAAGAAAATGAAAATTGAATAAACTGCTGTTTTTAAGATTATATAAAATGAATATCAATTGAGGAAAAATATCGTAAGAGGGACCAAGAAAGACAGAAAGAGAATCTGAAACCATAATTTTAGACATAGGTCATATATCTTCCCTAGTGTTTGATTTGTGTGCTCTCTCACTAAACATTATTTATGACATTAAAGTTATATATCTACCATACATTGTAATGGTTTCATACTATGCTATGTAATAAGTAAATAATGTTTAGGGTTAATGATTCTGTTATTGCTGAAAAATTATGTTATTAATAGAAAATGTTACTATGCTTCCATTAATACCATATGTAGAAACGTACATAATCAATGACCAGTAAGTAACAGAAAAGTCATTAAAGCAGTTTGAAACAAGGAGGGCTATGTTGTTACACAGTGGTTAATTCTGTAGTTCAGAATGTCAAGTACAGCTCAGGCCTCCTGTGACACACCTGTTTTGACCTTAAAATTTCAAGAGTGACTACAGTAGTTATAGGCATCATATGTTGATAATTGTAAACACCAGTTTAAAACATTTCTAGCAGATAAAAAGGATTACCACCATTTGGTCTTCCTTCAGAAGAATAACAGAGAACTTTCCAGAAGGACCCAGGAAAATGTCCCTTTACATTCAATTTTAAAAATTCTCAACAATGATCATGTTCAATGTTTCTTTTTAAAGAGAATGACTCTACAATAAATGATTTAGAAAAATATTATAGAGCTGGAGTAGGACAAAAGCCTAAACTTTGCAAAGGGCCATTAGGAGAAGGGTGAATGAAACCCCAGTTATGCCATGACTTAGATTCTGGGATTTCTGTAAGTATTTTATGATGAATTTAATCATAGGTAGTAATGTTATAAATGTTAAATAGGATAATTCAGAAACATTAACAGAATCTAATAGAAATTAAAATACTATTTTACCATATAAAATGGGAGAATTTTCTAACCAACTAACATTTATGTATTCTACTATGCTCCACTTACTAAAATATAAGTTTTCATTTATTCTAACATGTACCACGTTGTTTGTTTGTAGAGCTCATGCAAATCATAATGACTTATTTATTGCTATTGCAGTAGATGACACTTTCAGTATGACTGTAATTAATTTATTCAATTTTCTGAAGATTTTTACCAGAAACAGGTGAACATAGAAAACAGATTTATAATGAGAAAAGTACTCTTGTACACATTGGGTGATGAAAAGTGTGTTAGAATGCTTCAGGATTATAAAACAAGAATGTGTGTATGCCTTTTTGAACATCACATGCATTTTAAATTATTAAAATTATGGCAAATTTTCTGAGCAGGTTCTGAATTCATAAGGTCCTATTGTAGCTTTTCTAAGTAATGGTAAAATTTAGTAATACAAACATTGTTTTATGAATTATGGGTGATATTTATATTATTTTAAGGCAGTAAAACAGCACCCTATATTCTCAAGTTGAGTGAGGTAAGAATAATGTTAGTACTAGTTTCTCAGAATAACCCACTATGTACTTCCACCTTATTGAGAAAACTCTCCATAAAGCTGAAAGATTTGCTACAGATTATGTTATTTCAACTTTTTTTAAAAAATATATTTTTATTTATTTCAGAGAGGAAGGGAGAGAAAGAGAGAGATAGAAACATCGATGATGAAAGGGAATTATTGATTGGTTGCCTCCTGCACGTTGGACTGAGCCTGCAAGCCAGGCATGTGCCCTTGAATCGAACCTGAGACCCTTCGGTCCACAGGCTGACGCTCTATCCACTGAGCCAAACCAGCTAGGGCATATTTCAACTTCTGAACTCACCACCAAGTAGATACATTTATTGGTTATCAATTCAATTATGTAAGTTATGTGGAAAAGACTCAATAATTAGTGTATAAGGATATCTTTATTTTTAAAAGATACTTATAGTCAAATTGTTTGGCTTTCTACTGGTTATAGAATAAAGCATGAAGTAGGAAAGTGAATAGTAATTGTCTGATTTCTCTATAGTACATAAGCAAAAAAGATTAAAACAAGTAGCATCAATATATAATTATTTTCATTCTCTTAAATGTGATTTTTTTTTTGTTTTATTTTATTTTTTTTATTCTTCCACAAGCTGGTGGTGACCAAGACTGGGGAATGTTGCGTAGCCAATTCAGGCATATTGTGGCAGTTATTTTAAATTTTGAACTACTTCATCATTAAGTTCAACAAAATACTTAGACTACATGTTTATGTACATATAAAAGCGAATGAAATCCCATATGCAAAAATGCTTTTATATGTGTGAATGGACATGAATATGAATTATGAATACAAATGGATGGAATATTAAAGAGTGTCTAAACAGCGAGTATATAAATCTGAAACTAATACACACAAACTCATCAAAATAGAATTGTGAAGAAGATGGATATTTTATATGGCATTTTCTATTCTTAAAACATGAATGTTCTACCTTCACCTCTGGCCATGAGAGAGCAACTGGTATCAGACTTGCCCTTGAACTAGAAAACATTAGAAAATTGGATAAGACATCTGAAGAAAAAAACAAAAACAAATCTGTTTTCACACATTTGGCAACTAGATACTCAAAACTGTGATATCTGAGAGAAGAGAAACATATTGAGACAAATACCATAATTTCACCCCACTCTTTCTGTGGGTCATTTTCTGAATTTTGAGCTAGAAAGAAGGTATCCATGCAGAGTGATGGGATCTTGTACAGCTGAGAATAAAACATTAAAATTGCAAGAGACAAGTGTTTGAAATTTGTGGGGCAGACTACCAGAGAGGAGGGAGACACGCAAGGAGACCAGTTAATTATTTGGGTAACTAGTAAGCTGTGCATATATAAGATGAGATTAAATAAGCATAGGTAGTGCAACAGATTCCTAAATTCCCACTAAGAAGTGTAAGAACAACTATTTGGAGGAAAATGTCTAAAAAATTCCAGGAACATACACAAGGATGGGAGATATTTAATTCACAATCAATGAAATAGAGACACATTATCAAACATCCAGGTTATTCAGAAGAGACACAAGAATTGCCACGCCTTAGCAGTAGTGAAACTACTAACCCAAAACTATAGTGAAGACACCCGCATTAGCTCCCCATTGCCAATGTAACAAATTACCACAAACTTAGTACCTTAAAACAACATAAATGTGTTATCTTATAGTTCTAGGGATCAGAAGTTCATTGGGGTTGACACTGGGCTACATTCAAGATGTCAGCAAGACTGGCTTCCTCAAGAGGCTCTAGGGGACAGTCCATTTTCTTGCTTTTTCCAGCTTCTAGGGGCTGCCTGAATTTCCTGGCTCCTGGTCCCTTCCCATTTTCAAAACCAGTAATGGTCAGTTGAGTCTTTCTTGCATCCCATATCTTCTCTGGAACATCTCATGTCTTTCCCACATTATCACTCTGACACTGATTCCCTTTTCTGCCTCCCTCTGCACTTTACCGACCCTTGTGATTACACTGGTCCACTTGATAATACAGGTTCACCTTCTCATTTTAAGGTCAGCTGATGAGCAATCTTAATTCCATCTGAACCTTAACTTTCTCTTGCCACGTAATATAACACATTGCCAATTCTGGAAAATAGACTATGAATATCTTGGGAGATATCTCTCTACCACAGCTCCTTTAAATATAAACTAACAAGTTTAAAAAGAAACATTGAGGGATTTAAGTAATCCTTAAATACCTTGGCTTCCTGCCAAAACAACATTAAAGAAAAGGCTTTCAAAAAAGAAAATAATCCCACTCCTAAAAATACTAATACTAGGAATCAAAGAGGGTATTACAAGTGCTCCGGACACTCAAGGGATAATGAAAACCTATAATGAGCAATTTTAACACAACACTAACCTAAGAAATAGGAAATTTGAATACCCTATACACATTTAGAAAAAGGAATTCATAATTAGAAAGTTTCACATAAAGTGAACTCCAGGCACAGATGGCTACACTGGTGAATTCTATAAAACATTTGACAAAAAAAATGCTACAAAACCTAGACATTTTTTTTTTTTTTTTTTTTTTTAGAAAATAGAAGAGGAATGAAACAATGCCATCTCTCATGAAAATTATGGTAAATTTTCTACCAGTATAAGTGAACATCCTTTAAAACCATCCAGATGAATAAAATTGGAGATCATTGCAAAAAAGTTCTCTACTGCCATAAAAAAATTAACTACTGTTAAAACTACAGAAGTTCTATGAGAGCTGGAGAAAAGGGGCTAATAAATTTTAGAGGTAGATCTAGGAATTACAAATATCAAAGATACATAAGATGAACCGTGGAACTGATGGAGAGCCAGATAGCAGGAGGCACGCGAGTGCATTGGGTGGGCAGCGCCCCGTGATCTATGCCAGATATCTGCCCATAAGCATTGCCCAGTCCAACTCCTTTGCAATACTGACAGTTTCTTATAGATTTAAAAATCCAACTACCATGCAGACAAGACATTTTACTCTGAGATATTTATCCACAGAGATGAAGCCTATGTGCATAGAAGACACAGAAGAATGTGTACAAAAATTTCACAGGAGATTATGAAATAAGTTCCTGAAGTTTAGGTGCTAATCTCCAGGGCCATCAAACAGCTGTCACATCATATAACAAGTGTACAATACATCCCAATATTCGTCTAAACAATGATTGACATAATAAAATTATAATTTATTTTTTCTTTATTGATTAAGGTATTACATATGTGTTCCACCCCCACCCCCACTCATGCCCTCACCCCCCTGGTGTCAGTGTCCATTGGTTAGGCTTATATGCATGCATACAAGTCCTTGGGTTGATCTCTCTCCTTTCCCCCACCCTCCCCTGGCTTATTTTTATATTCTATGTGTCTGTATAACTTTTTAAACAAATGGAACACAGCTGTAACTATTTACTATCCTTTGTCATTTTTAACCTTTTTGAAGTGATTTTGATTAATTTTTTCTCCTCATTATTACTCATATTTGCCTGCTCACAGAATATCAGGTGATTTTTTAAAAAATTGGAACCCAGGCATTTTCATTTTAACTTGTAATTGGCTGGATGTTTTGTATTCCTACTAATATTATTAAATTTTGTTCTGAGTTGCAGTGTTTTGTTTTCTTTTTCTTAAAAATGTTTGTTTTTAGTTGTTTACAGGTTTGTTAGGTGGGACAGGGATGATGTTCACCATAGGACTAATTTTTCACCACTCCAGAGACAAGACACTTCAATAAACTGTATTTACAGGAACCCTGGGCTTTTCCAGTCTCACAGGAGGAACAGACCCTATTTCTTGGCCTGTGCCAGATTGGGGCACTGTTATATCTTATTCTTTTAGGTGCTCTTTCTCCCAGCATCCCGCAGTTTCCTCACACACACCTGGTGACCAGTATCCAGTTGAACAAGGGAGTGTGACACCCTGCAGTGTCTGGGATGCTGATAGTTTCACAGCCTTACTAATCACTTTGTAAGCCTTGAGCATATTAGAAGAAACAGTCTCAAAAACTGAGAATATAGGTCAACAGAATAAACTAAAAGGACCTGACATTCAAGATAAAAATTATAAAACTGAAAGAGTAAAACTCATGCTTATTAAACATAGAATGTGCTCTTTAAAAGATTAATATTTGTACAGTTTTATAAAAATGCTCTCAAAAATAATTTTATAAATGTTTAATCTAGTTTGAAACATATTTCTATCAAAGAGCTGAGTTAAATATATTTTAAGAAAAAACATTTTTTAAATATTATTGACTCAGAATGATAAATTGCAAAAAAAAACCCCACAACATTGTGACTTGGTTTTCCTCTAATAAATTTTAAAAATAAACATTTCATGGCTATTCTAATGTAATTCATAAACAGACTATTTTTAGACTCTTAAATACATTCATAATTGCTGAATCTAAACTCAAATTTTATATAAAAATTGCATTGGTGCATAACATATTTTACTGCCTACTCTCTCAATCAACAGACAATAATATTAATCATGGAGAAGTTTATGACTTGCTGTTTCTTTAAATTTTTATATAAGAAATATATTAATTGAAAAAGATACATTACTTATAGATATATCAAGAAGGGCAAAACAACTAAGGCAAAGATAAGCCAGATAAAGGATATTATTAGTTAATATCCCTTTTACAAATTATGATAATCATCTACATTAAAAAATAAACAAGCAAATTAAATAATATTGATCAGTGGCTATTGTAAATTATTGATACATGTGATTTTGTGTCCAGAAGCTTATGTTTTAAGTATTTTGAAATATGTTGAGCACATAACATTTTTATCTAATATTCTCTAAAGAACATTATTTTTATAATCATCTAGAATTTTTTTTATTCATATATCCCTATTATGTGACATTTCATTAATAGAATCATCACTATAATATTTAATTTAAAGACAATAGGATTAATAAAAACTTCTCAGCTATCATATGTATTTTCTTTGCATAAAGTCTTTATTTTGCTTAGTTATTTTAGCATTAGTTAGTGAAGTAATGATTTTTATTATTACTTGCAATTACTTACCAAAAGAGAGTCTCACCATTCTCATTACTTCCACATGTGGCAGGTAAAAGAATATTTTTATAACGAATAAAGGAAATGACTATAAAACCACTAGCATATAACACTAGAAGCCTGCATGGTGATAAGCCAATTTTTGTTGAAATTAACTCATTAATGCTAAATTTTTGCTGACATCCAAGTGGTTGGAAAACTGCTTTACACAATTCAAAAGGCACTTCATGAATTGTAGAAGAGATGAAAAAAAGGAAATGAACTAACCATAAGCAAGCCTATTTCATGTATCTGACTTCCAACAATCTCCCCTATAATCCATGATTGTGATCTGGGAAAAATTAATACAACTGATGGGGTGACAGAAGGTTCCATCAGAATGACATGAAAAGCTTCTTGCTGAGCAGTGCAGAGCAGTTTAGACAGGAAGTGCAGCTGAGCTTTGATTGTTTATTAGATTTTATTTTACCTTTTCTTGCACTTGCAAATTTTCTACACATTTTTATAAAATGTCAACTTGCCATAAGTGGAGGGGGCAAGATGAGAAACCAAATGGGATGTGAAATAGATAAAAATACAAGGTATGTAAGGAGAAGGAGAGAAATAAGTTTCTCATGTTTGATTGGAGTACCTAAGATATGATTTGAAAATACTTGATCCAATTGATAACTGTCTAAAAAACATCCATAGTTTAATAAGCAAAAAATAACTTACTTAAATGAAGGAACTTATTAAAGGTTTATTTCTATGGCAATGATTATTTTTATTTTAATAGTTCTGAATGTATATGGTTCATTTTATTTTTTTAAATATGTTTTTATTGATTTCAGAGAGGAAGAGAGAGGGAGAGAGAGATAGAAATATCAATGAAGAGAGAGAATCATTGACGGTCTGCCTCCTGCACGCCCCACACTGGGGATGAAGCCTTGACTGGGCATGTGCCCTGAATGGATATTGAACCGTGGCCGGACCATATGTTGTTCATTTAAAACACATGAAAAGTCAATATCTATTTAGTTGCAGATCTCAAAATGAGGTTTTAAGTATTAATCAAAACTTGATTTTTCCTTTCAACTTATCTTGAAAATCTGATGGCAAATCAGGATCTGCTATAACTATTCAAGAGGTATCTGCTGAAAGAAGCAGACTGAGACAAATGTATCCTTTCATTTATGCATAAGGTCTGATTTAAAACAGAGAAGCAAACTGCCTTCAAACTTAAGAGTTCAGGGGCTGACGTTGTTTTAATTTCTTGTTTAATTCCACACAAGTCAAAAATTATATACGCCAGTTAAAAATCAGATAGCAAAGAAACAAAATGATTAAGCAAAAAGGGAAATAACAAATTTCAAGTAATAAACTATGGTTGTAAGACAACTATTATACAAAAGAAGAACAATTACAATTGAATTCAAGACCACCAAGAAGCTATTAAAATTTTTGGAGAAGACAAATATGGACCAGAAAAATTTCTGGAGCCCAAGTTGACCAGTCAAAATCTGTTGTAATGGTTACCTTTCTGTTTTCTACAAGACACAGACTAACAATGTAAAATTGCCTAACCACATGGGCAAATAGAATTGGAAACAAAAGAGAAAAATGACTCATGTAAACTTCTAAAGATTAGGCTTACTGAAAGATTCAAGTTATTAATTTTTAGTGTCAGTCTATTTGAATGTTAGTTCATTCGTTTTATATTTATCAGGATCTCACATATCATGAAAGATAAATTTTAAATTTAATTCAACAAATATAGTTCGAATGTACCTACTGTGTGCAATTCAAACGGTCATTCAAGGAAAATAAAAGTAAATGAGAAGTGTACTATCTCCTGGAGCTATAGAATAATTCTTGGAAGTATACTATATGCATCATAAATATATTGCATGTGTTATAAAATAAATGCTATTAATAATTAACATTTACATTATTATAGAGTCACAGAACACTTGAAGGGGAAAAAATTAGTGGTGGCACAAGGGGATTTTAATGAAGATGACATGTCAGCCGACTAAAGTAATGTTTATAACCATTGTTCAACCTCATGCAATCACTAGAGGCCTGGTGCATGAAATTTGTGCACGGGGGTGTGTGTCCCTCAGCCCAGCCTGCACCCTCTCCAATCTGGGACCCCTCGAGGGATGTCTGAATGCCCGTTTAGGCCCGATCCCACTGGGCAGTCGGACATCCCTCTCACAATCCAGGACTGCTGGCTCCCAACTGCTCGCCTGCCTGCCTTCCTGATTGCCCCTAACCACATCTGCCTGCCAGCCTGATAACCCCCTAACCACTCCCCTGCCAGCCTGATTGATGCCTAACTGCTCCTCTGCCTGCCTGTTTGCCCCTAACTGCCCTCCCCTGCAGGCCTGGTCATCCCTAACTGCCCTCCCCTGCAGGCTTGATTGCCCCTAACTGCCTTCCTTGCAGGCCTGGTCCCTCCCAACTGCCCTCCCCTGCTGGCCATCTTGTGTTCGGCTATCTTGTGTCCACATGGGGGCAGCCATCTTGTGTGTTGGAGCGATGGTCAATTTGCATATTACTATTTTATTACATAGGATAGAGGCCTGGTGCACAGGTGGGGGCCAGCTGGTTTGCCCTGAAGGGTGTCCTGGATCAGGGTGGGGGTTCCCTTAGGGTGTGGGGTGGCCTGGGCAAGGGTCCTGTGGTGGTTTGCAGGCTGGCCATGCCCCCCAGCAACCCAAGAGGAGGCCCTGGTATCTGGGACTTATGCATCTTCTATAATTGAAACTTTTTAGCCTTGAGCAGAGCCAAGCCTCCTGCTCGCTCTGTGGCTGCAGCCATTTCTGTTGGGATTTATTTATCTTCTATAATTGAAACTTTGTAACCTTGAGTAGAGGCCTAGGCCAGCCAGGGTGTGGGGAAAGCTTGGCTTTTTCTATTGCCGGGGAAACCCAAGCCTCCTGCTCGCTTTGTGGCTGCAGCCATCAATGTTGGGTTAATTTTCATACTCACTCCTGATTGGCTGGTGTGCGTGGCTTGTGGGTGAAGCGGATTTATGGTTAATTTGCATATTATTCTTTCATTAGATAGGATATGAAAAAATAGTTTTTAGAAAACAATGATTCAAATTATAATTTTTATAAGTGTATATTAGCCACCTCTGCTGTCCTTTGTTAACATATTGATGCCTTTGAATCTATTATGTTGATTGTAGGCAGCATCTAGTTGGATCATGTTTTTTATCCATCTGTCAATCTCTGTCTTTTGACCGAGGAGGTTTTTTCCTCACCATTAATGTAATTACTGATATGCTGATAAGGTAGCATCTAGTCTGATATCTTACTATTTTCTTAATGAGTAATTTGTCTTTCTGGTTCCTCTCTCTCTTTTTCATTAGACTTTTACCTGCTGCATGGTGATGATGCACCTAAGAATAGGGGCACCACCAGAGGAAAACAGTTTTGTCAGCAAGTAGAAGGAAGCAACCTATCAAAAGGAGAGGGAGGGAAAGACAGAATATACAGATCCTCAAAAGGTACACATGTGTTCAAAACCATGCAGGCATATAAGATAGTGACCTGACTCAGGATGAAGCATACCTAATTGGGGAGGAGGGGTAGTTTATTTCAATTTCTACTTGTCCTTCCCCTATTCTCAGGTAAGCAAAAGATGGTGTGATGAATAGGATTTAATTATTAAATGTCACTGATGGTACTTCTATATCTTAGTATTTTGAGCACAATGAGAATATCTTTAAATGTATGCATTTTATCGTCATAGGAGGGAAGATATGTTTGATACTAGGTCCCATGAAGGCATAGTGAGGCTGTTCCTAATTATTGCCCATTCTGATCTTCTCAGAAAGGGCCATTTCCCAGCCTCATTTTTATGAAAGAGTAGACCATGAATTTGCACTCAGGTGCCTGATACTGTTTCCAAGTGGAGAGGCTTTGTGAATTGTTTGTTTGGTGGTTGAAATTCTTGCTTTAAGAATTCCCTTTATTTGGCTAATTCATGAATAACTTCCAATCCACTGTAGATGATCTGAGCCACAACTCTGGCATATTCCTTCACTTCATGTAACAGAGTGAACATTCTTTCCCTGGATTGAAGAGGATTTGTCTTGCTGTGTACAGAAAGATCCTCAGATAAGCAGGAGGGACTGCCAGATGGGTTCAGACTAAATCTAATGGTTGCATTTTTTTGCTTGTTTATTTTCAAATGATATTTATTACACAGGAAAATGGTCTTATTATAACATGTGAGAAAGAAAAATGTAAAACTATATTTTAAGTAATGACAACTTATTTTATTTAATGACAACTATATATATATATATGCTAAGTTTAACAAATGTAAATACTAAAATACAATTAGTGGCAGAAGGAGGGAAGACACATTTTTTCTTCATTATAATTCAACTAGAGGCCCAGTGCATGAGATTTGTGCACGGGGGGGGGGGGGGGGTGCGGAATCTCAGCCCTGCCTGCACCCTCTCCAATCTGGGACCCCTCAGGGGATGTCCGACTGCCAGTTTAGGCCCAATCCCTGCTGAATGGGGCCTAAACTGGCAGTAAGACATCCCTCTCGCAATCTGGGACCGCTGGCTCCTAACCACTTGCCTGCCTACTGGCTTCTTCACCGCCTAACTACTCCCCTGCCAGCCTGATGGCCCCCAACTGCCCTCCCCTGCCAGCCTGATGGCCCCCAACTGCCCTCCCCTGCCAGCCTGATGGCCCCCAACTGCCCTCCCCTGCCGGCCTCATGGCCCCCAACTGCCCTCCCTGGCCAGCCTCATGGCCCCCAACTGCCCTCCCTTGCTGACCTGATTGCCCCTAATCACCTCTGTCTCAGCTGCCACACTGTGGCTTTGTCCAGAAGGAAGTCGGATGGTAGGAAATGTCCAGCTTCCCAGATCTAATTAGCATATTACCCTTTTATTAGTATAGATATATATTTTTAGTTCTCTAAAAATGTCTATGTATTTATGATCAGCTGGTTGAGTGTTTTTATAGTAGAAACTCTTTCAAATGTGAAAGGTTTGTCTACTGAACTTTGTTTTTTTGATTTCCATAAGTTAGGACCTCCAAGTCTTGGTTCCTCTAACAGGCTGTAATTTTACTTTTGTTGGGTGTCAGAAATGTTCTGTCTCCATTTTTATAGTTAGATCCTTCGCTGCATCAACATTTCCAGGAAAAAAAATTAATGCTAGAAGAACTGGGTTGTTGGCTATAACTCTGAAAACTTTAAGAAAACGAATTGATCTTTTCAGTTTATGATCCTGGAGCTTTCTCACTAGACTTGTTTTAATTTCCTGGTAAGCTGGAACTGATTGGTTTAATACGGTGACTCTCTGCTTATTAAAATCACCTCAGTTGCTTTTTGAAAATGCCCAGCTCACTGCATCCTACCTCAGGGTTATTAAATCCGAATCTCTGGGAGAAGGGGCCAGACACTTTAATATGATTCTAACATGAGGCCCAGCTGGAGAGCTGCAAACCAAAGCATGTTATTATCTCTGAAGAGGACCTCTTTGGAGAACCATTTTGTTCTTAACTTTGAAGAAATCCAGGGCTGAATTGATCATGCCTGGGGACTTAAATCCTAATACTGATGAATGTACTGGGTCCCTTTCCTTCAGACACTCAGTTTAGATACAGATATATCACCTTGTGATTATTCTGTATATACTGCAAGCTGTGGAGGATTACTCTAACCCAGGTAAAAAGTGGTTCCTTGTTATGCTTTTATAAAGGTGTGAATATTTCTGCTAAGAAGACTGTAAGATTGAGGATTTTTTAAACATTCCCTCAGGCTTTGGTTTTGTGGTAAGAAAGGTACAATGTGCTATAGAGCTCAAGTTGAGCAGAAACCTTCAGATCCTGATGTTAATAAAAGGCTTTACTTCGGTATTCATGGGGAATGAAGGGTGGTGGAAACTGTTTTGCTGGATCAGATAGTACTCTCCATTGGGAGGTGCTACATTCCCTCTCACTTCTGTAAATCAAAATTAACCGAAGGGCTGTATATCAACAATCCCTGCATCAGTGTCATGGTGTACAGCATTGCATTTGTTACGGTCATCATTGCACCCTCCATATTTAACTGGCTCATATTGAAAGCTACAATGGAACCATTTAACTAGTGCAATTAAGCTGGCATTCTGGGCAACCGAAGAAAAGAATCTGGGGACTTCATTTTTCTGACTCCTTAAGAACTGATTTTACTGAATTCTAACTGAAAGTTACTTTTAGTGGTATAATTTTCTGTTTCCTACCACACTATTTTGATTTTATTATCATCATGAGTTATTTAACTGCCTATGCCATCCTCTTTGCATGGACTTTGAGGTGAGTTTAACTTTCAGCCCTGTCTTAGCAGTAGGTTGGCAAACAGTTATGACCAGAGCATGTACCTTGTGTGCTGCCGCCATGTCTTCCTCACCGTTGTTTTATTCGTGCCTATTTTCCCAATCACTGTTCCAACATCTCCTTTTGTACGGTTTGCATTTAGGTCACTTTAAATCATTACTGAAACAAGGTGAGACACCAATAAATAAGCAAAAAGCCCACAAATACAAAAAAAAAATCTTTAAGAGAAACACATTAGCATTTTTATCTCAAAGTGTAGAAAATTGATGCCACATCCTTATTTTTTTATTTCCTCTCTAGGAATAAGTAAGTCTGTCAGTAAGCATTGCTGTGGATTTTGCTTGGGTTCTAATCCTATGTGCAATATTTACAGCTGCAGATGAACTGCAATTGACAACTTGTTATCAGTTGTGAAAATCTCTATGTAACTATGTGTATGTGTCTTTTAATAATTAATTGGATATGCAATTGATTTTAATCTGTGAAAAACTTAAAAGCCCTCATCCTTGGGGAATTTGCCTATTTTCAAAGTTGTATTTAGGAAGGTAACAGGGATCCCAAAATTAGTGCATCAAGTCAAACGGCAAAAGATGCTGAAAGTAATGGAAAAAGCAACAGAAGGAAAAATCATTTTCCCTCGGCACAACAATTTAAATAAATTGAATACACTATTAGAAAGGCAGTGTGCTATTTTCAGGAGTTAGAAATTGTCAGAACAGCCCTTTCTAGATTTGCTTCAAGCTGCTGGCGCTCTCATTCCATCCACCCATTAGGCTGAGGATGAAAAGCAAGCCAGGTGGCTTATGTATGCATTAAAAAAACAAAACTGTTTTATCCAAATGTGAGAATGGACAAGAAACAAAAATAGTTTTGTGATCTGCAAATGAGAATGGGACTTCTTTCAAAAAAGATTTCTCACGTTGAAAAAAAAATCTTGAAAAACAAGAAATTTCTGCTGGCAAGCAATGAAACTTGCTCATTTTGGCAGGAACAGGATCTCCTTCCCTGTATTGCCTTTTCAAGCTTTTGAAGGCCAAAGTAGAAAAAAACAACAACAAAAAACAAAGAAGTAACATTTGATGCTTGCTAACTAATTAAATTTTAATTTGTACTCATATTGTCAATTTGGGTCAAAAGGATAGTTACTTCAAAATAAAGATATTTTTACTACTACCAATAACCAAAGCCATAAAAAGAAAGTGAAATTCAGAATTATTGAGTGTGAATATGCACATTATTAATGAGGTAATACATATGTGATTAGTTATTCAGATAAATAGATAATGTGTTTTTTTAATCCTTCACAATTTTAACAAGTAACCAAATATAAACTACCTGGATTTTCAAAGACAATGTAATGAATACTTGTTTTATTTAAAAGCCTATATTTGTTGCAAACATTCACAAAATTAAATTGTGACTGTTTTACTCTCTTAATATATTTACTTTTTAAAAAAGTATGTTTTTATTGATTTCAAAGAGAGAGGAAGGGAGAGGGAGAGAGAATTAGAAACATCAATAATGAGAATCATTAATGGGCTGCCTCCGATGCAACCCCTACCAGGGATTGAGCCCATAACCTGAGCATGAATGGAATGGTGGCCTCCCGGTTCATAGTTCCAAGCCCAACCTCTGAGTCACACCACAGGGGCTTACAGGTACTTTCTTAACATTTGTGAAATTCTTGATTTAAAAGGGCAAAGTAAAAATCAGGGAGGAAACTAGTGTTAATTGCTAGCTCATTAAATTCATACAATTAGCAACTTTTACAGATGCACAATTTACAGCTCTCTCTCTGCCTCCGCCATTTCACAGGGCCTAGCTACGCTCTCCAGACAGAAATGACCCTGTTTGTCCTGCAGTGAGTGTGAGGACATAATAATTTATGGATATTTGTAAAGGGGGAAAAAAAAGTATGCTAAGCAAGCAAAAGAGTGAGCAGAGACCAAAGAATTTGCAGAGGGTTATAATTTAATCTGCTCTCAGTTTTACCCTTACAAATATGATAACCCATGGACATTTGGCTTTATGGCTCAAGCTTTAAAGCATCCTTTTTGAGGGAGAGGAAAAATGTCACAGGACCTATTTCATAATATTAAAATACATGTTTCACAGTTGTGGAAAAAAGATAACTAACTGAACAGTTATTAACTAGAACAAAATTAAACACTAGGGTCAGTGTATAGCATCCGGGGTTGCTGAAAGGCTAAATAATATGTTGTAGGTGTCAATATGGTTTCAGGATTGCATTGTGCAAGACACACTGAAATTTTCCTTCTATCACTCTCTGCCTTTTCATCTGCCTTCCTATCAGTCAAAATAAATACAACCTTAAATTCTCAACATTGAGCTGTTGAGAATTTCTGTCTCTGAGTTTATTATACCATGAAAGGTTCCTCCATTTTACTTTACAGCATGTCATTGTGGGAAGGGTTTGTAGGGAAGCCTGCATATTTCTGTTCTCTTTCAATTTCATAAAAAGGACTGAACTTTTTGCCCTGTAACCAGAAGTTCTCCTTTAGGTTGGTTTCACGATGTTTCTAGGGCATGGCCAGGAATTAGAGTTTTATCATCACAGTTGGTTTTTTTTCAAGAAGACTTCTCTCCTTGTAGTAACTTACCCCAAATCCTCTTCCCTTTCAGCCGCTCTACCACAGCTTGCAATATCCCTCCACTGAATTGGACATTAATGAAAACACATGTTCATTTAATTTGAGCATATTCAAACTCTTGAAGACAAAGAACTATAAATCCCAGCGACATGTTTTAAATGAGAAAGAAAAGTATAGGGAGGCCAAAGGCATTTAATGTTTTACTAAGTGAGCCTGCCACAAATATGTTATATTTTGTAAATAAGCTTTCACCTCAGAGCCAAACATGGACAAATGTGATAGAAAACTTGAAGGTACATAAATTCTACCCAGTTTACTTCACTCTATTGTAATTTTTATTAGAGATTAGAATATGCAACCCAACAAAGTCATTAAACACTACAAGTGATGGAAGGTGGTCAGAGTAAGATCTTATTGACATCCATTCCTTTTTTATTTTCCTAACAAGCCACTTTTCATTTCATTTTATTTATATTTTTTCAGATTTATTTATTCATTCACTTACATGTGAATATTTTTTGATTTTTTCCACCTAAGTATAGTTGATATACTATACCAATGAGCAAACAAAGCAAAAACAAAACAAACAACAACAGAGTCACAAATAGGGGTAAAAATGATGGTTGGTAGAGAGGAGGGGTGCTCTGGGATGGGTATAAAAGATGAAGGGGAAATAAAGTCAATAATATTGTGATGTTGGCATGGTGACATATGATTACTAGACGTAGTGTGGTGACAACATTTTAAGGAATATAAATGTCAAATCACTATTTTGTACACCTAAAACATCCACTGCTTTTTATTTAAATTTACTGCTATAAAGAGAAACACAAGGGTGTGCCCTCACACATGAGCTCACAATGTATAATTATTCCATATTATATTATAAAGCCATCTCTATATACTACTCCATGGCTAACAACACGACATTCAGTAGCAAATGGAAACCTGTTTGAAGTATTTTCTATGCTGATTTTAGGGATCAGCATAGTAACATGTGTACATGTTGGAAACTTCTCAAATAAGGAGGAATAATTCAAGGCCCAAGAGAATATAAGCTCCTTTATAAACATGATTGCCATTTTCTTTGTATCATAAAATCAAATTGTGATTAGTCACATATGAAAAACAACATAAAAATATTTGTCTAAAACAAAAATATAAACATTTTCTGGGTATATATTGGTTAATGCATAAAGTTAAAATATTCATAATCTCCACTTTATTATGCAGGTATGAGAGCATAAAATAAACTCAGGTTTATTTATATGTAACCTTTTTTAGGTTACATATTCTTACTCAAACTTGGCATCACTCTTTCCATATAATTTTGATTGTTCTCTTGTTTTTTTATTTATGCTTTGGTGTTTTGGGGGTAGTATTAAATTAATTAAACTAGGAGGCCATTAGACTGAGTGGCTCTAATGCTGTAGCAGCCTATGTAAGCAAACCAAAATCTAAGCTCCTAAGTGATTTAAAGCTACAAAATCGAAACCTAAAGCCAACAAATCCAACCACCCAACTAGGCTTTAAGGTATAACCAATCAGTGACTTCTTTGCTTTGCTTCTACTCTTTCTCTATTGAAGGTTTTCTCCAAACTGCTGTCTCTGGGGCCCCCCTAACCACTTCTAGTTTAGTGCTGCCCAATTTGAATCAGTTTGCTCATATAAACTTAAAATATTTAATACTGACTCCATTTACCTTTCAATAGTTCTCAGAAAAAAAACCCACTTTCTTATAAATTAATGTTATTTAAAAAACAAATATTCCTATTTGAAAAATTTAGCCCATTCCAATTTGTTTCTTATTATTTTTAATTTTTATTGTTTATTGATTTCAGAGAGGAAGGGAGAGGGAGAGAGAGATAGAAACATCAATGATGAGAGAGAATCATTGATTGGCTGCCTCCTGCACACCCGACACCGGGTATTGAGCCCACAACTTGAGCATATGCCCTGACCTCCTAGTTCATAAGTCAATGCTCAACCACTGAGCCACACTGGCTGGGCAGCCCATTCCAATGTAATATTGGTTTTGAAAACCATAATTTTTCATGTGCTAGCAAATTTTAAATGCATTTGTGTAAAATGTCAAGAAATGAAAATTATTTTACAGAATGGTACATTCAAAAGCATCCCTTTGATAACATTATTAATTAAAAAGATTATTTATGGAAAATGTTCCAGAATATTTTGATTATAATTTAAACCAACTGTTTAGCTTGATGGGAAGGTGCAGCCATCTGACAGTTTGCATGCAGATCTATAAGGAGATAATCTTCAGTGACCTATTTATTTGTGGCAGCATTTTTATTGTCAGATTAAAGAAAATAGCTACAACTAAAGCCTCAAATAGAATTAATAAACTGATGATTTGAGTGCTTTGATTAAGAAGTATTCAACAGTTGACAAAATTGTGTCAATGTATACTAATGCCATCAGGGGGGAAAAGTCATGAGTCTCACTGGAATTAATTCTATCCAATTACTATGTGTAATTCTTTACAATAGAATGGAGATGGCTTGTAATTTAAAATGGTTTCATTATGAGAAAATATTTATCTTAAAGTGATTTTTTAAATTTCCTGAGTGTATTTAATTTGCTGCCCTTTGATTTAGTATGCAAACTGCGAGATCAGCCTAGGACCCTTCTAGCAAATAAGGGATTTACTGCAATACTCTGAAAGTTTGGCTATATCAGCTGCAGAGCCAATAAAAGATAGTTTTATATGTTATAGGTTTTATTTCATTAATTTCTGCTTTCTGAAATCTATGTCACTCTGGGATGTAGAAATAAAGCAGCATCAGGGTATTCAAGTGAAAGTATAAATCATAGAATCATAATGAGTGAAGGAAACATAGACCTCCTCCGACACACATACATACCCAATGATCAGACAAATTCTACAAGCAGCTATGAGAAAACCCTTAACAATTATATTAAACACATTTGTTAAGTAAGTAAAAAGCATAGTAATCTAGGTATTATCTGCCTTACCAAAAGTAGAGAGGAAGTATTTCCTCATTTATATCCAAGCATTCATTCTATTAATCATACTCCTTTTAACTGTATTTTAGCAGCTTCTTCACATGTTTACCTGCAACTGGTTAACTCTTATCTGATTGACAGTTTCACAGTATCCTACCCCACTTTCTATTTATCTCCCTAACTTCCTAATATTTAAAGACAGCTAGGCTCAGTATTAGTCATGCTCATATGATGATTTATCTTACCCAGTTATAAGGTTTAATATGTATACTGATGGCTCCCAAATGTGTAACTCCAATCAAGAATTTTCCTCCTGAACTAGAGACTCATATACTCCAATCCACATTGGATATCTCTACCTGGAGTCTCATAAATACATCAAACACATCCAGTCCAAAATTGAAGTCCCGATTTATACCTTTTCTACCCCAAAACTGCTTGAGTTGTGCCTGCCTTAGCTTAGTAAATAGCAACCCCAATTTTATAAGTACTAGGCAAAAACATGTAATAATATTGACTCTTCTCTTTCCTTTTATTCCATGTTAGCAAATCCTATAGGCTCTTATGTTAAAACTAGAGGCCCAGTGCACGAATTTGTGCACAGGTGGGGTTCCTAGGCCTGGCTTGTGATCGGGGCTGATCAGGGCTGACTGATTGGGTCCTACCAGCCAGGGGGAGGGATGGAGGGAGGCACCGCGGGCCGATCGGGGCCTGCCAGATAGGGGGAGGGACGGGGCGCAGGAGGTTGGCTGCCGGCACCAAGGAGGGAGCCGGCCCTCGGCCTCTCTGGGAAAGGGGCGGCATCCACCACCCACCCCTGGTTCCCTGTCCCATCCCAGGGCCCCAAAGGCCATAGCAGGGCCAGGAGAGGAGGCAATGGTCGCCAGGTTAGGAGAGGAAGGAACAGATGCCAGACACTGATGCCACCGGCCAGCCGCGGGAGGTTGGCTGTGGGAGTGCACTGACCATCAGGGGGTAGCTCCTGCATTGAGTGTCTGTCCCCTGGTGGTCAGTGTGCGTCATAGTGACTGGTTGACCAGTCATTCCTGTCATTCGGTCGTAATGGTCACTTAGGCTTTTATATAGAGAGATGTACCCAGAATCCAGACACTCCTCACCAATACTCACAGCTCCATGAGTGCTTTTGGATTCTTAGCAAAAGCTGTTTCAGAATTGCCTTGGTGTTCTCTTCCCTCTCCAACCCCATCCCCCAACCACATTCCAGGGCTCTTTTCTGAAAGTAATTAATATGGTCCATTCTCAACAGTGGTTATTTACTAGTGGTAATTTTGTTCCCTTGAGAAATATTTGGCAAAGTCTGGATATGGCTTTGGAGTCAAAATTGGGGGAAACCCTAGCCAATTTGACTCAGTGGATAGAGAGTCTGCCCATGGTCTAAAGCACTGGTCGCCAACCTTTCGGACCTCACGGACCACCAGTGGTCTGCAGACCACCAGTTGGTGACCGCTGGTCTAAAGGGTCAAGGGCATGTACCTCAGTTGCAGGCTCAATACACAGCCCAGGTCAGGGCCCATGTGGGAGGCAACCATCAATGTGTCTCTCTCACATCAATGTTTTTCTCTCTGTCTCTCCCCCTGCCTTCTATTCTCTCTAACAATCAATGGAAAAATATCCTCAGGTGAGCATTAACCAAATGATGATAGATGATGATAGATAGATAGATAGATAGATAGATAGATAGATAGATAGACAGATAATAAATAAATCTTGGGGAAGCTACTGATGTGTAACAGATAGAAACCAAAGATATTACTTAACATCCTATAATCCTTTTTAAGAATTTCCAATGAGTCCCTTCTAACTTTGAATAAAAACCAATAACCTTGAAGTGAATTGCCTGCAATGTCCCATAATACTAGTTTCTTAATCCATCCTCTTTTGACACATTACTCTTCCAACAATAGTGGCCTCCTTGGATTATGTCAAGTAAGTAATATTTCAGGGCCTTAGCATTTCCTGTCTCTTCTTGGAATATGTTTTAAATGGGTATTTATAAAACTCATCCATTGTGCTCAATATTACCTTAATTGTAAGATCTCTATCATATATAAAATACTACCCCCCAATACTAGACCCACACATACATATACATGCATATGCTCAAAAGAAGGTTTTCCTGCAAAATATCTGACAATATATTTACTTGTTTCTCCATTTCCTCATGTACAAGATAAATTTGATAAGGTTAGAAACACTTTTTTTATACTGTGTTTACTTCTGAAGTACCTAGAAAAATGCCTGGAACAGAAATAGGTCTACAGTAAATATGTGTTATATGAAAATGTAATTGAAGATTCATGGTTATTTATCTATTGAAATAACATTAGATTAAACTTTGCTTAACATGAGTCAAGGGAATGAAACATCAATTTCAACTAAAGAGTTTTTAATCCTCTCACACTTTATTTTGATTACATAAATTTAGAATATCTTAGCTCCTTTGCAGTCCAAGGAAACATGGATCACATCAAAAGACAGCTAAAAGGGCATGGGAACTAGAAGAGAAGAATTAAATATTCTTTTATTTTCTCTCTTACTTTCAATTGATAAATAATTATGGAGTAAGTTCTCAGTTCTCTGATTTACTATAAATCAATTCAAAAAAGAACAAATTACTTAAATGCTTAACAGGTAACTTCTATTAATTAGCAAAGTACAGTTCATAAATCCTTTATGCAAATCCATGCACTGTAAACAGCTAATCCTAGACCTAAAAGAATAAATTCCTAGTTGTTATTGTTGAGTCAGCTCAATCAAGCTAGCTTATCCCTTAACTCACTGCCCCCTTCTTTCTTGACTAATGTTGTACAGGTTGTAGAGGAAGCAGGTCGGTGATTGCATTTTGGTTGTAAATAATAGGTCACTTTACTATTTTAAGAGTGTTACTTGGTCAGAACTTAGCTAAAAATATGAACATATGATAAGTGATTCATGTAGAATATTTTCATATCAGTCATTCATTGATATCCTTATAATTTGAAATTTATTTCCATCTTTCTGCTTTGCTGTCCTGTGGACCTTCATATTTATATTAGACTGATATCCTTAAAGGTACAGTATAATCTTAGCTATAGAAAGAATGCATAGAGGAAAGATATGTTTCCCAGAGGCCTCATCCACATACTGCACCTGATTTCTTAACACATGAAGGTTTGGGTAATATACTGTTTTATCTGTGTCTGTGTGTTTGTATTGGGGAGGCAGCAAAGGTTATTTAGAGACTGATTCTCTCCTACCCAGCAAATTATTTAGCACAGGTTTTCTGTGTGTATTATAACAATTTCAGAAGCCAATAGCTTACAGGGTAGTAATCTAATAAGCTAAGTAAAGAAATAACATTCCACACAAATGACAGATTAATCACAATGTTGTCCCAGGCAAGGAGAGACCAAAAGAATCACGTCCACATTTAAGGTGTGTGCCTTTTTTTTTTTAAATATATTTTATTGGTATTTTACAGAGAGGAAAAGAGAGGGATAGAAAGCTAGAAACATCGATCAGCTGCCTCCTACACACCTCCCACTGGGGATGTGCCCGCAACCAAGGTACATGTCCTTGACCGGAATCGAACCCGGGACCCTTTAGTCCGCAGGCGGACGCTCTATCCACTGAGCCAAACCAGTTTCGGCAAGGTGTGTGCCTTTTTATACACGGAAGCACACTGGAGAGTCAGTGACCAACCAAGACCTGATTTCCAGCTGCCAGCACAGACGTAAAAGCCCCCCGTTTCCAGAGCAGGTTGCGCAGGAACTAAGACAACAGAGTTGACACCGGCTCACCTCTTCTGTGGGGCCACCGCACGGTTTATCACCACTCTCCAGGTGACGAAAGGAAGTGCCCCGAGGGCCTTCAGAGTTTTCAGTTTAGCCAATAGTAGCCTCACCCAAAATGAACCTCTCAGAAGGGCTTCACAGATTATCAGTATTTAGAGTCCCAATGTCCCCTTGTCCTAATTGCTTCTGCACCCCAGAGGGGCTCCTCAGCAGCCAGATTGCTGACTACCCATTGCTGACAACAGATGTGGAATGATGACATCCTGACACAACTCATTTCATACTTACATCAAAGCAACTTTTTTTCTTTGTCATAAACAAGTGGACTAAATAACTCTACCCAAGTCACATTCAATCAACACACAATCTATACTTATGGCAAAATCAGTCACTAGTAAGGGTAACAGTTTGATTGGTTTAAAACGTTTCATGACTTTCCCTAAAACTGATGATATGGTCACTTTTTATGAGTAGTGGCTACCAGAATAAATGTGTCATTCTGTTAGCAAAAAAGAATGTGGCAATGGGTAATTATTATTACTGTTATCATTACTATTATTAATTTGAAATCCCCAGCACCTAGAATAGTATTCAGGCATTGCTAGATCTCAGTATAATAAATGTAGTTAAATATACAAATGAATTAATTTTAAAGAAAGGGAGGAAAAGTTTCTGGTATATGGCTCGTTCTAGAATTTAGAATTAAAAAAAAATACTGTTGGATTTGATCCATCTGGTATATTATTTGGGCTTATTTAATGTCCTGGTATAAGATTTCTGATTTCTAGAAAACATACATAGGAGTGGTACAAGACCCTGAAGTACCACACTATAGGGAACTGATAAACTACACAGTAGGAAAATCAAGAGAGAATGAGCCTCTGGGCAAAATTTAGATCCTTCTTCTTCTTCTTCTTTTTTTTTTTTTTTTTTTTTTTTTTTTTAATCGGACATGGTTCAAGGCAGAAATATATTGAGAGAAAGTTTGCTGACTCCGAGAAGAGTATCTACATCTTTTGGCAACTACCTGCTCTTTAGGATTTATTGCTACTTGAAATCTAGAGAAATTATCTTCTTTGTTAGATTTCTGATAATGTCTTTAGGCACATAATTTCAGTTCAAAGCTTGTACTAACATTCTTCTCTATTCTACATGAATTATTTTTCCTAAGGGATTATTGATCTACTGACCCCTTTGATAAAACAGAGTTAAATGTTCCCCTGGCTGCGTTCTTACAGTACTTTATAACATTGCATGTGCCTCCACAGCAACCTTCACTTCCTAGATAACAAATATCTGTTTACATTAGTGTGTTCTGTAATCTGTTCTCGAGGTCAGTGACTATTGCTCATTTATATATTTATCCCCGGAATCTGACCCTGTGCCATGGGCAGAATAGATACTTGGAAAATATTGTTAAATCGAACTAAGGTAAATTGTTTAAAATTACTTATTCTAGAATTTTTGTGTAATCCACAATAGCCACAAATTGGGTTATAGTAGCACATAAGTAAACTCATATTAATAAAAATGTAACTGATCAACTATGAGCTTTATCTGTTCCATATACTCTCAGCTGAGATGAAAATACCTTTAAAAGTATGAATTAATAGGAAGACTAATTTTTCCTGCCAACAGAGCCCCTATCTACTGTATTTTTTCTTATTAAAAACAGATGGAACAAAAATGTGCACTTGCCTAGATTTTTAAAAAAGTGATGTTTTTTTCTACATAAAGCAGATGATGCACAATTATATTCAAAAATCATATTAAGCGACAGGAATGAAAGGGCATGATTTTGTCCATTCTATGATATCTATACATCCTTGAGGGTAAAATCACAAGTTATTCCCAACATAAATCAGCACATATATTTATTGATGTTTTATTACCTTAGAGTAAGCAATGCAAGATAGATATTAAGTGCCTAATAGTTCCAACCCCAAGAGTTCATGCTGTAGTTCAAGGCATTGAGACAAGTCCGAAATATAAAGGACTACAAGAGATTTATACACAACAAAATACTAAATACTAAATACTAAATACTAAAAAATATAAATAGATGATAGATTCATAAATGTAATGTCCAAAGTCCATATCTCCTTATCCTATCTAATAAAAGAGTAATATGCAAATTAAATATCACTCTGCTACACCCACAAGCCACACCCACAAGCCACGCCCACCAGCCAATCAGGAGCAAATATGCAAATAAACCCAACCAAGATGACTACAGCCACAGAGAGCAGGAGGGAGGCATGAGTTTCCCCGGCAATGGAGGAAGCCAAGCTTTCCGCCTGCCCTTGCCGGACTAGGCCTCCACTCAAGGCTACAAAGTTTCAATGATAGAAGATATATAAATTCCAACAGAAATGGCGGCAGCCATGGAGCTGGAAAGAGCAGGAGGCTAGGGCTGCCCCTGGCGATGGAGGCAGCCAAGCTTTCCACACACCCTGGCCGGCCCAGGCCTTGCTTAAGGCTACAAAGTTTCAATTATAGAAGATACATAAATCCCCCAAAAAATGGCTGCCGCCTCTGAGCAAGCAGAAGGCTTGGCTCCACTCCAGGCTACAAAGTTTCAATTGTAGAAGATAAATAAACCCCAGATACCAGGGCCTCTGCTTGGGTCGCCGGGGGGTGTGGCCGGCCTGCAAACCACCACAGGCCCCTCGCCCAGGCCGCCCCATGCCCCAAGGGAACCCCCATCCTGATCCGGGACACCCTTCAGGGCAAACCAGCTGGCCCCCACCTGTGCACCAGGCCTCTATCCTATCTAATAAAAGAGTAATATGCAGATTGACCATCACTCCAACACACAAGATGGCTGCCCCCATGTGGTCAAAGATCCTGCCCCCATGTGGACACAAGATGGCCACCACAAGATGGCCAGCAAAGGAGGGCAGTTGGGATGGACCAGGCCTGCAAGGGAGGGCAGTTGGGGGCGATCAAGCCTGTAGGGGAGGGCAGTTAGGGGTGACCAAGCCGGCAGAGGAGGGAAGTTGGGGGCGACCAGGCCTGCAGGGAAAGTCAGTTGGGAGGGACCCAGGCCTGCAGGGGTGAGCAGTTGGGGGGGACCAGGCCTGCAGGGGAGGGCAGTTAGGGGTGACCAGGCCTTCAGGGGAGGGCAGTTAGGGGTGACCAGGCCTTCAGGGGAGGGCAGTTAGGGGCAATCAGGCTGGCAGGGGAGCAGTTAGGCATCAATCAGGCTGGCAGGGGAGTGGTTAGGGGGTGATCAGGCTGGCAGGCAGAAGTGGTTAGGGGCAATCAGGAAGGAAGGCAGGTGAGCAGTTGGGAGCCAGCAGTCCTGGATTGTGAGAGGGATGTCCGACTGCCCGTTTAGGCCCAATCCCACGGGGATGGATCGGGCTTATACGGGCAGTTGGACATCCCTTGAGGGTTCTCCGATTGGAGAGGGTGCAGGCTGGGCTGAGGGACAACGCGCCCTTCCCCCCGTGCACGAATTTCGTGCACCGGGCCTCTAGTATATTATAAAGAGTTATGTAGGTTTTATTTTATACTAGAGGCCCGGTGCATGAAAATTCATGCACTGGACGGGTGATCCCTCAGCCCGGCCTTCCCCCTCTCACAGTCTGGAAGGCCTCAGGGGCGGGAGGCAACCCAGTGATCAGGGAAAGGCATCACCCCCATCACACTTCTGCTGCTGTCACTGCCGGCAGCTCAATCTCGGACGGCCCTGGTTACCTGAGCCTTGGGTGGTCCTGCATAGCTGGGCAGCCGCCATCCGAGGCTTGCCTGTGCCTCAGGCCGGCCCTGGGTGACTGGGGGGCTGAGGGGACTGGGGGACTCTGGAGGCAGGTGCACAGCATGGCCGGACCCACCTGGGAGCAGGCCCGGCCGAGCCGTGCTCCTGCCACCCCGGCGGGGCTGAGGGGACTAGGCACTGCCATCTTGTGGCTGTGGGCATCGCCATCTTTGAGGGCGTGCAGTCAATTAGCTTGTTCCCTCATTGGCTGTGGGTGCCACCATTTTTATGAGGGCATGATGGTCAATTTGCATATTCCCTCTTTATTAGATAGGATTTTACAGTTTAGTTGCACAGATTTCAGTTTTTAACATGTATCTTTTGTGGTTATTTGCCACATTTCTCTACCATGACTGAGTTTTTATAGCCCTGTGATTGTCATTTTATAATCATGTTCTCATGTAATTCTAGTCATCACTCTGTAATTTTGTCTTATTATTCCCATTTTATAGATAAAGAAAGTTAATTTCAAGAATTTAAGCAGCTTTCCTAGATTAACTTAGCCTGCAAATAACTGAATTGGGTTTTAATTCAAGTCTATTTAACTTACATTCTCAAGAACATTTCTTTCTACTGTGTTCAAGAAAGGTTAATCCTACATTTATATCTTAAATACTTATATCTGATATTTAAGACCTTTTACTATAATATTTGTAGAAATAATCAACTAGTCTCTCACTGATTAACTAAAATGATAAGGTATTCAAGCCATTACATCGGCAGATATTTTAATAAAATTTCATTACCAGCCGAAACCGGTTTGGCTCAGTGGATAGAGCGTCGGCCTGCGGACTGAAAGGTCCCGGGTTCGATTCCGGTCAAGGGCATGTACCTTGGTTGCAGGCACATCCTCAGTGGGAGGTGTGCAGGAGGCAGCTGATCGATGTTTCTCTCTCATCGATGTTTCTAGCTCTCTATCCCTCTCCCTTCCTCTCTGTGAAATATCAATAAAATATATTAAAAAAAAAATTTCATTACCAAAAGGTTTATTTCAAAAGAGATTCTTTATATAAATTTTGCGTAGTATTCCTTAGGATCAAATATAACATGTAAATCTAAACAGCCTCTCAACTTTCTTCTTAATGTATTAGGGCCCATTTAAATAAGATAAAAAAAATGAATCTTTAAAAATTTTAAATATTTATTCCTGAAAGTAAATACACAATTAGAAAGAACCCAGGCAAAGCTTGGATTTGGGAGGTTGCTGTGGGTAACCCAAACGTTGCTGCTTCATGTCAGGAGGTGAAGCTTCCAGGAATGAACCCAGCAAACTTATAATTATTTGGGGCCAATTTCATGGATCCAGAGAGGTTGCACAAAATCAGACAACACAATCAGTACAGTCTTCTGTTTTAAAAATATACCTCCAGGGACTGTGGGACCAACCCAGTATCTACAAACATTCAAGATGAAGTCCCCAAGCAGAGCAAATTTCCTGGCTTTGCTTCCTCCTCCATATGTCTTTTTCAATATTCCCCGAAGATAAGTTTGATCCCTTGAGAATAAAGTAGGTGGATGAATAGAGTCCTAATGACATTTTATTACCATTTGAATGCTTGTAGAGTTTTACTCTAGTTTAGATATGGTATGTTCAGCACAAAGAGATGCTCTACTGCCTATCTTTCCTTAATGTAGATATGAGAAACTTAACTGCTATTTGCCATAAAATGATAATCCTAATAAATTTACAGCCAACCCCATTTCTGATTTAAATTACTATTTTCTTCTATTAAGGCTTATGGGAATATTCCTTTATTTCACATATAAGTAATGAAATTGAGGAAGTTTATTAATTTATTCCATGAAAATAAAAATAAAATGCATGATTTATTTGCAAATAAAATAAATGGTTTCATTTGATTTTTTAAATCTAGATTTACTTTATCATTAAGATATTTTAGGATTCTAAAAATTCCAAGTGCATGTCCCCAATATATTTTATTTACTTAAGTACATTTGAATTAATTCAACAAAATTCACTCAGCATTTTTTTAATCTTTATTGATTTCAGAGAGGAAGGGAGAGGGAGAAAGAGATAGAAACATCGACGATGAGAGAGAATCATTGATCGGCTGCCTCCTGCACGCCCCTCACTGGGGATCAAGCCTGCAACCCTGGCATGTGTCCAGATCAGAAGTTGAACCGTGACCTCCTGGTTCATAGGTTGATGTTCAACCACTGACCCACACAGGCCAGGCTGAGAACTTTTTTACAAAAGAAGATGTTTAGTAGACGTAAGACAAGAACAAAGGCCTATGGTCCAGCATCCACTCATAGATCAAAAACACGGAATCAATTCAGTGTATTAATATCTAAAGCATGGACGAGACTCTGCAGTATACGTATTTGCTTGGATAACCTAGTGAGCTAGATCAAGAAACAGAGTAGAAATGGCCAATACGTGTGTATACTGAACATAGTCCACATGGCAAACATTCCTTCAATGAGAAAAAAAAAAGAACAGGTAGATTCAATTTTACACTTTTCATTTATATTTTCCCTTCTTAAAAAATGCAGTGCAGCCCTAACCAGTTTGGCTCATTGGATAGAGCATCGGCCTGCGGACTCAAGGGTCCCAGGTTCGATTCCAGTCAAGGGCATGTACCTTGGTTGTGGGCACATCCCCAGTAGGGAGTGTGCAAGAGGCAGCTGAATCGATGTTTCTCTCTCATCGATATTTCTAACTCTCTATCCCTCTCCTTTCCTCTCTGTAAAAAATCAATAAAACATATTTTTAAAAAAATGCAGTGCAGAGTATGAGAAAAATGCTATTACTTTTGTTTTATTCCATTATATTACACTGCCTAATTAACAGAGGTCAGCTGTATTACAAACCTTTTATTTCAGTTGTCCAAAGCCAGCTGATTGTTATCTATAGCACTTTCCTTTCATACATTATATTCTTAGCATATCTGTGGAATATATATATATATATATATAAACTGAAAGCTACAATAGACACCTCCTCATCAAATAACCCAATTTGACACAAAACGTATGTTGTTCTGATAGGTATTTCACAGTCTGTTTCTGAGATGAACACATTAAACATGCATTGATCTTCACTCAACTAGCGTCTGTAAAATATATCTTTGAAAATCTCAATATGTCATACCAAATCAATAGTCTGTTTTTAGAATGTACATTTTTTTATATAGTTTGATTTTTGTTACTGGGAGTCCAAAATACTTTTTTGGTAAGTTATAAAAAAATGAGTTTATTCTTACCCACATAGATCTATTTATTGTTAGAAAATGGATTCTGTCCCATGAAGTTAGAAGTTCTAGAGCATTTGTCAGTTAGATAAATTTTCCAATTTAATAGATTTGGCCTGGGTATGATACAGGAAGGGAATGGCAGAGGCAATTTTGGAAGCTTCCACTTGCTGCATTCCTGATACTTAGTCCTAAATTTGCTTCACACATGAGCCTTCACCACCTACCCTTTCTTCTCCCACCAAATAGCTCTTAAAAATCTATTTGGACTCAGAATATTATAGACATATGGCTTCATGCCCTGATGTATTTGTGGTCTGGTCAAATGTGCCTATTTAATATGGCTAAAACAATTTGTCTTTTTTATTAAACCAATTTTTGGCACCAATTATCAAGGAAGATAAGAAAGCTATAATAGACACATGTACACAAATGGATCTACCTATTTGATATGTTTGCTGTATTAGACTTTAATTTGGATATATATAATTATTACTATCTATTTATGCTACTACTTTTCTATTGCTGCATAGAAGGTAAAGTGTCAAGAGGGCCATCTGACAAAATGTACTGTAGCACCTTTAATAATTTTAGATCTATTAGAGGCCTGGTGCATGGATTCATGCACTGGTGGGGTCCCTCAGCCTGGCTTGCACCCAAACCGGCAGTCGGATGTCCCCCAAGGGATGTAGCAGTGCGCAAAGCAGCAGGTGGCCGGGGAGGAACCTGAGCCCCGGCCAGGTGCCGCACTGCTCCGGCTCATCCCAGCCTCACTGTACCTGCCGCTGCCACTGCTTGTTAGTGCTGCTGTGGAGGCAGGAGAGGCTGGTGATGATGCTGCTGCTCTTGCCAGCCATGAGACCGGCATCTGGCACCTGTTTGTCAGCTGAGCGGCGCTCCCACTGTGGGAGTGCACTGACCACCAAGGGCAGCTGCTGCATTGAGCGCCTGCCCCCTGGTCGTCAGTGCGCACTATAGTGACTGGTCGACAGGTTGTTCTGTCATCTGGTCATTTGGTTGCGTAGGCTTTTATATATAGAGATAGACATGTACAGATCATCTTAGAAACAATGCGGAAAATACCTCTGCCACAAAAATATGAATGCTTCATTATTAGGTTAGTCAAAATTTTATCAAAATATAAAATATTGTCATTGTAAGATGATGTTAATAAACTTTTGTATATTAGTATTTCCCTGGTCTGAAAAAAAGTCTCCACTGCACAATTTTTCACATAATGTGATATATTCAAAGTATCTACAAACCTCAAAAATAAAATAAAAATAAAAAGAGCTTTATAGTATACATAGAGAATGTCTAAATCACATTATTTTAATTTTGAAGAAAATATTTGAATTTAATTTGGTGATTTGCCATAAATATGAAAGAATGATTATGTAAACATAACATAACTGTGTTAATGCTAGTAATTATGCTTGCATAATACAAATTGCTATTAAAAATAAGGTAAATGTTGTAATGCTGATTAATTATTCTCAGTACCCTTAGTATTTCATATTTTTCCCTTGAGCTTTCATCTTATGTTAAGCCATACTCATTATGCTAGTTAGCCAAAACTGAATTAATTTATTGATTGCAAATTCACTTGTCAACATAATTAGTATAATGCACCTCTAAATTTACTCCTCGGTTATACATACAAACAGTTTTCCTTAGACATTAATTTCAACTAGCTTTTGAAGTTCTAAATACAGAGAAAAGGTTTTAGCAGAAAAATGCACTTAGCAAAACCAAACAAAAATATATGTAATTGCTCTCAATTGAAACAGAGATGATTACCTCTTTATAGATACAAGTGTAACTACATGAAGTGTTCAACTACTAATGAGCAATCATAGAGCAGGGGAGAAGAAAATGAGGCTTTTGCTCCTGACAAAGAGTAGCATTCAAATGAACACTACAAATCTGAAAAAGCATGTGGGCATGTGATTGAAGGTGAGCAAGTATAATAAATAGATGGCTATCGTGGCTTTCTTCTCAATATTAGGCAAATCACAACATTTCCAGATAGAAATAGTCATTAAGAAAACATTTCTCCACTTTGAAATATGGCCAACTGTAAATTACCTTCGCAGTGTTATTCAGATGAGAGAGAAGGGTTTTCCCAATGCTACCTAATTATATGTGAAAAACTCTGTTTCTCGTTTGTTAGTGATAAGTATCCAGTTATTTCCCAAAGTGTAGCCAATATGCAAGAAAAACTCTGCATAGGACCTATAGTTGGTGAAGGTACCAAATGAATATAAGGTTTGAACACCTTCTCTACAGATTTTATGGCTTTGCTTTCAATGTTCTTAATCTAATATTATTACATTAATCTTAAAAGTCATGTCAATATATAACGTTTAAGAAAATATTGAAAAGACATTATTTTGAGTGAATATGCATTATAGGAATCCCATTCCCTTTTTCTCTCTCCTGCTCATTCCCCATAATTTCTAAATTCTGTTAGCTATCAAAAGGGGATAACTAAACTCTACTTGCAAGTGTATTCATGAAAAAAAATTCTGTAGTGTTACATGTAAACATCTCACAAAATATGACTGGCCTTACAATGATGTTTAGATATGTACCAACATATATAAATTTAAATATTAAGTATTTGCTATATGTATAGTTCTGTTACTGAGCCTCCCTTCCTAAGTACTTTGTTATTATTTTGCCTCCTTGGGTTTTCTTGCCCTTAATTCTCTTAAGAATTAGAATTTACCATATACATACATGTACATATATGTGTCCCATAGAGAATACCTAAGGGTCTCCAACAAATATAGTAAAATGATGTACAGATTGTAATTCACGGTCTCCTTCAAGCCCTGTGCCATTTTATTACTGATTTTTCCATATGCCTCAAATTGAGGGTTTTCTTTATTTTTTCCCATCATCAAATTTTGTGTTTATAAGAATATGTTTTTCATATTATGGTAATATTAGAAATTGAGGAGGAAATCTATATTCTACTCTTTTGGCAACTGCTTGGACTATTATATATGGACTAGAGGCCCAGTGCACAAAATTCGTGTACGGCGGTGTGTGTCCCTCAGCCCAGCCTGCACCCTCTCCAATCTGGGACCCCTCAAGGGATGTCCGAATGCCCTCCCCTGCTGGCCATCTTGTGGTGGCCATCTTGTGTCCACATGGGGGCAGGATCTTTGACCACATGGGGGCAGCCATCTTGTGTGTTGGAGTGATGGTCAGTTTGCATATTACTCTTTTATTAGATAGGATAGAGGCCTGGTGCACAGGTGGGGGCCAGCTGGTTTGCCCTGAAGGGTGTCCTGGATCAGGGTGGGGGTTCCCTTGGGGTGTGGGGCAGCCTGGGCGAGGGGCCTGTGGTGGTTTGCAGTCCAGCCACACCCCCCGGCAACCCAAGCAGAGGCCCTGGTATCTGGGGTTTATTTATCTTCTATAATTGAAACTTTGTAGCCTTGAGCAGAGGCCTGGGACAGCCAGGGTGTGCAGGAAGCTTGGCTTCCTCCATTGCCATGGAAACCCAAGCCTCCTGTTCACTCTGTGGCCGCAGCCATCTTGATTGGGTTAATTTGCATACGCACTCCTGATTGGCTGGTGGGCATGGCTTGTGGGTAGAGTGGAGGTATGGTCATTTTGCACATTACTCTTTTATTAGATAGTATAAGTAAAACAAGTTATTATTTATTAGCAACACTGTAGCAAGAAAAATTGCTTGTTTCTTACTATTTTGGCTGGCATAGTCATGATCAGAAAGGTAGAGGTGGAAAAGGGAGTATGTCACATTGCTCCCTTTTTGCAAGAAATATATGCCCTAGGTTTTGAATCCATGATATCACCCAGTGTTCTCTATCACTGTAAAATTTGTGACCATATATATTTAAGTAAATATATATATATATATATAATTTAAACAATTTAATTTTACATGTTTATTTTTTTAAATTTATCTTTATTGTTGAAAGTATTACAGATGTTCCTCTTTTTATCCCCTATTGATCCCCCCAGCCCACACCTACACCATCCCCTCCCCAGGCCTTCACCACATTATTGTCTATGTCCTGAGTTATGCATATATACATATAAGTGCTTTGGTTAATCTTTTCCCACCCCTGCCTTAATTTACATTTTATTTTATTTGCATGTATATGCAAATACACACACACACACATATATATATTTGTTGAAAAATAAAATCATAAAGGAATTTGTGTGAGAGATGAATTTGAAACATTCCAGATAAAAAGCTGACATAGGTATGTTGGAGACTGGAGGAGGGGAGAGAGGCACCAAAATGCTGTCCTGACATTATCTGAATTGATTATGATATTTACATTGAAGGTTGGTTACAAGTAACTTATAGAGCCAGACTGACAAACAATAACAAAAAAACTCTGCATCCAAATGAGATCATTCTTTTCTGAGAAGCTAATAATAAATATTAAAATAGGTGTGTGCATCAATGCATCTAATAGGCACATTAGATAGTCATTAAAGCTTTAGGTTCTCCTGTAAGATTGTTTTCCTTTTGCCTACATATCTACATATATGCAAGTAGAGATGCCTCCAATTTTCTGGACATTCTCATTTAAGCACTGTCTTTTTGCTATACATTCTATTAACACCTCATTTCACTCTCAAAAGAGCCTGGTTTAAATAATAAATTATGTAATTACCCTAAAAATCTAAAATATAGTCAAAACACTTTTCACCTTTTTCTTTATGGCAACCAAAAAGGAACATTTAGTATATTTTGCGTGTAAACAATGTTGAAAGCAATGCAAGGTGAGGCAAAAGTAAGTTTACAGTTGTTCGTATAGAATACAATACAATAATTAATAAATAACATTACAAGAATAAAATCTGTATTTCCTGTAAACCTACTTTTGTCCCACCCTGTATATTAACCCTGAAATTTCATTAAAAAGTAGAGTTTTCATTATGGTACATGATTAGAAACTGTTATAATATTGAATACTTTGCAATATATATATACACACACACACATACACACACACACACACACACACACACACATATATATATATATATATATGGCTTTTAAAGCAACATTTATTTTTTTAAAGTTAACATGTGTATATATAGGAATCTGAAAAACACAAGCAAAGTACAAAGCCATCCATAATCACAAGCAGTTTACAGTCTGATGTGTCCTTCTAAGTCCTGTGTATCTACACAACTAAGCTTCCATTTTTCTGTAATTAAGATGGTAGTTATGTATCATGCTTTCTCACACATCATAAATATTTACCATTTCAAAGTCCCAAAGCTATTAGAACTTTGATAACCAAGAACTACACCAATTCAGTCTGGAAAAAAATGTAACCCTGCCTTACTTGATGACAAAAATTTGATAAAGGATAAAAATAGCAACAGACCTCTAGATAAAAGATATTCACAGAGTTATAATTAAAAAATGGCATTTACTTAATGTTCCATTAAAAAATGAGACCCAAAGCAAGAGTACACAAAGTATAATGCTTCTAAGAGAATTATGATTTCTACTTTAAAATATTAGCAAGGAGGCAAGTTTTAACTGAAGTATTTAACAACATATTTCTATAGCACAGCCTAAAGAGATGCATGCACATCAGTGGTTATCACCACCATGTGAATATGAACATATACACACACAACCTGCACATGAACAAGTTCTAATGTCCATTTCTGAGATGGTTCAGCAACTCCATGTGCAAGATGGCTCTTTTCTAACAATTATAACAAAAAGATATTTACAAATTGGTTAATTCACTATCTCTACTTTTTATCAGACATAGTCAACTCAGGAGATCTAAAAAGCCCCAGTGTTGCAAAATAAAGAAAGAACTTTGTCTGCAATAAACACAGGAACTTTACAAAAATGCATATAGACCTATAGTTATAACTTACAACTTTCTTCTAGGTATGGGGATACTAGCAAAGAGCCCTTCCCTTCACGCTTCCTCTTCTCTCTCCTCCACCACTTCAGTAACTAAATACAAAACACCTGACTCCAGAGATGGATTAACAAAGACACTCCCAGAAGACAGACCTTCCTAAAAACTAACAAGAGGACTTTTATAAAGGGACTAGAGGACCGGTGCATGAAATTCATGCACGGGGGGGGGGGGGGCGGTGTCCCTCAGCTTGGCCAGAGGCCCTCTGGAATGCTTCCCTTGTTGCCAGGGCAATGATGCAAGCATCCCCCCCACCCCCTGGCTGCTCCATGCCCGCTGCCCAGAGACCCTTCATGGCCAGGGTGGAATGCTTGCCTCGTTGCCATGGCAATGAAGCAAGCATTCCACCAGGCCACTCATGCTGCCCACTCTCAGCAGCTGCCCCGCCTAGGACTGGGGGACTCCGGCGGGGCTGAAAGGACTGGGTGCCACCATCTTGTGGCTATGGGCACCACCATCTTTGTGACGGAGTGATGGTCAATTTGCATATTCCCTCTTTATTAGATAGGATTATTTTACTACCTCTACTTTTAATATACTTCAGGCATTAAGACTTGTTTATCCTTGAATCCACAGCAATATTAACAAATATGCACATATGTAACAATCCTTAGATAATTTTAATTTCTCTAAAGACTCATGGGCACAGAACCCTTTTTTTCTGTACTTCCTTCCCTCCCCCTTCCCTTATGGACAGTCAGCATTCTCTCCAAGACATCAAATTTAACAATTCCATTTTGTACACTTTGTGTTGAAATTCATAGGAAAGTCTGGCTTGTGTAAGTGACTTTTGAATATGAATTTGTTCAACCACCTCAAGTATTACACATGCCTGTACTTTTCCACTAGCTTTGTGGTGAAGAGAAGGGAGTGAGAGGGAATGGTTCAGGCCAACATGGTCATATTTAGAAGATACCTCAGACTATAACCATAGTTATGTATGTGCAATTGTAACAATGCTGAGCACATAGTGAGCAAATAAGTTCTTATGTGAAATATCTAGTCTTTCTTGACATTTATAAGTGCTTGATGTACTTACTAGTAAAAGTAGAAGTAGTAGAATGATGCTTCTTATAAATAGCTTTTAAAACCTGATAGAAAATGCTCTCTTTAGAAATGGAATTGTTAAACCACCTCTCCAAACAGTGTACTCTATGTACTTGTTCATTACTAGGTTTAGAGAGGTGGGAGGGAAGAAATTGCAAAAAGATGTTTTGCTAGTGTGTAATCAAAAATTTTAGCTTATCCTTTGCCACCCTATATGTTACATGCATTTCATTTAACTTTACTGTATGTATTGAGAATATACTGGACAAATAGGTCCAAATTTTATATCTAGCCTCTAGATATTAAAGAGGTTGCCAATGTATGACAACAGTAGATTCAGTAAACTAACTTCTTGTACACTTCGTGTTAAAATTCATCGAAAGGCTGTCTTCTGAAGAGGACTTTGGAAATCAAATTGTGAAATCTAAGTGACACATGTGCCTTCTCAACCCATTGAGGTGATGGTGGTCAGGAGGAATTGGGAGAAATGAAGGGTTCCAGAATAGAATGTTCCTATATGGAAGACACTTTCAGATAGAACCATTGTTACATGTGTGTAGTTTATTCAACACTACTGTGTATATAGTGGACAAACTTAAGTCCTTATTTGAAACATCTAGTCTTCTTAGATGTTTAGAAGTGCACAGAGTATGTTAAAAGTAGAAGTAGTGCCTTAACCGGTTTGGCTCAGATAGAGCGTTGGCCTGCAGACTGAAGGGTCACAGGTTCAATTCCGGTCAAGGGCATGTACCTTGGTTGCGGGTACATCCCCAGTAGGGGGTGTGCAGGAGGCAGCTGATCGATGTTTCTCTCTCAACGATGTTTCTGATTCTCTATCCCTCTCCCTTCCTCTCTGTAAAAAATCAATAAAATATATTTTTAAAAAAGTAGAGGTAGTAAAACAACACATTTTGTAGATATCCTTTTGTCAAAATTCATTTCGAATACTATGTTTTGGAAATGAGATGATCAAACCATCTCTCCAAGCGGCACACATTATTATATTTATACTGGTTCAGTGAGGAAGGAGAAGAAAGTGCAAAGGGCTTTATACTAGTATGTTTATAGTTAGGCAAGATTAACCATCTTCCCGTGTACCTGTTCATTGTGTTTTATTTAGCTGTGTTCTAATTTACAACATCTAGTCTTCCTAGATGTTACAGAGGTTGCCAGTGTATGACAGAAGTGGTTAGTAAACAAATACATGGTGTACAGTTCATGTTAAATTCCTAAGAAAAGCTGTTCTGAAAACATGAGAAGTAAAATTGTTTTTTAACCTCTCAGCATTACAGATGCTTATTGTATTGTCCATTGTGATGATGGACATGAGAAGGGGAAGGATTCTAGGCCAGAAAGTTCCTCCCTATTCAGAAGACACTTTCAGATCATAGCCTCTGTGTGCAGTTTAATCAAACTTAAACACTTATTTGAGATGGCTCATCTTTCTAGATGTTTGAAAGTGCACAACATATGCTAAAAGAGTTAAAGTGACACCCTTGAAGTATGTTTTTTCTGTTAATTCATAGGAATGGTGGTGCAGTATATTTTAAAGGTGGAAAACAAATATAAAAAATAAGTTCAAAAGAAACTTAGAGGTTATCTAACATATTCAAATGTGTCTTCTATATTATATGAGGGATAAAATGACTCAGTGTCTTGGACCTGCTGATGTGATAGATAGAGCTAGTATTTCAGAAATGAAACAGAGTTTGGAGAAAATAAAGTGATCATTTGGTCTGTTGTACCAGAATCAGGATTAGAAGTCAACTAACTTAACCTGATCAATTTACTTTAACATAGCACACAGCCTTTAACTACTAGAGTCACTGGGCCATAGCTGTGTGCATTATTCTAGGATATAAAAATCTACAAAGATTCTCCAAAGGTGTGAAACAGAAGAAAAAGAAATTAATCATAATTAAATTCAAACTTTAAGTAAAAGATTCAAATATATACTAATATATATATATAATTTTTTTACCTGAGCAATCATTTTAGCTTTCCTCTTGTATGTAGCATAGTAAAATGGAATAGGAATTAGGCTTTTTTTCTTCCTAAAATATAATTATTTCTAAACACTATTCTTTCTTAGGGAGCCATGTAATTTTGGTATGTGTTTTAATTTAAGTCACTCCCAGTCTGCTTCTCTTTTAATTATTTTAAAATGCTGTTTTGAGATTAATTTCAGTGGTACTAATGTATATAATTTAAACAAAAACATGAAATCAAATTACTACAGGCTTATATAATACTTAAGAAAAGTAGCTTAAATTGGGGAAAAGTGGAATTAGGTACCGCATATTATTAAAGTTTTAATTCCTTCCTACTGTGTTAAGAAAAGGGATTGACATAAAATCTTTAGTTGTGAATTGAAGTGTTAGGGGTTTACATGAACAAGCAAGAAAGGGTTATCAAAGAAAAAAAAATAATAGCTGTTCTTTAGGGAGATTTGAATAAGGTTTATAAGTACACTCAAATTGTTACTTTTTGCAATCTTATATTTTACTGCTTATTCTTATATTTACCTATTTCTTCTTGTAAAGTATAGAAAATAGTATACTTTTTCTTCTAGGTATATAATTACAAATGGTGCTAATTTTATTTAGTGTAATGATTTCCTTTGGGTTCTATTGAAGTAATCTTTGAACAATCACCAATATTAAGAAAAGAAGGTTTAAAAATAATTTACAAGGTCATTTATGTGAAATGTCCCAAATAGGCAAGTCCATGCAAACAGAAAGTCAATCGGTAGCTGTTAGGGGCTGGGGAGAGGTAGGAAGGGAATACTATTGCTATTGGGTGCACGATTTCTTTTGGAGATAATGATAACGTTATACGATAAGATTGTTGAGATGTGTGCATAACCCTGTGAATATATTAAAATAATTAAATTAATAAAACAATATTTGTGCATGAATTAAAACTATGTTCTACAATATTTGCCTATTTCATTGGTTAAAATATCAACGAGTCTTTCAAATGCTTATACCCTTTAGGGCAATAAATCACCTCATCAAACTATAGTTTAAAAGCCTAAATAGGGTTGGGATGATTTACTAGTAGTTATACCAGTATTTATATCAGTGCTATAAGAATATTTGCACCATTGATATCTATGATTAAAACTTTGAAGAAGAAAGGCAGAATAATCGCAAGAATAATAAGTATTATCTTTGGACTTTTGCAAACACAACAAATTTAAACTCAGGGAATATATACCATTTTGCACATTATTTTTCATTTCATTGCATATATTGCTATAGTTTATGTTTAGAATTTACATCATTTGAATAGTAGTTCTACAAAGTTCTATATTAAAATTTATCCAGAGATAGGAGAGTCCAATTAGTCTACTTTCATAAATTTGTATTTAAGATGTGAGCTAATATCCCATTTGATAAAGTTTAAAGATTGACTTTAAAGTAAACATTTAATGAAAAAGTTTTGAGCTAAGCTCTGGGCCCCACCCCAGTGTATAAATTAAGTTGCTCTATCTGCTAGAGAATAATTCCCTCATCTGCACCCTGACCTGGGATACTCTTGTGGCAGAAAATAAATGGTGGAGGCATCTTCAATTCCATGGGATGTGTATGATCGTGTCTTTATTTAGAAGTTTCAAGTTTAGATAGTTTAACCCAGAAATGGGTGATGCAGTAGTTTCCATGTCTACCCTTGATATAGTTTCTAGCTTTGGGGTGTAATAGAAGGTTTCTGAACTTGAGACTGACTCTCAATCTGAAAAATCAGTTTTCAGCCTAGTTAAAAAAAACACAACCTATTTTGTCCATGACATTCCTGTTTGAGGCAAGCTATAAAGTTATACTTTTATTAATTATTTTAGCATCTTCTTTGCTATCAAATATATTAGGTGTGAATGAAAAAAGAAATTCATCCTGTCAAGTGCTATCCTTTTACCACTCTGAAAGTAGTTCATCTTTTCTGAGACTTGTGTTCTCCTGAAAAATGAATCTAGTTATACCTTTGGTCATCAAAGCAAATAGATATTTTTGGTTTAATATCCATCTTACATCAACTAAGGCTTCTTATGCCCTTCTGCAAGTCACCTCTCTCAATCCCTCTTGGAATAACTTCCCAATGTATTGACTGGGTGGGTCCTTCTGAGAATTTCCTCTGTCTTCAGGACCCATGGTGGGTGTGCTGCCTTAGAAACTACACAACATATAGAAGATCTAGATCTACGAGTGGGGAAATCTTATGTTATTGTTTGCTTTCTTTTTCTCCCCAGTGAGAAATACTTTTTTAATGGAATTTCTTATTCTTTTTGGCGCCAGCTTGATAGCTAAAAGACTGTGCTCAGTAGCAAGAAGTCATCTGTGTAGGAGATACAATGCCTTCCCACAAATCATAAACTTCTTATAGCACAAGTCCCTAAGTCAAGCATGTCAAACTCACAGCCCACTATTTTTGCATGCAGCCCACAATGTATATTTTTGCGGCCCAGCCAATATAATGATATGTGAGAAACATTTTAATAAAAATTTCATAACTTAATATTTACAATATCCTGTTATACATAATCCTATATAATAAAAGTCTAATATGTAAACTGTCCCCTCTGGAGTTCAACCTGGAGACTGGGAGTTCGATTGCTCTCTATGACGTTCACTGACCACCAGGGGTGGCGTGGAACATGGTAGGCAACCAGCAGCAGCAGCAGGGTGCTGAGGGAGCAAGGGAAGGAGGAGGCTGGGAGGGGGGAACCATGTGGTGGCGGTGTGCAGGCAGTAAGGGAAGGGGGAGGTAGGAAGGTGGGGAAGCAGGGAACCTGATCAGCCGTGATAACCGGCCAGGCCTAGGGACCCTACCCATGCACAGATTCTGTGCACGGAATACAATGTTGACTAATGACTGATTACTATAATTGTGTTGCATTTGTTTCCCTTATGTGCCTTACTTACACGCAGGTGCACATTTCTCTCCGCTAATACTACCAGCGGATATTTTAGCAGCTGATTGCCACGTCATTAGTCTTGTACTGACTTGTTTGGTGTACACAACAGGAAATATTTCACTTTCAGAGAACAAGAAAAATATGTTTATTTGTGTTACACTTATTAATTTGTGCAGTTATTCAGTGTCTGGTAAGTTAATGTTCAAGAAAAATATTAAAAATATTAATTTTCATTAAAATGTTCTATTATTTTACGTTAACAATTACTCATTTATTTCAGCACTTTGTATTCAGCATGTCTCTATTAAAATAAACCTACGTTTCTTTGAAAATTGAAGCTTTTGTTTTTTTGCAGCCCACATAAACTTAAACCTTGTTTATTTGGCCTGTGTTAGCCTTTGAGTTTGACATGCTTGTCCGAAGTTGGCTGTGCATCTGCAGAGGTCTGTGCAAGATCCTCATCTCACTCCCTAGCTAAAAGTAATTCTGACACAGGCCTATTTTGTTAAAATATGAGGCAAAGCCTGAATTTGGTGAGACTCAGTAAACTACCTTGGTTGGCATTTTGGATCTGGTGTGGAGATTTGATAATATGTAAAATGTCACATTTTGTAGGAACTCAATAAAATCATTTTACATTTGGTATTACATTTCATATCATTTGAATTTTTCTTCTAATGTTTTCTGTAAAGTATGTTTGCATTTATACTAAAATCCTAATTTGGGACACTGCAAGCTAATCTTTCACTATAGATTTACTATAAAGAATTCTGAAAATTTACTTGAGAAATATGGGGAGAAGTATAATCTGACAAGGAGGTAAAATAGGAGTTAGAGTAGTAGAAGGTTATTTGCAATTTGTGGCTTCCTAACTTAGTGGTTGCAATGATCAAAGCTTGAGTTAAGTAACAGGAGATTACTATTTTTGCAAGGTTAAGAATCTGCTATTTTTAGTGCTTCCTCCATTTGTAAAATACAGAGATTCAACTAATATTTTAAGAGACTAGATTAAATTAATTTAAAATTATATATTCACCACAAATTGTTATCTAAACTTTCTTATCAGGATTTAAGTTTCTGCCAAAATTTGGGTTTTTTAGTAGATACTATTGATAATGAATAGTTCACATTCACCAAATTTCACATCTTGCAATACAGAAAACATCAGGTCTTTAAAAATGAACACAAATACTAACTTAAAAAAGTAATAGTTTGAAAAACACTTATTGTAGTGGGAAATAAAGTAAAATATTTGTGTTGCACACTCATAAAATGTGGATTTTCTGTAGCTGTCATTTCTCTCTTTGATATGAAATCATATTGACCTTGACAAACACAAATGCACGTCAGCACTCTCCATACTCAGGCTCAGCCTCACTTTATAGCCATAAGGTCTATTGCTCTCCTTATGTACAACATTGCATGTCAAGCAAACTTTATTGCTTTCCTTGTTTTCTTTACAAGAGTGCTTATGTACTCCACTTCACTGGTAAATTATTACCATATCTCTAAGACATGGTAATAAGGTGGTCTGGCATCTTATTGACTTAAGTTTTGATTTCACCTCTTCCAATTAGTACTCATATTGACTTGGATAAGTTAAGTTCTCAATTACTAGATACCTCATCTATAATTGGGATTAATATAGTAATAACTTTTAACCAACCTCTGGAAATTAAACATAATATATAAAATACTTGACATATAGCAAGGGCTCAAAAATATTGTTACTTTTCTTACTCAAAACCTAGCTAAATATCCCTCATTCATTTTTTTATAGATACCTTTGGTTGAATATATATTTATCTCCTTGGATCAACAAAATGTTTTTCAATTTTTTTTTAAGTTTCTTGTTTCCTTCCATTAGAAATAACTAATTCATTACTAATACATATTTATTTCATAGAATTACAATTTCATAGATTCAAGTAATATAATCATCAATTAAATTCTTATAAATAAAGAATATCCAGAACATATTAAATAACAACTATTGCATTTATTTAAAACTATAGATTTTAGAATATGAGAGAGTAGAAAAAGTTGTAATAAAGGATGGAGGGTGGAATGGCTAAAGTAATCCAAAGACTACATTCTGGTGACCATTGTTCAAGTTCTCTGTCGTGTCACAGATAAATTCTTGAAAAACCTAGATTGCCAATGGTAGAGCCTTGGGATCAGGATCCCTACCTTCCATGATATAAATTTAAAGTGAGATTGCAGTTGAAGTCAAGGCTTGCAGAATGACTCCAAACATTTTTGCTAATCAAGGGAACCAAATAACAACTGGAGCTGGCATAAAGCCACAGGGCTTAGCACAGATGGAGAGCAAAGAACAGGCAGCCTTGGCAAAAAGAATGGCTTCTGGATCAGGGATATTCAATTCCTTTTATTTCTTTTTTCTTGGGACTACATATAATTTTTTATACTCAATGCATTTTCAAGTCGATCTCACCTTTCTACTATTAATGTAAGTGGTAGTAAAGGATGTATCCCCCATCATATTTTAGATAGTTTAGATTTTATATCACTTCTAAATGTGTTGAATTTGCTCTAATAATTTCAACTCTGCAATCACTCAGTGAAAAATAAACAAGCTCTTCTTAAATAACTATATATATATAGAGGCCCAGTGCACAAAATTCGTGCACTTGGGGGGGTGGTCCCTCAGCCTGGCCTGTGCCCTCTTGCACACCAGGAGTCCTGGGTAGATGTCTGACTGATGGCTTAGTGGGCCTAAGCCATCAGTCGGACCTCCTTAGCATTGCCACAGAGGTGGGAGAGGCTCCCACCACTGCCGCTGTGCTCACCAGCCGTGAGCCCAGCCTTCTGGCTGATCAGCGCTCCCCCTGTGGGAGTGCACTGACCACCAGGCAGGGGCGGCTCCTGCGTTGAGCATCTGCCCTCTGGTGGTCAGCACGCATCATAGTGACTGGTCATTCCACCATTCGGTCATTTATATATTGGCCTTTTATTATGTAGGCTATGCTGTAGATGAGGCCCTCTAGAACCATAAGAAATGCAAAAAAAACCTCTCTGTTAACTCATTCTCAAGTTGCCCCCACTTAAAATCAAATTGCCACCCTGTGGGGCGTGTGCTGCACCTTGGGAACCACTGGATTGATACTTTCTCTCTCTGAGCTTCATTTCTGAACACATACACATATACCATGGGAATTGTAATCTCTTCTCCGCCTACCTCACTGGGTTGTCATGAGGAGGTTCTGAGCTAATAAACCTAGAAATGTTTCATCAAGTCAGTGATGTCTAAACCAGAAGGGATTGTTATTTTTTAAGCCCATGGGTACCCTCGCAGGTAGCAGGTGATGATTAGGGGAGGAGGGCATGATGGTTTCCTGGGACTGTAGCTATGGAAGATTTGCAGAGGGTTCTGCAGGCCTTGGAGGGGTGTGCTCTGGCCAGCAGCCCTGTAGTGGTGGTCATCCCTGGAGGCACTGGCAGGGGATGGGGCATTAGGGGGGCGCTAGTGGGGTGGTGAGGCCAAAGAGGAAGTAACTGTCAAACCTTTCCGCTTGCTGCCATTCTTTAAATTGTACATGGCTGTTTCGCAGCTGTACCTGCTCAGGACTGGACTCCAGTCTCCTGGAGCAGGGTGGAGGCTGGGCCAGGGCAGAGTCAGGCAGGGCGGAGTTTAGCCACACCCCCAGCAAAGTTCAGCACACTTCAGCTGCGGAGATGGAGCTGCTGCTGTAGCAGGGAAGGGTCTGACCCTGGGGTCCGCTCAGGCCTGCCTCCACCTGGGTCTGGAGTTGTACAGAGGAGAGGCGTGCCTGGCCCCAGTGGAGGGGGCCCAACAGTAGCGGGCTATGGGCCCCGGGTGCCTCAGGGGCGCTGACAGGTGGTTGCCGGTGTGCTATTGTTGTGGGCACCCTTGGCGGGGGTGGCGGGGGAAGAGATCGGGAGTTGGAGGTGCGGACTGCAGCTACTACCCGAGGCTGGGTCTTCTCCCCATCTGGTCAGCCTCCCCGTTCCCCCAGAGGTGTGGGGGCTGGGGTAGGATGTCCATGCAGGGGGATTGGAAGAGCTTCCCATGGCGCCTTCCTCTTCCTTCTTTGCAGTCTGGGCTCCTGTCAGGCAGTCTACTCAGACCCTCAGGAACTTGGCTGGGCCACCCACCCCCTGCTGTGCGTGCATCAATATGCAAATAGGTCATTACGGGGACACTGATACAGACAAATTAGCATATTACCTCTTTATATGTATAGACTAGAGGCCCGGGGCACGAAATTCGTGCACGGATGGGGGTTGTCCCTCAGCCAACCTGCACCCTATCTAATCTGGGACCCTTCAAGGGATGTCTGACTGCCCGTTTAGGCCCAATCCCACTGGCAGTCGGACATCCCTCTCACAATCCAGGACTGCTGGCTCCCAACTTCTTGCCTGCTTGCCTTCCTGATTGCCCCTAACCAATTCTGCCTGCCAGCCTCATCACCCCCTAACCACTCCCCTGCCAGCCTGATTGATGCCTAAATGCTCCCCTGCCAGCCTGTTTGCCCCTAACTGCCCTCCCCTGCAGGCCTGGTCACCCCTAACTGCCCTCCCTTGCAGGCTTGGTCACCCCTAACTGCTCTCTCCTGCAGGCATGGTCACCCCTAACTGCCCTCCCCTGCAGGCCTGGTACCCCCCAACTGCTCTCCCTGCAGGCCTGGGTCCCCCTCAACTGCCCTTCCCTGCAGACCCAGTCACCCCCAACTTCCCTCCTCTGCAGGCCGGGTCACCCCAAACTGCCCTCCCCAGCAGGCTTGATCACTCCCAACTGCCCTCCCCTGCTGGCCATCTTGTGGTCGGCCATCTTGTGTCCACATGGGGGCAGGATCTTTGACCACATGGGGGCAGCCATCTTTTGTGTTGGAGTGATGGTCAATCTGCATATTACTCTTTTATTAGATAGGATAGAGGGCTGGTGCAGGGGTGGGGGCCAACTGGTTTGCCCTGAAGGGTGTCCCGGATCAGGGTGGGTGTTCCCTTGGGGTGTGGGGAGGCCTGGGCAAGGGGCCTGTGGTGGTTTGCAGGCCAGCCACGCCCCCCCCGCCCCCCCCCCCCCCCCCCCCGGTGACCCAATCAGAGTCCCTGGGATCTGGGGTTTATTTATCTTCTATAATTGAAACTTTGTAGCCTGGAGTGGAGCCAAGCATTTCTGTTGGAATTTATGTATCTTCTATAATTGAAAGTTTATAGCCTTAAGCAGAGGCCAAAGCTGGCCAGGGCTGCAGAAACTTGGCTTCCTCCATTGCTGTGGGCAACTCTAGCCTTCTGCTCTCTCCAGCTCCATGGCTGCTGCCATTTCTGTTAGGATTTATTTATCTTCTATAATTGAAACTTTGTAGCATTGAGTGAGGCCTGGGCCAGCAAAGGCAGGCGGAAAGCTTGGCTTCCTTCATTGCCAGGGAAACCCAAGCCTCCTTCCTGCTCTCTCTGTGGCCGCAACCATCTTGGTTGGGTTTATTTGCATATTCCCTCCTGATTGGCTGGTGGGCGTGGCTGGTGGGCATGGCTTGTGGTTGTAGCAGAGTGATGGTTAATTTGCATATTACTCTTTTATTAGATAGGAGAATATATAGCATTATTTTTTGAACTTTGATTCAATCTTACTTTTCCAAAGAATTCTTATAATATTTTATACATGTGCTTATACATGTGCTTTTTAATATTTTGTTTTTAAATATTAAAAACAAAAAATTGTGCATATTTTACTAGAGGCCCAGTGCACGAAATTTGTGCACTGGTGGTGGGGGCGGGGTCCTTCAGCCTGGCCTGTGACCTCTCACAGTCCAGGACCCCTCTCTCCTTACCATTCACCTGCTTGCTGCTCCCTACCGCTCAGCTCACCGCTCCTTAGTGCTGCCACAGAGGCTCCTGGCACAGCGGCTGCACTTGCCAGCTGTGAGTCTGGCTTCTGGCTGAGTGGCGCTCCCCCTGTGAAGTGAGTGTCTGCATGGAACATCTGCCACCTGGTGGTCAGTTCATACCGACCAGTCATTCCACCATTCATTCGATTTGCATATTAGGGTTTTATTATATAGGACTAGGGGCCCGGTGCATGAAATTCATGCACTGGGGGTGGGGAGTTCCTCAGCCCAACCTGCCCCCTCTCACATACCGGGAGTCCTCAGGGGATGTCCTACTGATGGCTTAGGCCTGCTTCCCATTGGGAGTGGACCTAAGCCGCAGTCTGACCTCCCTTTGTGGGAGGCGACCAGGCTGATCAGGGGAAGGCACCAGCCCCATCACCCCGCTGCTGCAGCCACTGCCAGTCACCACAGCCACCAAGGTGTTTCCATCAACATGGACTCCAGTCCCTTCACCACGAAAAAATGACAACTTTCTTTAGGCATTTTCAAGATGTGTCTTTCATAGGATATGACATTTATTTATTTATTTATTTTTATCCTCACCTGAGGATATGTTTCCATTGACTTTTAGAGAATGTGGAAGAGAAAGGGAAAGACAGAGAGAAACATCAAAGTGAGTGGGACACTTTGATTGGTTGCCTCCTGCATGAGCCCTGACCTGGGACCCGGCTAGGGAGGAGCCTGCAACCCAGGTACATGCCCTTGATTAGAATTGAACCCAGACCCTGTGGTTGGCAGGCCAAGGCATTATCCACTGAGCCAAACTGGCTAGGGCAGGATGACATTTCTTAGCCCTCCAGCAGTGGACCTTCATTTTTTTCTCCAGAAGTGTGGTGGAAAAACCCTAGATCACCTTTTTGGATTCTTATTACCCAAGTTACTAAGAACATTACCAGTGGCATACAGGGAGTTTAGCCAATGAGCAGTCAGAAAAGGTGTTTCCTCTGTAGTTCACACCAATCTCCGGCTGGGCCCTGCCTAGGCCTAAAGCCTCTGGCCAAAGCTTTAGGCCTGTGCAGGGGCCCCCCAGCTCCCTCTGATCGCTGGCTCTGCCCCTGCCCCCTCAGTTCTGATCCCAGGCTTGGCCCTGCCCAGGAGCCCCCTGGCTCAGGCCCTTCCCAGTCTGCTCAGGGCCCACTCGGGGCTTACCTCAGAGTGACCTGGGTGCAGGATGTTCCCGGGACCCAGGCACTGGGCGCCTATGTATGAAAATTAACTGCTATCTTTGTTGGGTTAATTTGCATACTCACTCTGATTGGCTATGGGCATAGCAGAGGTACAGTCAATTTACATGTTTGTCTATTATTAGGTAAGATAGGATATTGAATGTGAACTTTAAATGAAAAATAAAATAAAAAAAAGAACCAAATAAAATTTTAGATCTGAAAAGTTTTTAATATATATATTTTTAATTCTCACCTGAGGATGTTTTTAAAATTGATTTTTAGAGAAACATCCATGTGATAGAGAAATACTGGTAGGCTGCCTCTGCACCTACTGACCCACCAGGATCTAACCTAAACCTAAGTATGTGCCCTAACATAGAATCCACAGGAAATCCTTTGGTGTACAGGTTGAGACTCCAACCAATTGAGCCACCTGGCCAGGGCAGATCTGAAAAAAAAAAAAATTTTAAGTGTACCTCCAGGCCCTGGTTGATGTGGATCAGTAGTTAGAGTGTCCTCCCACGCACCAAAGGGTCATGGGTTTGATTCCAGGTGAGGGCACATACACAGGTTCCATCCCTGTCAGATTGTTTGGGCAACTGACCAATGTTTCTCTACTCTTTCCCTTTCCCTGTCCCTTCCTCTCTCTCTCAAATCAATGAAAAAACATATCCTTAGAGGAGGACTTAAAAAGAGAAAAAAATGCTGGTTTGGTTTAGTGGATAGTGCTTCTGCAGGCGGACTGAAGGGTACCGGGTTGGATGCCGATCAAGGGCACGTACCTGGGTTGTAGGCTCAATCCAGGGCCCTGGTCGGGGATTCAGTAAAAGGCAACCAATCGATGTCTCTCACATTAGTTTCTGTCTTTCTCCCTCCCTTCCACTCTCAAATAAATAAATAAATAGATAGATAGATAGATAGATAGATAAATAAATAATAAATGGGAAAATGTCCTCAGGTGAGGATTAACCAAAACAAACAAAAACCCATTCCCAGTGTGATTATTGAAGGAGCATATGAAGTATTTGTTGAATGAAGGGGAAGGGATGGGACTTTACTTTCTGTTTTAGCTACTCTGCAAGCCAGAGGGTTTAAGAGAAACACCAGTGTGTTGTTCCACTTACTATGCACTCTTTGGTTGCTTCTTGTCTGTGCCCTGACCAGGGATCCAACCTGCAACCTTGCTGTATCAGGAGGAGGTTCTAACCCACTGTGCTGCGGGGTGCCTGTCAGGGTCCCTCAACAAAACCCCTCTGGCGTGCCCTGGCCCCTGCTGTGGGCCGGAGCTCCTCTGCCAAACCAAAGGTTTGGGTTCCATTCTGTCAGGGCACCTACTTGGGTTTCAGGTTTGAGCCCCCGTCAGGGCTGACAGCTGCTCAGGAAGTGATCGAGCACCTTTGAGGTCCGTGTGCTCTACGTCATTTGGCGGGGAGCTGGGGTTCCATTGCCATCATGGCCTATCTGATCCCCGCTACCCCCGCTCCTCCATCGAGGACGACTTCAACTATGGCAGCGGCGGGGCCTCCGCCAGTGTCCACAACCGCATGGGTAGTTCCACCTTTCCACGGCCCGCCTGGCCCGGCTGCTGCATGGTCACTCCGGGAGATGGAGTTCTGGGCTCCCAGGGAGAGCAGGGTCCCGGCGGGAAAGCACTTCGCTCCTCCCCCGCTCAGGTCTCCCGGGCCGGAGCGCCCATCCTGCGCAGGGCTCGGAGGGGAGAGCCGCCCAGGGAGGCCTCCTAGCTGGGTGCTGAGAAAACAAACCTGGAGCCCTTCCTCCTTGAACCCTGTCATCTTCGGTGTAGAAAGGGACAGATGAAAGCCTCAGCAGCCTTACCGGGGCATGCTGCGTGCGCAGCCTGCTGAGCAGTGGTGACCTTATGGCATCCCGGACAAATCACATATTTCTCTGTTACTAGTATAGATATGCATTTAACTTTTTCTCATATGCCCATGAAGCCTTAAATCATAAACATTCAATCTACCTTGAGAGAGCACTTAATTTGTAAGTGGTTCAGTGCTAGCCACAAAAATATTATATATTGTATCTTTTGAAAGTAATCATAAAAGTAAGTTGCCATTAATGAAATTTTATGGTGGTGTAATTAAAGTTGTGTAAGAAAGTGTTTAGGTATTTTACTTATTACTTTATAATTATCTCTTTGGTCCTGAGATATTTTAATAGCATAGGACCTTATTGGGATGTAATATGTGCTAGTTTTAGTGAAAATAACTAAAGCATAGTTGTGAAGGAGGGGGTTGGAATATGAAATGTAGTCATCAAACAAGTCACACTAGGAAAAGGTACACACAGACATAAAGGATCTGAAAAAAATATTTCAAACAGACCGTGAATAAGTTTTTGGAAAGCTTTTCTATGATGCTAAAGAAACACGTGTCAAAGGATGAAGATGGCTGTTTGACTTTCCTCCACTCATCTGTGTAGGGTTAGCTAATTCACTTCAGAGAAACACAAGGTGACAGAATGGAAACACCAAAACAAAAATGGAAATGGATTGGTAAGTGTTTTCAGCAGATAAATAAATAAATACCTACTTCATCTCACCCAAGAGTCCATAAGTTTCCATCAGGAAGTCCCCCAGCACTCTACTCCTTCCTGGATTCAAAGGTAGGAGTCATACCAGTGAACATGCGGTCTGTGGCTACTCTCTCATTATGTAAATTCATTTCTAGGATTTGCTAGGGAATGTTGGAAGGCATAAATAAGGAAGATGCTCCAGTGCCATTTAACAAAGTACTGCCGTTGTTTGCTATAGTTAGGTTTTTACATCAACCTATTATGTTTTAAATTAAAGAAAAAATCTGTTACGAACTCCAAGGATAATTATATACAAATAATTACTTGCCACCTTGACTAAATCTGTTAGTATATTTAGCTCTTACAAAAAGATGGTTAAATTGGTTTGGTCCATTTATTTTATATACTCTAGGTTTCTGGATTGTGTAATTGATTAGAGGCTTTATACTAATGTTGTATACATCTTTGAAAACAGAGCAAGTGAATACAAAATGAGCTTATATAAAGGCTCAATGTGCTTTGAATTAAGAATCCTTGGCTTACTCAATAGCCTACTAAAACATAAGAATAATGAACTCCAAAATCAAACTTCTTATATATGTAAACATTATTCATGGGAATTGTTATGATCCTCTATAAGAACCTTAATGCTTATAGATCATTCATTTTATAAACATCTTTTTCATATTCAGATAGCCAGACCCTAGTTGATAATACTGAGTGAAAATCATTCCCCAGAAAATCAACCTTTCTTACTCACTGTACCAATGCCAAAAACTAAAACGAACAAGGCTACTTGGTTGTTGTCTCATCACTTCATCAAATCAAGGAGATTTCATAGAATGAACACAATCACTTTTGTATGTAGTACACAAAAAGTGAAACTAAATAGAAATTTTTTTCCAAGAACATATTCTATATATATTTTATCTGCAATCTTCCAATGCCTTTGATAATATACTTAACAGTCTTTAAAAAGAAAGCATAAAACACGATTTAAGCTCAACATAATTTACTTAAATTTGAAGAGAGATAACACTATTTAGAAAAATAGTATTTTTTCCTAATGTGAATAAAACCCATTTACTGATTTCAAAACCAAATTATTAATGTCAATTTTAAACTCAATTACTTCATTTATAATTACTGTTAGAATTTTTCTTCACTATTAAAAATATTGAGTGAGTCAAAGAAATAAGATATATTTGAGATAGCAAAAATATTAAAACTTGATCATATATTTAACTCTAGGAGAATAAACAAACAACAACAAAAAATAAAACAAAATTACAGGTATATGGTTTATCTTATCTACTGTGTTTTATTTCCTTAATATGACATGATTTTTGAACAACTTTTAGGTTTAATAGATTTAGTAATGGACACTGTCCCTGAATTTTTCACTTTTGTTTTCAGTTGCCAATCTTCATTTATGGTTTTATATCCTTTTATTCTGAATCCTTTTACAAATACTGTAATCTAGTGAGGAAATATGTACTTAAAAAGAAAAACAAATGCAAAAAAAAAATGGATGCAATAATTTACCTGGAGTGTATGGATATGACCCACCAAATATTGGTAGAGGAATGGGTCTGACTTCATTGTGACTGGAAAGCAGTAGCAGGTAATTATGGTTGGTGGGCCTGTAGTAGAAGCAGTTCCAGCATGACTTAAGAAGTTTTGTGTCATTAGAGCCAGAAAGACTGGAAAGAAAGAAACAGGACCAAATTTCATTACATTGAAATATCTATAAGAGCCAAGGTTCTACAAGAAAAAAAGCCTAAGGAAATAATTCGGAGTAGAATTAGACTCATTATATCAATGAATCTTAAATAATGAACTACTACAGAGTATTTCCTATAACCTAATTAAGTCATAAAAGGTGATGAAGTTGTATAAAAAAAGGTTAAATCTTTAAATTAATGTCAAGAGAAGAGTTTAAAAACAGCCTATTGTTAGGGTGCAGATTTTGAAAACCCTATTGTAGGAAAATCTGTCAATAGGGCTGTCCTTTTTCTTCTTACATTTGTGACAAAATGCCTCACATGTTTTTAACTTCACATCTCTGGCAATGTTCACTAAGAGTCAAATATCAGTGTTCTGAGAATCCACAAAATTGAAAGAAAAGAGATGATGAAATAAATGACTCTTACTAGTAATATATTTGTATGTCATATAAATAATCAGTTTATTATTTATTAGACGTGCAAATGCCTTTTCATCTTCAAGAATTTTACAAATTATAGAGCAGCATTGCCTATACGATTTTAAAATATGTAATTTAGTAATTTACTGACGCTTGTGATTTTATTTTAATAGTAGAAGATTATGACATTTTCAAGAATTTGGGGACCTTTAAACTAATTTAAAACACTACAAGCTTTTAGTTTAATGTATTGAATTTGCTGTGATTGTTTAAGTAACTTACAGGTTGGTTAGTGAGATTAACACAAATGGGTTGAATAGACAAGTCAGACTCACATAGATTACAAATGTAACCCAGACCCAAATTTTATCTACTACTTTAAGGATATACACAATCAAAAATGTAAGTCATTGGGAATAAATATAAGCTGTTCTCAGAAATGACAGTGATACTAAATAACACATGATCTCACTCATTTGCGGATTATAATGAACAACCTAAACTGATGAACAAAAACAGATCTAGAGACAGAGAAGCATCAATCAGATGCTCAAACCTCAGAGGGAAGGTAGGGGAGGGTGGGGGTAGGGGGAGAGATCAACCAGAAGATTTCTATGCATGCATATAAGCCTAACCAATGGACAGAGACAGCAGGGGTGTGAGGGCCTGTATGGGAGTTGGGGGGCGGGCAATGGAGGGATATGGACACATATGTAACACCTTAATCAATAAAAAAATAAGAGAAGAAAATTATAATACTTTTCAGATTCTCCTTGGAGAAATACAGCATTTAGTTATCATCCAAGATGATTACACATCGAACACACATGATACAGACACAGATAAACATACACTCACATTGAAAGGCAAAGCGCAGAGTGTGACTACCTGAAGTTGAATTTGCTTTGTGCTGATAAACTTGAAATGTTAATAGGGAAGCAGACAAAACAGCCTAAAAAAGACATTTAAAAAATAAAATAAAAAGAAAGGTACATTGTATTTGGCGAAGGCATGGCTGTCTGTCTGACAGAGCCTGCCCTATTTAGTTGGTGGTAAGGTGAATGTCTGAACCTGGAGGAAGCAAACTTCATTAAGGCCTGTATTTAGGGTAAAGGAATGGGGACTTGTTTTAAGGAGAAGTCAATAAGGGAGATATTAAAGAGTAGCAAAGAATGGTTGAGATAATAGAGTCAAATACTGGGACTAAGAAGCTGGTGAAAGTTCAGCTAAAGCTTGAAGGCAAACCTTAAAAAGAGATGAAGAGGTGAGGGAGATACAGAGAAAAGCTGTGCTAAGCAGTAACTAATGTGAACCCCATTCCCCCCACATTAAATGATAAAATGCCCCCTCCTTTACAGAGAAGGACATTTGCATAAACACTTGTGAAGTTCTATCATATGGGATGTGCAGAAGTACGGAGGTAACAAGCTTCTACGGGAATCTAGATGTAGTGGGAGGGGACTGCCACTTCTTTGCTGGCCACTTGGCCCACAGAACCTGCTGGATGGAGGTTGAACAGATACCCCCACGGAATCCTGAGAGCTTTACTCATATATGTAATGCAAAATAACATGACGTGAGAAGCAGATTCTACTCAGAGACTTCTTTCCCTTTTAAATTTGATATACTTTTTACAGCATCATCCACTTCTCAGAATAATTAGATCATTTTTAGAAATAAAAAAATGTCAAATTGTCTTTTATGCTTTTTTCTTCCTTTCCTACATGGAAATTTGTACTATAAAGTAACATTCCATTTCTAGTTAAATAGTTTTAAAAGAATTTCCACAGAAAAGTAGGCATGTATTTTAATACAAAGAAATCTTATTCAAAATATTTTATATATTTGCCAAATGTACACATGCTACAAAAAAATCAGTTATTTGCTTTAATATAAGAGAGGCAGAAAAATATCAAGAAATAAACTTTAAAGATAAATATGATGTCTTTTTATAACATATATAGATTTTTCTTTGGAAATATATATTCACTAAAGGCCCAGTGCATGAAATTTATGCATGGGTAGGGTCCCTAGGCCTGGCCAGCAATCAGGGCCAACTGGGGCCTTCTGGCTGCCGGCTGGGGCCTCTCTTCCCTGGCTGCCAGCAGCTGGCAGAGACCTTCCTTCATTCTGCAACACCCCCTGGTGGTCAGCGCACATCATAGCCACTGATAGAATTCATGGTCTCCTGGCTGAACTCTCGCAGTGACACTTTGCATATTAGCCTTTTATATATTATATATTATAGATTATTTTAATTGAGCACTCAGCCAAAAATATTAATGAGTGGACTTAAAAATCCCTTTCTGGCCCTCAGACTGAAGGGTCCCGGGTTCAATTCCGGTCAAGGGTACATACCTCAGTTGATTCCCTGCCCTATTCAGGGTGCATGTGGGAGGCAATAATTGATGTGTCTCTTTCACATCTCTCTCTCTCTCTCTGTCTCTGTCTCTTCTCCTCCCTCCCACTTTCTCTAAAAAATCAATTGAAAAATATCCTCCAGTGAGGATTAACAACAATAAAAAAATCCCACTCTGCCTGAATCAGAAGTTGGGATTAAAGGTATAAGACAAAGGTGTTTCTAAATCATGTGAGTTGGTTTAAATCTTTTCTTCTGAATGTATTTTTTAGACATAATAAGAATTTATATGACAACCAATTATGAACAAACTAGAGGCCCAGTGCACAAAATTCGTGCATGGGTCAGGGGGTCCCTCAGCCCTGCCTGCAACATCTTGCAATCCAGGACTGCTGGCTCCTAACCACTCGCCTGCCTGCCTGATCATCCCTAACCACTATGCCTGCCTGCCTGATTGCCCCTAACTGCTCGCCTGCCTGATCACCCCTAACCACCTCTGCCTCATTGCCCCTAACCACTCGCTTGCCTGCCTGATCACCCTAACCACTTGTCTGCCTACCTGATCACCCTTAACTGCCTCTGCCTCAGCCCCCGCCACCGGGGCTTCGTCTGGAAGGACATCCAGAAGGTTGTTCGGCTGTCCGGACTAATTAGCATATTACACTTTTATTATTATAGATACATGGTATATGTCCCTAAGTGGTTGAAAAACATCTAGTTTAACACAGACAGGAGTTATAGTATAAAATAAGTAAACAACAAAATGTTATTTTTTAAATCTGATACATGTTAAAATACAAAAGGAATGGCATAATATTTCAAAAAATAAAATCTTGTACATATAAAGTTAGCTAAATTATTTAAAATAAGATGAGATAAGCTTGATTAATCTTGCACTTAAAATTATATAATTATAAAATTATACTCAAACCCTCACCTATTAAGATATGAATGTCCTATTAAATAATCACCTTGCATTTTTATATTAGTTTATTTGTTTAAAAACCTATATTAAAATTTTGGTCAATATAGTTTAACAAATATATAAAATACCATTTTAATAGAAGTGTTTCTTCTTAAGAATAAGTTTTGACTAATGCTTAAACAATTCTCCTCTACATGCCAAAATTTGTATATTGTGTCACAACCAATATATAGCATAGAGTTATTTTTAAATTAAATATTCTTTTAGATTTTAATTTTTTCTAACCTACTAGCAATGTAAACTAAAATAGCATTATGTTTATATTAATACAGGATAAAAACAGAAATTTTATTGTAAATATGTTTTTATATAATTTTAGTGAGAAATGTATAAAAGAATATGATAAAAGCAAATGTGTATTAATAGTCATATATTGAAAATATGGACAAATATGTAACCATATTAACAATGGCTCTCTGTGCTAGTTGATATTATTTTTAAATAAACAAAGTTCTTTTTAAATGTTTTTCTGTAGCATATGATATAGTTTAATGACTATGACTTATATTTGTCATCAGAGAAAAAGAATAAGTATATATGTTCTTATTCTTATAAAAATGGAGAGAAAAAAGAGAAGTGAGGAGGGGGAACAAGAGGAGGGGAGGGAGAGGGAGAGAAGGGGATAAGGATGGAGTTATTGTAGGATTATTTAATTGATTCTCTTGTCTTTTGTCTTTGATTTTTTTTGTAACTCATTTAAATTGTAGATGGATGCCCACCATTATTTTGTATTTTCCTATCTTTATAAATGAATATGATCAATAACTGTACATAAATCCAAAGGTGTCTAAAATCATTTAAACACACACACAGGCACAAAAAAAAATTTGGCTCTTAAAAATCAGAGAACCTTCTGGGTTGGAGGATATAATAAATCAAATTGGAACATTGTCATCATTGAGAGTCATTCATTATTTATTTTTAATGTTGTCTTCCTCAATACTAGTAAGTCCTTAGAGAGAATCAGAATATCCAAGGCAGGGACTGGTAATTCACATTTCAACAATAAAATATATTTTATTTTTATTTTAAAGCTCGAGAATCTATGATCTAGACTGGTGGTCAGCAAACTCATTAGTCAACAGAACGGCAAACTGCGGCTCTCGAGCCACATGTGGCTTGCGAGCCGCAGTTTGCCGACCACTGATCTAGACTAGTGGCCCGGTTCACAAAATTCATTCACAGGGGAGGGTTCCCTCAGCCCAGCCTGCACCCTCTCCACTTAGGGACCCCTTGGGGGATGTCTGACTGCTGCAGGGATTGGACCTAAACTGGCAGTCAGACATCCCTCTCTCAATCTGGGACCACTGGCTCCTAACCATTCTGCCTGATCAGCCCTAACTGCCTCTGCCTGCCTACCTTATTGCCCCTAACCCCTCTGTCTGCCTGCCTAATCGCCCCCAACTGCCTCTGCCTGCCTACCTGATTGCCCCTAACCCCTCTGTCTGCCTGCCTGATCACCCCTAACTGCCCTCCCAGGCCCACTTGGTTGCCCTCAACTGCCCTCCCTTGCTTGCCTGATCTTGCCCCCAAGTGCCCTCCCCTACCAGCCTAATATTGCCCCCAATAGTCCTCCCCTGCCAGCCTGATCTCACCCCCAACTGCCCTCTCTGCATTGGCCCTCACCACCATGGCTTTGTCCAGAAGGAAATTGGATGTCCAGAAGATGGCCAGCTGACCTGGTCTAATGAGCATATTACCCTTTTATTAGTATTTATAGATTACATAGGATAGGATTGCTTAAATAGTCGGGGGGAGCCTTTTTCAGCATGAGGAGATGCTCTTGGCAGACAAAAATATGTTAATCCCTATATCTGGACTGATAGCCAGCCATATGCACTATACTACCAAACCAGTCATTAAAAAATTGAACCACTTTTTTACACCTTACACCAAACAGCTGTTGCCCTTAAAACACCTCCTCAGCTCCCACCTTAGGTTCTGCCTTTGCAGTTCACCCAGGTTCTGCCTTTGCAGTTCACCCAGATTAGGTTCTGATTGGTCAGTTTCTATGCCAGTCAGCAACTCCAGGCCTATCAGAGTGGCGGGACTGATCTGCAGCCCCCGCGGAGGCCCAGAGAGAAACAGAGGAATGGCTACTGGCAAAGCTCGGAAAGAAAGAGAGAGGCAACGGCTGATCAACAGCTGCTGCAGAGGCTGCAGATCAGACCCTGCCTCTCTCTTCGGGCCTCTCTCAGGCTCGATCCAAAGCCTCCTCGGCAGTCAGTGCTGGGTTGCTGTGCCTGCAGCAGTCAATGCTGGGTCGCCACAGCAACCCAGCACTGACTGCAGAACTGACTTCCGATTGGTCGAGCCTTCGGTCATTACGGATCCTGGGTTTTTATATATTAGGATATGCTGACAGGGTTATACACAGAATATATAGTTTGGGTGTACACATGGATGTACAGATAAGCAACTAGCAGCAGGATCGACAGGATGCTCACCAAATGAAGTAACACTTGAAATGAGTTTTCAACATATAGCATAGACTAGAAACAAAGTTAGAGGTTGGAGCGTGTAAGAGTTACAGACAGTCTGGAAATGTAGAAAACATTTGGATAATGCAGTTAGTTCTTTTTTTTTAATATAGTTAAAGCTAGGGCATCTTGGGAAGTCATGGGAAATGTGAGAGATAAAATTATAAAACAGAACTCATGAAAGAGTATGTCAAGATAAAGAGTATAAAATGAATCCTAAATGGGAGTCATTAGATGGCTTTAAAAAGGAAATGTCACAATGCAATTTGTATTGTTTTCTTGGCTTATCTAATATATTTTCCCCTCTGCCCATCCACCCCTCCATTCATTCACCTTTCCATCTGTCCATAACTTATCTATTTATCATCCTGGGACCAACTGCTCCCACAAACACATACTAAAGAACAAGATGAGGTATAATTTGCAATTGGAAACAAAAAGTACTGACAAGTTTGGAGAATAAATAATGGAGTTTTTATTGTATAAGTTAGGGAGTTGATTTTTGTGTGATTTGCTCTAGCAAGGAAACATAATGCCACTGGGTATATCTTGAGGCAAACTTTGTCTCTAGTACTTGTAACTCTTTTCAATGTCCTCACTGAATCTTATAAAAGTATTATCCATTAATAAAAATAAAGTGCATTGGCTATTAGCTAATTTTAAATTTATCAAAGAGGAAAAACCATTTCTGATTTTTCTTTGATTAGTCTTCAATGCATATCAGCTTTTAATAAGAATCTGACAGCGCCTTCTTTCTGTGGTAGTCAGTCCTTGTGCTTTCTCTCAGTTCGGTTATCACTTTAAAGAGAAGAAAAGATGCAAGCTTTTACCTTAGGTCATCTTAAGATAGCTTTTTAATGAATGATTGAAGACTTCCAAGAACATTTGTAACATCACTGCAATCAGATAATGCAAGATTTATATACTATTCTGTGTAATAGTCAAAATGATATATTAAAGGGATACTGTAATTGAGGGGCATAAATATAGAGTTCTGGGAATGAGTTTAATTTGATCACATAATTTTAAATGATGCACATTACTAATTAATGTATTATGCTCACATATAATTTGTTATATAAATTCACACAGAAATGCCATATTAAATGAACATGATTAGCATTACCTTAATAAATATCAAGTAAGTTATTGCCAGGCCAATTATTTTGAAAGCATTCATGATTTATTAGTACTCCACAGAGTATGTCAATAATTAATAAATATTTTTAAATAACAATGTCTTGGTGTGGTAGAGTGTTTACACAGAAGACCCAATAATTTCTGTTTCCCTTTGCAATGTAACTTTATAGAGTCTCCTATCAAAAAATTGGAGTGTATTTCTTTACTTCTTGTACCTGGGCTAGTTTTGTGACTTGTTTTTCACAGTTTACAAAATTGACTGTATATTTGGGGTCTTGCATATTTGCTCTCACTCTTAGGAGATATTTTCCCCAAATCAAAATGAAGATCCTCAGTCTCTTATAAAGAGCAGCTTGAATAGTCTTTTGGAGCAAACGTCAATTGTCAGAAGAGCTCCTATAGCTGTACTAGAGGCCCGGTGCACAAAATTCATGCACGAGTAGGTTCACTATGCCTGGCCAGAAATCAGGGCTGATCAGGTTCCCCGCCTCCTTTTTCCCTCGCTCCCTCAGTGCCTTGCTGCCGCTGCCTGTCACCCTCCAGGTTCCGCGCTGGCCCCTGGTGGTCAGCGCACATCATAGCGAGCTATCGAGGGTACACACTTTGCATATTACAATTTTAAATATATAGATTTGACCATGGAGCCACAGTTGAGAGACACAGATGAGTGTGTGCACATGAATCACCCAGTAGAGACAACCAGGTGCTCAATTGATCCCAATCTAATTGATAAAAATCATGAGCAAATGTTAGAATTATTGTTTTAAGCCACTACATTTGTGGGTGGTTTTATATTCAGTAATAAATAGATGCACTTGGGTAACATTATAAAATTATCCTTTCACATATATGTCTTTACTTTTTACAAGTTCATTAGACTCTCGATTCCAATAATTACAGGCTATTGCTGTTCCTTGTGGTTAAGCCCCTGTCCCAGTGGTTGGCAAACTCATTAGTCAACAGAGTGGCAAACCACGGCTCGCGAGCTGCATGTGGCTTGCGAGCCACAGTTTGCCGACCACTGCATTAGACGGTTTAGGTATAGTAAGAAAATATGAGACAAAATCATAACACAATAAACTAGAACAGTAATTAATATTTTGTGTCATTACTATGCACTAAGGATATTACTACATGTGTTTTATATTTAGGGTAAATAATCCCAAATAACAGAGAAAAAAGTTATAAGATAAGGAGAGCAACATCTACTTTATATATATATTCAGAGAGAGGCACAATAAATATGAATAACTTAAGCAATGTCACAAAACCAAAATTGATAAACCCAACTGTGGCTGATTTCAGAGAATATGTTTTCTAAGTAAAGCATATTATAAATTAAATCATAGTTATTGATTGTGTAGCTTTATATAGAAATGACTTCCACTCAGTCAATAAATGTTGCAAAATAATAGAAAAATACATATTCTCTGCCCCTAGTTCCTACAAAAAGACCTTAAAACATTTGGAATTTTTTAAATGATAAGAGCACTAAAAGCATATTCTGTTCTAATATTTGTCTTTGACCCAAGTTCCTGACAGTATTGCTAAATCCCTTGGAATTTCCTGGGAAATAGGAGTGTCTTTTGTTCTAAGGAGACAATTTTTGGCCCCTTAATAGCTTCAGGTCACCAGTGGTTATGAGTGGGAAGAAGGGGTGAGTACAAAGGGAGACCACATGGTTCCTTTGAGAGCTGGTGGAACTGTTCTATGTCCTAACTAAGGTGGTTGTTACATGAGCGTACATGTATTAAAATTCATAGAATTTTACATGACAATTTCAATTCATGATCATGGAAAATATTTAAAAAGTAATAATGAAGTAAATACAGTATTGAATTCAAATCAGGCATTTAGATCCCCTTACTAAAAATGTTATTTTGGGAACTGAAATTACATAGTCACTATTACTCTGAATTCAAAGGCTTTTCTAAGTTTTAATTAGACTAACATTAGTTTGCATTAATCATTTGTGAAGTTTCAGCCACAAGTTAAATAATCTTGAAGCCCTTGTTTTTTTGTTTATTAATCCTCACCAGAGGATACTTTTCCACTGATATTTAGGGGGAGTAGAAGAGAGAGGGAAAGACAGAGAGAAACATCATGTGAGAGAAACACATGGATTGGTTGCCTACTGCAAATGCCCCCACCAGGGCCTGAGCAGGGAAGAGCCTGCAACCAAGGTTCATGCCATTGACCAGAATCAAACCCTAGACTCTTTGGTCTGCAAGCCAAAGCTCTATCCACTGACCCAAACTGGCTAGGGCTTGATGCCCTACTTGATGACAAAAAAGTTACGATACTTAAATAACAAAGGAAGTGAGGATGAGGGTCTTGAGTGGAAGCAAAGATTCTGTTAGAGAAAGCAATTGTTTCAAAGTCCTTATTTTAGCCGAAACCGGTTTGGCTCAATGGATAGAGCGTCGGCCTGCGGACTGAAGGGTCCCGGGTTCGATTCCAGTCAGGGGCATGTACCTTGGTTGCGGGCACATCCCCAGTGGGGGGTGTGCAGGAGGCAGCTGATCGATGTTTCTGGCTCTCTATCCCTCTCCCTTCCTCTCCGTAAAATATCAATAAAATATATTTAAAAAAAAAAAAAGTCCTTATTTTACCAACATCACCTATTCTACTCACAAGATTAAAAAAAGAAAGCTATGGTATTATTTTTAGACTAGAGGCCCATTGCACAGATTCATGCACCAGTGGGGTCCCTCGGCCTGGCCTGCAGGGGTTGGGCCAAAACCAATCTCTGGGTCCGGGGTGCCGGTGAAGCAGATTTGGGCTAACAGTGCCCCAGCAGCAACCTAACCCACAGCTGATTCCACAAGGAATCGGGCTCCCTCTTCTACTGGTCAGAGCGTCTGCCCACTGGAGGTCATTGTGCATCATAGCTACCGGGCAAACGGTTAAGTGGTCATTTAGGCTTTTATATATATATATATATATATATATATAGATAGATAGATAGATAGATAGATAGACAGATAGATAGATCCTTAGTCATTTTAGTAATCTACTGTCACAAATCATGAATTAATCTTTTTTGTTTGTTTCTATTTATCTCATTTATTTTTTACATGGAAATATCTTTGGTTTAAAATGTTTTCTGGTTTCTCTGAGGATTAGCAAAACATGTGGTCTGTGTTCCTTGCCCATTTGTCTCATATTAGTCTGTTCATATCTAACTATATTTAATTTTAAAGTATGTTAACCTATTAACCCCAAACTTATTTGTCTCACAATTTATATTTCATAACTTATGATATCAAAGATTTATAGTGCACCTACTATCCACCGGGTTGTCCTCACAACAACAATTAAGATAGATTATTTTTACATTTCACCTGTGAGGAAGCTGAACAAAGTCTTTAGAGTTCATAGATTATTAGAGGAAATATAAAGCATATTCCACTGTTCACTGATGTATAACTAGAATAATTCTATATCTCCTATAATACAGAAAAATGAACTTTTATCAGAGAACAGGAAAAGGAGAGAAGAAATAATGCCATGCATTTACTTAAGAAGAGAACATTTTAGAGATAATGTAAGAATCCAATAAATTTTATTTTTAAAAAATCAGTATTTCCCCACTATTGATCTGAGGTCCAAAATATGTTCATTTTGTGACAGTCAAACCATTCCATAAAAATAGCCTAAGTGATCTAAGATTGATGAAATCAGGACAAGTAAGTGCATTTCTTGAGCAGTTTAAATTGAGCTTCCTAAAATCCTCGAAGCAGTTCAAGTCTAAAAATAACTTAAATTATTCAAATCTTTAATAATGTGCAAATACGATTCCATCCTTTCGAAGCTCTAGGTATGTGATAGTTTCTATTATTTTTCATTAAAGGCTGCTGGATTTTGAACATTTAGAATTCTAATCTCATTTCCGCAAAGGGCTGAAAAGGTGTTAATATTGATCTCGAAGGAGATCACACACTTCATCTGCTTAGAGGAAGGATGATGGCTCTCCAGGAGTCTTTAGCAGAAGGAGAGGGGGAAGAGAGAAACACAACCATTATGCCATGAGGAAAATTTTGTCCGGTCAAGATGCTTGGGCATCTGCACTACATGAAAGCAAAACAAAACTTTAGAAAAGCAATGTACTATGTTAAAAACTCTGATTTATTTTTGAAGTTTGGTCTTGGAAGGGTTCAAATTTTCAAGACTATTCTATATTGCAGCCTATATAAAAACAAGTACATGCATAGCATATCTACATATATAAAAGCCTAAGCGACTGGATGACTGATGACTGGGTGACTGGATGACCGGCTGGTAGCTATGACATGCACTAACCACCATGGGGCAGACACTCAATGTAGGAGCTGCCTCCTGGTGGTCAGTGCACTCCCACAGCAGGAGCACCGCTCAGCTGGCAGACGGGTGCCAGACTGCTGGTGAGCCAGAGCCACGGGAGCAGGCGCAGTGGGGCTGGGATGAGCTGAAGGGTAAGGCTGGGCTGTGGTGGCACAGAGGTCCACTGATCCCTGCAGGCCAGGCCGAGGGACTCCACCAGTGCACAAATCCATGCACCAAGCCCCTGGTTTAATAATAATTGACAGTCTAAATGAGTGAGAATATATATTATATCTGTATCAAGGGATTTGAGGAATATTATCAATTTAAATGAATAAGAAAAACAAATAATGTTTTTTAATCCAACATAAATTTCCTTTAAAATGACAGATTTTTAAAAAATATATTTTATTGATTTTTTTACAGAGAGGAAGAGAGAGGGATAGAGAGTTAGAAACATTGATGAGAGAGAAACATGGATCAGCTGTCTCCTGCACACTGTCTACTGGGGATGTGCCCCCAACCAAGGTACATCCCCTTGACCGGAATTGAACCTGGGACCCTTCAGTCTGCAGGCTGACACTCTATCCACTGAGCAAAACCAGTTAGGGCAAAAATGACAGATTCTTGAGCTATATCAATTATGTAACTAATGTATGATTTTGATGGTCAGGAACAACTCAGGAAATACTGCACTATAAAAACCATAGTAAAAAAGATCATCTTATCATCAAACCTAGCAAGTATGTATATTATTTTTTTTGAAATTTAATCCCACTAACCTTTAGCCAGTATGTGAGTAATGGATTCATATTTCTGAAACATTATTTTTTTTAATCTTTATTGTTGAAAATATTACATATGCCCCTCCCCCCCCATTGGCCCCTTTCAGCCCACCCCAAGCCCCACCCCAGGCCTTCTCCACCCTATTGTCTGTGTCCGTGACGTATGCATATATGAATACAAGTTCTATGGTTGATCTCTCCCCACCCCACCCCCACCTTCCCTCTGAGGTTCTACAGTCTGTTCCATGATTCTGTGTCTCTGGATCTATTTTGTTCATCAATTTATTTTGTTGTGAAACATTCTTTATGATAACTTTCATGAGATTGAGAGTCACAGTTCTTATGTAAGAAGCAACTTCCCTCATTCTTTTCAAATTATGTCAACTTTTCAAATTATGATTCCACTTTTTCTCAAGAAGCCTTGTTTCTCTAACTAGATGAAAGGTAATGTAAGGCCATGAAAAACTCAATACAACACAGAAAAATGCAGTCAGTTCAGCTTGCATGTAATTTTAGTGCATCCCACTTTCAAACCGTGAAAATCTAAGTACTCGGGAATTTTCCATGTCAGTTAACTTCTGTAAGTCTATATGATGTGGCCTCGTTCAGCTGACACCTATTCCTGACAATACAATGTGCAGATTAGTATTGGACACACAAGCTATATGATGAAACAATGGTTTCTCCCGGCTTCTCCAAATGTCATATCATCAACATTTGCTTAGTGAAATACTCTGACGCATGAGGAGACTGGTATTCTCACTGTGTCAGATACTAATTAGATGCATAACTTTGGCAAATGCTTCAATAATTTATATGGCGTTCAATTAACTTTGACTATAAGTAAGAACAAATTGGCATGTTTGTTACAATGAAAATTTGCAAGCATGAGAATAAAAGGATGAAGGGTTGATGTCAGAAATCATCGTATAGCCTTATGAGAGATCCAAGAAACACTTTCTAGACATTAATGTCCTAATCTGTGACCTGATAGGACTGGTGGACTGTAATCCAGAATCTTTCACAGAAATTGCCTGTACAAGTTTATCAAAGCAGGTTCAATTTTAAAATCTCCCCAAAGGTTTGACTCATACAACATCCTTCCACTTCCTACCCCAAACACACAGGCATGCACTGAAGTAACTGCCTTTATCTTTCCATGTGAGAACCAGTGTTCCACTTGATCCATAAGCTTCCATTTACCTCTAATATTCGGTGGCAGTTTCTTGTCACAATTTGTTTTGCTTTGAACACAAACAATGAACATGGACATTACAAAGACATTTCTATTGCAGATTAGATTCAGGGAGATTTAGGGGTCAGGATCAGGTTTGGGCTTAAATGTTGACTGATTCTGTGATCTTGGACAAATTACTTAACCTCTTTGAAACTCAGTTTCCTATGCTTGAAAGTTGAATAATGGTACTGAACATTCAACTTTATTGCATTGATTTTACAAGATAAAATACGGGAAGTTATATCGCAGTGCCTGCTATATAACATGTCCTCGAAAGAAGCAGCTATTTCTGTTTATTATTATTGTAGCTGTATTTTGAAAAAAAAATTATGTTGTTATTCATTAAACTGTATAAGAAACAAAAAATATTACCACAATTATAATCACGTCTCTAAAAATAATTATAGTGGTAAATCCTTAAGTTTTCTTCCATCATCTGCCTAAAAGCTATTCTTATTTGCAAAGCTGACTTCATTAAATAATACTTTAAAGTTTATATAACTGGGCCTGGGTCTTATTTAATCTATCAGAAAGCTTTTCTGTTTTTAATCCCTAAATTTGTCTTGCACTTAACATTTTAATTAAAATCCTGTAATTTACATATGAATTTGAAGCTTGGGACTTCAATGATTTCAGTTCTAAGGTCCTGCTTTCCCTTCTGTCTATCTGGGTATTGGAGACCAGGATCTTGACCCCTTCTCTAAATATGACTGATCCCCTCTCTCTGTTGCCATTCCCTTCTGAGGGTGTGTAACGGGGCATTTTCCCACCTGCCATATACTTCTCCTTTGATATCTGCCTCTTTTGCAGATCTGTTTGTACCAAGACACTTGATGTCTCCCTCATGGACCCCTGTGAGTTTCAATTCTGAGAGATCTGTGTGATAAAGCTTTTCGAGGGTTTTCAGCCTTAGTGTATGTCTCAATCAGAAGCTCAGCAGTCTCTTAGACTCTAACAGCTTGAGGTTAAAGATTCTTCATTTTCAGGTTCACAGGAACACATCAAATTTAAACCACTGCTTGGATAATCCCCAGGCTCCATTGATCTAAAACTTCTTTATAATATGTATTGTTCAACCTGGCTAAGCTTTTGGAGGGAAGCTGGAGCAGGGGTCAGCTGTGGGGACGAGACAAGAAAGGAAGGTAAAGAAAAGGAACTAATCTCATGAAATAAATAAAAAGTGGGTGGTCGGTCTAATATCTAAATTAAAGATTTGACTTAAACAACATGTTGACAGAGAAGATAATAGCTGTGGTCTACACCACTGTAGCCTGTTTTGGACTGAAAGTTTGTGCTCCGTCCTAAAAATGTAGATGTTGAAGCCCTAACTTGCAATGTGATGGCTTTTGGAGGTGGAACCTGTGGGAGGTAATTAGGTTTAGATGAGATTGAGAGGGTGGGGTCCCCATGATGGGATTAGTATCCTCAAAAGAAGAAGAGAAACCAGAGCTCTTTCTCTCTCCACCATGTGAAGGCATAGCAAAAAAGGGGAGATATGCAAGTCAGGAAAAGGGCTCTCACCAGACACTGAGGTTGCTGGCACCTGGAACTTGGAATTCCAGCCTCCAGAACTAAGAGAAATAAATACCTGTTGTTCGAGCCATCCAGTCTGTGGTATTTCGCTAAGGCAGCCTAACCTGGGACACAGCCTACCGAGCATTCTCCTCTTTCTCATTCAAACATCTCATGATTCTTTGTGGCACTGGGCTCTTCAGCATTTCCTTGCCTACCAGTAAAATGTGTTTGTCCATCCTCCCCACCCTCTAAAAATATATATATTCTTAGTTTAAAATTCATATTTCTCTTCTGGGATTAGATGCACAGATTGGTGGATCCAACCACCATGGTCTCCTTTTTTTTACTGTAATAACCTCCTACTTGGTATTTCTGCTTCTGCCTTCACCTCTCTCCTTCTATTCTCAACTCAGTCAAAATCATCCTGTTAAATATCACAGGTCATAATATACTTTGTTCAAAATCTCCCAGTGTCCTCCTTTATTATTCAAAATAAAGACCACTTCTTTTTTTTATTGTTTAAAGTATTACAAATAGTAGTACATATGTCTCCTTTTTTTCCCCCAATTGACCTTCCCCCAGCTTCCCCTACCCCCTGGCACATGCCCTCACCCCCCTCCCAGTGTCTTGTTTCCATTGGTTATGCTTATATGCATGTATACGACCACTTCTTTAAATGGCCTACATGAACTCCCTCACTGCTATCTGCAACATCTTTGACCTTATTTCCTATTACCTTCCCTTGAAATCTTCTTTATCTATACTAGATCCCTAGGTTTCTGCAAAAAATGCTAGGTATTCTTCTGCCTTGGGACCTTTGCATGTGCTGACTCTGCTGACTGGAATGTCCTTCATCCAATTATTTACACATGTTCCTCTTAGACCTCCCTGGTTCTTTGTTCAAATATTATATTTTCAGTGAGGCTTCCTCTAAAGTCTCTATTTACCACATTACCATTCCTCAACACTCCTTTCCATTTACCTGCTTTCCTTTATCCTATCAATGATACATTTCACTAAATCACATCTTTGCTCCTTTCTAGATATAACCTTCATGCTGGCACTGGTGTTCTGGTTATTGTGGGCATAGGGGTTGGGAGTATCACAATTCTACTTGCAGAATATTGTTTATTATCTCACTTCTGAAGTCAGTTTTCCTGTCTTTTTAAACACAGTTAATTTCCTCCCGATAAGAAGCCTTTTTTTAGTCAATCCTCACCATTTAAAAAATCAAATGCTGATTTTATTCACTTATTGGAAGCTGCCATTGCCTTCACTAGCAGAAAGAGGTGGACAAGGAGTCCAGAAGGCTGGTCAACCTTGAGGCTCTGGCAAGGGTCAGAGCCATGCACCCACTGTCTGGTGGAGACAAAGGGAGCTGAAGCAACTTCCACCTTTTAGTCTTATGTAAATCCTTGCTGATGGGCTATCATCGAGCTGTTATTGGAATTGCCTGCCTAAGGGCTATGGGTGTACCCCAGACCTGAATAAAAAGGATGGAAAGGCCAGAGCAAAGCGGAGTCCTCTCTTGGGCTTCCGCCTGGCCCCCAATTCCCAAATTAGTATTTTCTTGTCTTGTCTCTTTCATTTGTGTGTGGCCTCCTCCAGAGCCCGAACCCTGAACCTGAACCCTGAACCACGCGGGACGTGGGGGGGGGGTACACTCGCATTCACTAACTGTCTTTGGACTGTTCTTTAAGTTGAAAGAGAGTCACTGAATCAAGAAACAACTGCATTGAAGCTTGTGTAAGAATATTTTGAGTGACTGTTAAGCCACTGAGATTTCAGGGTTATTTGGGGGGAAACAAAGCAAGCATTGTTTTCTGTGATTAATACATTACTAACCACATTATAAACTCTCTTACTTTAAAAGTGTTATTCCCTTGCATGTGACTGTATTTTTTTTTTATGCTCATCTAGCTTTCACCTAAGCCAACTGCCCAAAGCCTATTTCCTTCTCATCTTCAAAGTTTCCATCAAGATGCATTTTAATTTTCTCCCTAAATATAGCTTAAAGTTGAATTTTTTTAAGTATCCTCATTTTTAAGTATGCTAACCATGTGGAAATATAATATTTTTAAAACTATTATATATAATTAGTGGTATTTTAATGTGACACATGGTATAAACACTGCTGTCTTATGATGCTGAAGATTGTTTATAACTTTCTTTTATATGTAGTATAATGTATTATCTTATTTCAAAAATTTCTTACAAAAGTGAAAAAAAGAGTCTTTGCTACTAGGCTTGTAAGATATTTCACAAAATTCATTCCTATATATGCTTCATTACTTGATGAGTTGGTAAACTCCATCTTATAAAAATAATATCTATCCTGGCCATTGTTTCTCACTAATAGAGCCTTCACTATTAACCAGGAGGTCACAGTTTGATTCCAGGTCAGGACACACATGCCCAGGTTGCAGGCTTGATCCCCAGTAGGGGGTGTGCAGCATGAAGCTGTCAATATATGATTCTCTCTCATCCTTGATGTTTCTATCACTCTCTCCCTTCCTCTGAAATCTCTCTCTGTCTCTGTCTCTATGTCTCTCTCTCTCTCTCTCTCTCTCTCTCTCTCTCTCTCTCTCTATATATATATATATATATATATAATCTCATTTATAATTAAAAAATAGAGCATTATTGTCTAGAATTCACGACATTCACATTTTTATAAAATAACTAGAGGCCCGGTGAACGAAATTCATGCACAGGGGAGGGGGGGAGGGGGTGTGGTGTGTGTCCCTCAGCCCAGCCTGCACTCTCTCCAATCTGGGACACCTCTCACAATCCAGGACTGCTGGCTCCCAACTGCTCATCTGCCTGCCTGCCTGATTGCCCCTAACCACTCCTCTGCCAGCCTGATCAATGCCTAACTATTCCCCTGCCAGCCCGATTGCACCTAACTGCCCTCGCCTGGCAGCCTGGTCACCCCTAACTGCCCTCCCCTGCAGGCCTGGTTGACCCCAACTGCCCTCCCCTGCCAGCCCTGTCACCCCTAACTGTCCTCCTCTGCAGGCCTGATCACCCCCAACCGCTCTCCCTTGCAGGCCTGGTCCCTCCCAACTGCCCTCCCCTGCCAGCCATCTTGTGGTGGCCATCTTGTGTCCACATGGGGGTGGCCATCTTTGACCATATGGGGTGGCCATCTTGTGTTGGAGTGATGGTCAATTTGCATATTACTCTTTTATTAGATAGGATGAGATCAACATTAGAATGCCTTGCAAGAAAACTACTAGTGGAGTACTAAAAATTTTCTCTTGCTGCCTATGTGTCCATAAAGCTATATGTTTGGAAAACATCGGAGAAATAATAAGAGTTTTTCCTGTTAAGACCCCTACTTTGAAGTAAGACAAATGCAGAATCTTTTGCCCTCTCTCATTTACTAGCTGTGTGACTTCAGAGAAATTGTTTGACCTCAGGTCCCTGATCTGTACAACAGAAATAATGATAAGATATTTTTTGTGAAGTGACACATGATAATTCAAAAATAATTTGTATAATTGCTGCCACATATAAGTAGGTAATTAATGATCAGTATTATATTTTATGATTTTTTAATTTGCATAAAAAATGTGATTGAATATAGCTGTCAGCTGCATAAGAGCCAAGATTCCCTTTTCCCAATCATTACAACACCAGCACAATGGAACAACAAACCTGTTATGATGAGTAAATATTCTCTGCCATTTCCAAATAACCATGCTGCTAACAATATAATAAAATAACATAAAATATCAAAATATTAACATATTTGTGCCTGGCCAATGTAGCTTTCAGTTGGGGTAGCTCAAATCACCCTTTTCCACTCCCCTGACAAAAAAATACAGGTGGTATGCAGAATAATGACCCCCCAAAGATGTCCACATACAAATTCTCAGAGCCTGTCACGATAAGCCTTACATGACAAAAGACAGTTTGCAGATGTGATTGAGGTCATAGACTTTTAGAGAAGAGATTACCCTAGATTGTTTGACTGTGCAGTCTAATCATGTTCATCCTTAAAAGTAAAGAACTTTCCCAGCTGTGATCAGAGATGCTTTAAAGGAAGGAGCTCAGCGCGATGGCCATGTAAGAAGGATTATATGTCCAGTTCTTGGTTCTGAGACGTAGGGTATTATGAAAAAAGACTGGAGAGAGGCCTCTAGGAGCTATTGGCTGCCTCCCACTGACTGTTGGCAGGAAAACACAGACCTCAGTTCCATAAATGAATGGAACAGAATGTTGCCAATGCCTGAAGGACAAAGAAACAGATTCTCCCCTAGAACTTCCAGAATAGAATGCAGCCTGTTGACAGTTCAATTCTAGTCTGGTCACAGTCTTAGCATAGTCTTACCTACAAAACTGTAAGGTAATAAACGTGCTGTTTTAAGCCACTGAGTATGAGGTAGTTTGTTACAACAGCAATAGAAAGCTAGCACAGGGGATAACGAATGCAGCTCATGCTGTTTATAATTCCCTTTTAGCTGTCCCTGCTTTTGCATAGTAGGCATCCAAATTCTGAATTACCTTGGCATGAATTTGTGAGTTTTCAGAGCCCTCTATGGTTTTCTGTGTTTCAGAGCTCTATATAGTTTTCTGCGTTTCTGCAGTATTAGGCAGAAACTTCTTGACCATATTCTTTCAAGTCATCCCAGAGCCATATATTGACTTGATGGAGTCCCTCATGCCAGCTAGCTGATGTCTTGGGAAGAATCTCACTAAAATTATTTGAGTATGACTACCTCCCAATAGAGCCACTTGACCTACAGGCAACTCTTAAATGCCTTGACCTTCATACACCAGGGTGGAGGCCAACACAGCTCTGCTGATGCACTCTTGTTTATTTCCCCCTGGGAGCAATTGGCTTAGTATAGAGTGAGCGACAGGTTGGGCAGGAGAAATGTCACAGTTCACACTAAACCTACAAACTCCCTGCTTCCCTTTCCTGACAAACTATTCCTATATTATGTAGGCTGGTGTTGAAGGGATAGGGAAGGTAATGCTTATTGATATGAGTTGGTATTTTAATTTAACTTTTCTATAATTCCAGTCCCCAAACAATCAGAGAAAACAACCAGGAAAAAAAAAGTATTTTTACACTTTTACATGCATTATATTAACATTGATTTTAAAGTTAAAAATTATAAAATTTATATAAATAAGATATAGTTATCTGATTCTTTTGTGCTCTACTTAGTTTTCTCAATAACTACACAGGCTAAGAGGGGGATTTCTGCAATTATATATTGTCAATGAAAAGCTATATTAAACTAAATTCTCTCTACGTCATCTTATTCTGTAAGTTCTTCTTCCATGTAACAGAAGCATGAGTAACTTTTCAAGTGGCTTTCCCTCTCCTCATGAGAAGTGATATTAAAAATTATGAGGTGTTTTCAGGGACAAGACAACATTGAAGGAGATAGAAAACTAAGCCCGTAGTTGTTTCCTTTAACCAGGTAGTCATATGAATGCAAGCCCATTGGAAACTGACAAGTAGTTTTCACACTTCAATCAATAGAAAGAACTTTCAATTTGTAGGAAAGGAGCTTCCCTGGAAACTGGAAAGAATGACAAGAACACAGATTATAGCCCTCACCATTTCGGCTCTGTGGATAGAGCGTCGGCCTGCGGACTGAAGGGTCCTGGGTTTGATTCCGGTCAAGGGCATGTACCTTGGTTGTGGGCACATCCCCAGTTGCGGGGGGGTGGGGGGGGGTGCAGGAGGCAGCTGATCGATGTTTCTCTCATTGATGTTTCTAACTTTCTATGCCTCTCCCTTCCTCTCTGTAAAAAATCAATAATAATAAAAAAAAAAAAACACAGATTATATGAATTGAAATGGCAGAATCTACCTTAATGGGCTCAGACAAATCTCTTTGTCCATGATAACTCATATGCTCATTGCTGGCTTGTATTCCATAGAATACGGGAAAAAGAGTCATCTCATAAAGTTGGATGCAAGCTTTCACAAATTCCTCATATGAGCTTTTCTCTTTGCCATAAACTTGGGAACCCACAACAAATTCTTATACATCTTTTTATTATAAAAAATTGAATTGTTAAGCTATATTTTTTTCATTGTCTAGTACCACAAGATTGACTACAATGGAACTCAGTAAAACAATTTTCAAAGACAGTAATAAACTTGTGACATGAATGGATGATGTAAATATTCCATTTCATTGGCTTTAAGATTTTCATAACTTTCTTGTCTTGGAAGAAATCAATATTAGCACTCCTGGGAATCAAACTCCCTACTTGAAAGAAGAGTAGAAACAGTAGCAAAGACTGTGAAAATATTGAACATAAAGGGAAAAATTTAGAGAATCAATCAACAGGAAACTGTCCAACATTTTTTCCCTGAAGAAAAACCAGCATATAAACCTGCTGTCTTTATTATCTAGCTTGGAAGAGCTCTCTCAGAGGGTTGAAACTTGTTTATTTTTTTATTCTGGCTACCCTTCTACCTGCAGCTAATTCCTGGCGGGAGGCCATCGGGATATTTAAATCCTTTCAGATTCCTGTCAAAAATAGGAGAAACAGTTGATTGTATTGAAATAGATATTATTAAGACATCCTTCACATGAAAGGAGGCTAAAAACATGCCATGTAGAGGAGAAAAAAAATGACAAATTTTCAAGATTCTATAATTTCCTATTTCTAAGAATACTTGATGATGTTGACATATTCTATGTTAAATTTAAATAAGGGGGCATTAAGGGTTTATAGCATCATGGGAAAAAATATAAAATCATTTAATTCTTTTTCTAGTTATCCATAGAACAATGGAAATATGTTAAATTAATCCTGTAGTTCTCTTTAATGGCCAGATAATATAAATAACAAGGTCCTATTGCTGAAGAAGCACAAACCTAGGGACTTGTGTGAACCTATGCTATTATTCCTCTGTAATAGGATAAAACATTTACAAACTGCATTCCAATATTCAAAAACTATGTGTTTTATTTTGTTTTATTTGTCTATAAACTCACCTCACAATTCTGTGAGACCCCACTTCTCTGTGGTAGGAAGATATAAAATTAATAATTAAGTATATCTGAATTTTTTTCTATTAAAAATCACTTTAAGTTTAAAAAATACTTTTCATGTAAATGGTAGACATTTTGAACTCTTTCTATTCTGGCAAGGATTTGATCTAAGCCACGCATTGCTTCGCTTTCCAGTATTAAACTTTATTGTCTTGTGAAATAATCTTAAAATTTGCAAACAATCAATAATGTTGTATTCTAAGTGATACATGTGTTCTCGTTTTCTAAGGTTAACTTTTGAAGATAGATAGAAAGCAACTGAATAAAGGGCAGATGTAGGGCAATTCAAATGTATTAGTTAAAAGTTCAATGCAATCAATCCAATTAAAACACTCTTTTTTTTTTTCATTTCTTAGAAAAAAAAATAAAATACTCTTGATTCCTTCCCAGAAGGAGAAAAAGTATTATATTATACAGCTCATATTATAATACAGAAAAGGAGCATTCAAATTTAATTGTGTTTACCAAACTTTACAGAAGAGCAGAGTCACGTGGGTTTTATCATCTATTTAGGAACACTTACAGATCTGGAAAATAAACACAAGTAATTTAGCCACTAGAACACTCTCCATCTGTAAAACATATACTAATATCTGATTATTTTATTTTAAAGAAGAGATGAATTTATGACAGAGAATCTAGAAGCAAAATATGAAGAACAATAGCATCTTTCATATAAACTATACTTCTAGGATAGCAGTCATTTGTGTGTTTATTTATTTATTTATCCAGTACTGTTAACTCATTCAGCATATATTATTAAATAGTGGGAAAATATGACTGATTGCATGTTTGAAAAATAAAGTCTAATAAGTAAAATACATTTGTGGTGGTATCTATCTGTTTTAAAGCAGACAGAATCCTCAATATAAATATGTCTATATATATAAAAGCCTAAGCAACCATATGGCCATCTGACCAGTAGCTATGATGCACACTGACCACCAGGAGGCAGACACTCAACACACAGGCATAGAAACATGGAACAGACCGATGAATCTCAGAGGGAAGTGGGGGGAGGGTGGGAACAGATTAATCAAAGATCTTATATGCATACAGATTTGTGCACCAGTGGGGTCCCTCAGCCTGGTCTGCAGTATCAGGCTGAAACTGGCAATCCAACATCCCCCAAGGGGTCCTGGATTGTGAGAGGGCACAGGCCAGGCCAAGGGAACCCATCGGTGCACGAATCTATGCACCAGGCCTCTAGTATTACATATTATATTACATATAAAATTTGTAAATCGTGTGCTTCATATTTGTAAGTCAAAGTTGTTTTTTAATGTTCAGATACCTTCAAGTACTGAGAAACTCTAGTGCTAATTTATATACAAATTTTTGGGAAAATAACAATTTCATAAGTTAAGCTATTTTACTCTTAATATTTCATAATTCCATTAGTGTACTAGTATGTATATGAGATCATGGAAGAGATAAAATAAAATTATTGGAATAGAAGTGATATTACTAAAATGGTGATATGATATATAGATATCCTATCTAAAAAAAGAGTAATATGCAAATTAACCATCACTTTGCTACACACACAAGCTACGCCCACCAGCCAATCAGGAGTAAGTATGCAAATTAACCCAACCAATATGGCTGCAGCCATGGAGTGAGCAGGAGGCTTGGGTTTCCCAGGCAATGGAGGAGGCCAAGCTTTCCGCCTGTCCTTGCTGGCCTAGGCCTCCACTCAAGGCTACAAAATTTCAATTATACAAGATAAATAAATCCCAACAAAAATGGCGGCAGCCATGGAGCTGGAGAGAGCAGGAGGCTTGAGTTGCCCCCAGCGATGGAGGAGTCCAAGCTTTCCGCCCACCCTGGCCTTCCTTGGCCTCTACTCAAGGCTACAAAGTTTCAATTATAGAAGATAAATAAATCCCAGATACCAGGGCCTCCGCTTGGGTCACTGGGGGTTGTGGCCAGCCTGGAAACCACCACAGGCGCCTCGCCTAGGCCACCCCATGCCCCAAGGGAACCCCCACCCTGATCCGGGACACCCTTCAGGGCAAACCAGCTGGCCCCCACCTGTGCACCAGGCCTCTATCCTATGTAATAAAAGAGTAATATGAAAATTGACCATCACTCCAACACACAAGATGGCTGCCCACATGTGGTCAAAGATGGCTGCCCCCATGTGGACACAAGATGGCCACCACAAGATGGCCAGCAGGGGAGGGCAGTTGGGAGGGATTAGGCCTGCAAGGGAGGACAGTTTGGGGTGACCAAGCCTGCAGGGGAGGGCAGTTGAGGGGGGGACCCAGGCCTGCAGGGGAGAGCAGTTGGGGGTACCAGGCCTGCAGCGGAGGGCAGTTAGGGGCAAACAGGCTGGCAGGGGAGCAATTAGGCATCAATCAGGCTGGCAGGGGAGTGGTTAGGGGGTGATCAGGCTGGCAGGCAGAAGCGGTTAGGGGCAATCAGGAAGGCAGGCAGGCGAGCAGTTGGGAGCCAGCAGTCCTGGATTGTGAGAGGGATATCTGACTGCCCATTTATGCCCATTCCTACTGGGATCCATCCTAAATGGGCAGTGGACATCCCTCAAGGGGTCCCAGATTGGAGAGGGAGCAGGCTGGCCTGAGGGACACCCCCCAATGCACGAATTTCATGCACCGGGCCTCTAATATCTATATAACTAGATAGCTAGCTAGCTAGATAGATAGATGACAGATAGATGATAGAGAGTGATGGAGAGATATGTAGAGATATACTTGACATACAACTTTATATTAGTTTCAGGTGTACAATATAATGATTCAATATACTAGTATGTATATATTAAAAAATGATCACCTATTAAGTTTAGTTAACATCATCACTACGTTAGTTGTTGTTTTTTAAGTAATATTATTCATAATTGCAAAAATAAAACCAGAGAACAATCCGAATGTGTACAACAGAAAAATGAATAGATGTGGCAACTCAAAACAGTAAACGTAATAGAACATACATATAAAAATATGAATATTTGGAATCATGTTAAGCTGAAAAAATCAAATATAAGAAAACTATACAAAGTAAAATACCATTTAAATAAAGCTCAAAAAAAGGAAAAATAACTATATAAAACAACAACTTCTGCACAGCAAAAGAATCAATCAATAAAATTTAAAAAGTAACCTATAGAATTGGAGAAAATATTTACAAATAACATATCTGAAAAGGGATCAATATTCAAGATGTACAAAAAACTTATACAACTCAATAAAATAAACAGTGAAACTGAATAGATATTTTCCAAAGTTGTACAAATGGCCAAAGTCACATGAAAAGGTACCTGAAACCACTAATCACCATAGAAATGGAAATCAAAACTGCAATTAGAAATTACCTCACATCTATTGAAATGGCTGTCATTGAAAATACCAGAGGTAAGTGTTGGTAAGGTTGTAGAGAAAAGGGAAACCTTGGGTACTGTTGTTGGGCATATAAAATTAGTGTAGCTACTATGTAAAACAGTATGGAGGTTCCTCAAAAAAGTAAAAATAGAACTCCCATATGATCCCGCAATATCACATCTTGGTAAGTCAAAGAAGTGGTTTATTGTAGCCAAAGGAAACAAAAGTACGACCTGGAGATATATCTGCACTGCCATGTTTTTTTTGTTTGTTTTGTTTTTCCCAGTATTATTCACAAAAGCCAAGATAGAGAAACCACCTAAATGTTTTGTCAAAGAATGAACAAATAAAGATGTGATATATACTATTTAGTCATAAGAAAGAAGAAAATTCTGCCATTTGCAACAGCACAGATGAATATGAAGGGCATTATGTGAGATGAAATAAGTCACAGAAAAACAAATACTATATATTGTCACTTATATGTTATATCTAAAAAGAGCTGAACTCACAAAAACATGTAGTAGAATTGTGGTTACCAGGGACTGGAGGGTGGAAAAATGGTGAGATCTTTGTCAAAGGGTACAAACTTCCAGATAAAAAATGCAAATGCATAATTTCTAAGGATCTAATGTATAGCATGGTGTTTATCCTAATATATAAAAACCCTGGCTCTGTCATAACGAGAGGCTTGACCAACCAGAAGTCAGTCCTATAGTCAGCACTGACTGCTGTGGCTAAAGGTGCGGTGACCCAGCACTGACTGCTGAGGGAGCTGCGGATCAGGCCCGGAGAGAGGCCTGAAGAGAGAAGCAGGGTCTGAGCCATAGCCTGTGTGGCAGCTGTTGATCAGCCATTGCATCTCTCTTTCTCTCCAGGCTGGGCCAGCAGCCGTGCCTCCATTTCTCTCCAGGCCTCCAGGGGGGCTGCTGATCAGCCCCACCTTTCTGATCAGGCCCCATTGATAGGCCCAGAGACGCTGACTGGCATAGAAACCAACCAATCAGAACCAAATTGGCCGGCAGAGGAGGGCAGTTGGGGGCAAGATCAGGCCTGCAGGGGAGGGCAGTTGGGGGTGATCTGGCAGGCAGAGGCAGTTGGGGGTGAGATCACACTGGCAGGGGAGGGCAGTTAAGGTGATCAGGCAGGCAGACAGAGGCAGTTAGGGGCAATCAGGCAGGCAGGCAGGTGAGCAGTTAGGAGCCAGTGGTCCCAGATTGCGAGAGGGATGTCCGATTGGAGAGGGGGCAGGCTGGGCTGAGGGAACCGCCAGCTCTGTGCACAAATTTCATGCACTGGGCCACTAGTCCTATCTAATAAAAGAGTAATATGCAAATTAACCCTCACTCCACTACACCCACAAGCCAAGCCCACCAGCCACGCCCACCAGCCAATCAGAGAGAATATGCAAATAAACCCAACCAAGATGACTACGGCCACAGAGAGCAGGAAGGAGGCTTGGGTCTCCCCGGCAATGGAGGAAGCCAAGCTTTCCGCCTGCGCTTGCCGGCCTAGGCCTCCATTCAAGACTACAAAGTTTCAATGATAGAAGATACATAAACCCAAACAGAAATGGCGGCAGCCACGGAGCTGGAAAGAGCAGGAGGCTAGGGTTGCCTGCGGCCATGGAGGAAGCCAAGCTTTCTGCACACCCTGGCCAGCCCAGGCCTCTGCTTAAGGCTACAAAGTTTCAATTATAGAAGATACATAAATCCCAAAAGAAATGGCTGCTACCACCACAGAGCAAGCAGAAGGCTTGGCTCCGCTCCAGGCTACAAAGTTTCAATTGTAGAAGATAAATAAACCCCAGATACCAGGGACTCTGATTGGGTCACCAGGGGGCATGGCCAGCCTGCAAACCACCACAGGCCCCTCGCCCAGGCCGCCCCACGCCCCAAGGGAACCCCCACCCTGATCCGGGACACCCTTCAGGGCAAACCAGCTGGCCCCCACCCATGCACCAGGCCTCTATCCTATCTAATAAAAGAGTAATATGCAGATTGATCATCACTCCAACACAGAAGATGGCTGCCCCCATGTGGTCAAAGATCCTGCCCCCATGTGGACACAAGATGGCTACCACAAGATGGCCAGCAGGGGAGGGCAGTTAGGGGTGACCAAGCCAGCAGGGGAGAGCAGTTGGGGGGGACCAGGCCTGCAGGGAAAGGTAGGTGGGAGGGACCCAGGCCTGCAGGGGAGAGCAGTTAGGGGTGACCAGGCCTGCGGCGGAGGGCAGTTAGGGGTGACCAAGCTGGCAGGGGAGCAGTTAGGCATCAATCAGGCTGGCAGGGGAGTGGTTAGGGGGTGATCAGGCTGGCAGGCAGAAGCGGTTAGGAGCAATCAGGAAGGTATGCAGGCGAGTAGTTGGGAGCCAGCAGTCCTGGATTGTGAGTCCAGTGGGATCGGGCCTAAACGGGTAGTCGGACATCCCTCAAGGGGTCCCAGATTGGAGAGGGTGCAGCCTGGGCTGAGGGACACACACACCCCCGTGCACGAATTTTGTGCACTGGGCCTCTAGTAGTTAATAATACTACAATATATACTTGAAATTTTCTGAGAGTCTATCCTAAATTATCTCACTACAAAAAAAGGAATGGTAATTATGTGACATTATGGCAATTTTAGTTTATGATGGGGGTAATTCTGTTGCAATATATGCATATCAAATCAACACATTTAAGCCTTAAATTTAGACAATGTTGCACATCAATTTTGTCACAATAAATCTCGTAAAAAATAATTACCAAAACTTTAGAAATTAAAATAGAGCAGTTCTTATACTATCATAAGAAAGTCAATAATAATCTTATTTTCTTCTAATCTATTTTCCCCTGCGTTTGCTACAAAGGTATAACATTTCAAAAATTATGCCCATGTGTCTTATAGAGTATATAATTTTTGTTTGGGATAATGAAAATATTTTGGACATGAAGAATGGTTGCACAACTGGGAAGATAAATAATATCACCACATTGAATACTTAAATTGGTAATGATGGTAAAATTAATGTTATATCTATTTTATAACAACAAAATATACAGTATAAAAATCGGTTAAACATTTCTCAATTAAAATAATCAAATCAATTTTGAGTCAGTTATAAACATTAAAAATCTAATATGCATAGAGCAAGATCCAGACTGTGATAATGGGGGATTGGTCATATTGAAAAAATAACATACGTAAATACAGTAAGCATTCCTTAGCAATTTTTCCTTGATGAGAATAGTTCTTGTTGTTACTGGGTAATTTAAGACTGGCTAAGTTATATCTCCTAAGGGCATCAAAGTTTAATGCCACCTCTTTCGCTTTCCTCAGAAGTGTTTCAATGATATGCATGGTTCACTCAGTTTAATGGTCTGGGACAATGGGATGTGCACATCTTGCTTTGTAGCTTTCTCCAGATAAGATATTCATGAGTATTTTGACATTCATGAGTAAAATGAGCCATGTACCACTGTTTCCCTTCTTATAGAAAGCTACTAAGCATAAACGAAGTAAATTCAGATATATAGTCTACCATACTGTATGTGTGTCCTGAATCTACTTCAAAAGGTGAAAACTGACCAAAATATTTTCCTAGCAGCATATTTTAATAAAAATGTATTAAGTTTTTGGTTTTACACCATTTTAAATGGTTTTTGTTTAATATTCCAGTGAATCTGATATTGCTAGTCACAATTATGCTATGCAAGAATTATAGATTAAGACATAATCATAGAATTGCTTTTTATTACTAGTCACAAAAGATATTAACACTAATCAAAATAGCTTTGAGGTTAAAAAAGTTTGAGGCATGTGTAAATTCAATATCCTGGTTTATGTTTATTCACTGTTAAAAAGAAAACTGGAACGAATGTAGAATCTAGGAAAGAATTCTTCTTGGATGATAGAATTATACAGTGTAAATGATTCAGAAAGCAATTTTTCTATTGTTTAACTATTATTGTTCAAACTATACTTAATTTTTCTAAACTGAGGTGACAAAATATACAGGAATGACAATAATATAATTCAGGTTTATTTTATAAAGTATTCTACCTTTATAATAAATGCAATTTAATCTGCTATCACAAAAATTTGAAATTATTTGAAGTAGAATAAGAGCTTTCCCCTTTCTTGTCAGGAAGAACACATTAGCAACAACAGATACGCACATACTGATTTAGTATGTTTGGAAAACAAGTATGCTCTATTAGCGCAGAGTTATTCTGTTAGCATAGGGTAGCTACATATTAATAAAGGAAAGAGAGCAACAGGAATCAAACATCAAGTCAAATAAACTAGGGAGCTCAATCAGACAAAAAGCTTGATTAAGTCTATAAAGTACAACTTCAGACTCCCCAGGGGATCAGCATTGCCCTGGCAAAGGGATTAACCACCCCCTCTCCCAGCTAGGGAGAGAGGGCCAGCTTTCCAATTTCCCCAGAGTACAACCAGCACACTTGTGGGAACCCTAGGTAGAGGAATAAACAATAAAGGCGAAATTCTTCTGCTGGGCTCATGCCCAGTAGAAACTGAGCTGGTGCAGGGGGAATCAAACACTTGTGCTGCAGGAACCAAGATGAAGACCATAAGGTATGAGAAAAGGATTGGGCTGGATAAGGGACACAAACTCTCAGAATATCTAGGAAATGGATCGGTTAGGGCAGTGGTTGGCAAACTGCGGCTCACGAGCCACATGCCGCTCATGAGCCGCGGTTTGCCACTCTGTTGACTAATGAGTTTGCCAACCACTGGGATAGGGGCTTAATCACAATGAACAACAACAGCCTGTAATTATTAGAATCGAGAGTCTAGATCAGTGGTCGGCAAACTCATTAGTCAACAGAGCGGCAAACCGCGGCTCGTGAGCGGCATGTGGCTCGTGAGCCACAGTTTGCCGACCACTGGGTTAGGGGGAGGAACCAACACCAGATCCTCAAGAATTGGGAAGTTGGTTGGTTATTTGAAAGGTCCTTCCCAAGCCCAAGATAATATAACCCAAAGCTTAACAAAGAGCTCTCTCTCTGCCCTAGCTGGTTTGGTTCAGTGGATAGAGCGTGGGTCTGCAGAAGGGTACCGGGTTCAATTCCAGTCAAGGGCACATGCCACTGTTGTGGGCTTGATCCCCATAAGGGGCATGCAGGAAGCAGCCAATCATTGATTTTCTCTCATCATTGATGTTTCTATATCTTTCTCCCTCTTCCTTCCTCTCTGAATATATGTATACTAGTGGCCCGGTGCATGAAATTTGTGTACTGGGGAGGGTGTCCCTCAGCCCAGCCTGCACCCTTTCCAATCGGGACCCCTCGGAGGATGTCCGACTGCAGATTTTAGGCCCAATCCCGGATCGGGCCTAAACCTGCAGTCGGACATCCCTCTCACAATCCGGGACCACTGACTCCTAACAGCTCACCTGCCTGCCTGATTGACACCTAATTGCTCCTCTGCCAGCCTGATTGCCCCCAATTACCCTCCCCTTCTGGCCTGATCACCCCCAAGGCTTTTATTAGTATAGATATGACCCTTCACAGAAAATTTTACTAACCCTGCTTTACAATAAGGGCTTGACGATTGAATCATTGGGACCAGACACCAAGATTTCCTTTCTTTGAATAGTGGAGGGAATAGTTATCTTGTCTTTGAGTTGCCCTGAAATTAAAATGAGATAATGACTTAGAAAAGTATAAAAGCACCATATAAAGACAACTGTCTTTTTCATGTACTGAAAAGACAATAAAGTGGTAAAATGAAAAACACTATTTTTAATCTCCCCCTTCCTTCCTTTACAGCCTTTATTTAAACTTTGAAATTTATAAAAATTTCACTCCAATTTTCATTTCTTTACATTCAATATTATTTTGTATTGGTTTCAGGTTTTATAGTAGTTGCAGAATAGGTAATCATATACTTTACAAAGTGTTCCCCGATATTTCCGGTACCCACCTGGCATCATACCATCATTACAACACTATTGACTATATTCCCTGTTTAAGTGACAATGGGTTTACAGGTTCCTTCCAGTCTTTCTTTTGTGTTGTATGCCTTTCCTTTTCTTTCTCACTTCTTCCCTCATTTTCCTTATATAGTATCTCAATTGGCCATCAAAGCTCAGTGAAGGCACTGGGACACGCCGGTTAGCACTGGGAGCTTCTCTGAATCACGTCAGTCAGTCAGGTATCCTGCAGTGCGGCTCCCCTCCACTGAGGTGGCTGGTGTCCTTCCATGCCCCTTGATCCCTGGCCGGGCCCATCCACATCTTGGGGCCACTGCAGAACCTCTCTCTCTGCAGGCAAGGCAGATCCCTGCCCTCCGGTCCCCTGGCCCAGCCTGAGCCCCCTCTGGTGCACCCCGCCTTGCCAGGTTTTTGCCTTTGATCTATGGCATTGGTGACAGCACACTCCTAGCAAGCCTGGTACCCAGCGGGGCACAGGGTCAGTTCTTTGCCCAGAATGTTAGAGGTTGCAGTAGCATTTGCAGATGTCGCCCAGAGCCTGCTGGCGAAGGCAGCACCTGTGTGGAGTGTCCTCATAGAGGGATGGTGAGGCGCCCCTTGGAACACCCGCCTCCTGGCCAGCGCTTTGCCAAAGCTGTGGCACTCGCCCTGGAGCCACCCCTCAGACAGCCCCACAGTCGAGCCTCACGCCTCTTCTTCCACATTTAGCCTTCATCCATCTCTCTCTCCTGCAGTGCTTGGGCTCCAGGCCGGAAAGAAAAGAACCAAGACCAAGAAGGACAAAGCCCAAAGGAAGTGAGTCTTGAACCCCCACATCCCATTCTCTGGATTTCCTCCCGCACCTCCTCTCTGTGTCACAGCTTGAACAGGCACCCTGTAGCCCAGCCACATGGTGACCAGGCAGCCTGGTAGAGTCAGTCTCCGCGAAGCTGTGAATCTGTGGCCAGAGGCCCGGTCTGGGTCTCAGCAACCCCATGCCTGCGATGTTCACGGAGCCCACAGGAGTGGCTAAGGGGGGGTGGGGGGAGTGGGCCATGGGAGTGGCTAAGCAGGCCCAGCTGTGTCTCCCCGGGGCAGCGATGTTTCCAGGGCCCTGCAGGTGTGGCTAGGCTGGCTGGCCGCACCTCCCCAGGGCAGCGATGTTCACGGGCCCCACTGGAATGGCTAAGCAGGCCCAGCAGCTCCTCCCCTGGGCTGCGATGTTCCTGGGGCCCCATGGGAGTGATTAAGCAGGCCAGCCGTGCCTCTCCGGGGCAGGGATGTTCCCAGGGCCCCGCAGGTGTGGCCAGGCAGGCCACTGCCCCTCCCCAGGGCCTATGATGGACCCTGACTGCGTGGGTGGTGTTTGGTGCTGCCCACCCGACTCCCACAGAGCCATGGACTGGTACCTTGCCAGCGGTGTCTGGTGGTGCCCGCCAGGCCTCCCCTGGCCCCTGATGGACCTGGACCCCCAGGGGCAGGCCATGGCGCTGCTCACCCAGCCTGTGTATGCAAATGTACCCGCCATATTTGCTGGGTTAATTTGCATACTCACTCTTATTGGCTGGTGGGCGTGGCTTGGCATAGCGGAGTGATGGTTAATTTGCATGTTTCTCTTTTATTAGTATAGATACTATTATATTTTTTAAAAAGAGCTCTCTCTCGTGCTCAGTAACAAGCATTTGCCTGTTGGTCAGTGAGCTCCTGTGCTCACACATTCTCTTTCCCAAGCAGCAATGTGGGACTAGCAGCTGCATGGGCTCCAAGCAAGATTCCCAGCACAAGCTCCAAGCACAAGCCTGGGAGTGGCAAGGCGATGCAAGACTGAGCACACAGACTATGCTAGCTGAATGGTGACAGAGGCTGAACGGAACCACGCTTTAGCGTGGATTGAACTGATGGCACAGAGTTTCTGGGTACTGGCCCCATTTCTGGGCCTGATAAAGACAAGGCAGGACTTTTCTTCAGTGGACAGATGGAGGTGAGACAGCAGGAACCTGGGGGCAGCCTTCTGTTTCCACCCCAATAAATATCACCACTACATCTCATCCTCTAATATGTGGGTCCTCAGAAATGTTTTTCTTGTGACTCTATGGAAGCACCCCATTCCACTGACAACCATTCTACTAAACTGTGATCTTTAATTCCTTACCACTCTGCCCCTGATTCTGTTTTAATGCCAAATTCTAGGCAAATGAGCACATATTAACATGCCTGCCATATATCAGATATGTGATATACCCATTAAAGATTACAATGTTATACAGTATATAGTATATTTAATTTATTGTGCAAAAGTTCAAGTTCAGCAGTCACTTATCATCTAAATGAATGACCTTGAGGAAGTTTAATTAACCTCTCTACCTCACTTTAGCCATGTGTTATATACTACTGAGGGAACCAAAATTATGCCACCCTGAAGCTGCTTTTTGGGATACTGATTTTAGACTATTTATTAAGAAACCAAAGGCCCAGATAGAACCTTTGACCCTCCCCGTCCCCCTTTCCTGAACAAGAGATTCAGACAGAGAAGCCTGCTTCAGGAAGGAGACCTTAGCTTTATTTGAAATAAGTGTGGAAAACTAAAGGGTTTCAGGCAGGTGCCAGTTAGCTAGATACCCACTATTTCCCATTGTTTCTGAGTCACCTAGCAAGGATTTTCCTGCCAAGCATGTTCTGTTCTTCCTCAACTACCTGTTAATCACCCATTCTCACTTCTGAAATCTAATATGCAATTACCCCCCTTTTCTCCTTTGTTCAACTTGTCTTATATATCCAATGGTGCCTCACTGTCTTCGGAATTTTCATGGATTTATCATATCTTTGTAAATTCTCCATGTGCACATATTTAAACTTTGATTTTTCTCCTGTTAATCTATCTCTGTTAATTTGGTTATTGGTCATCCAAAGGAACTTAGAATTTTGGAGGAAAATTATGAATATTTTTTAGCCCCCATAATAAAAAAGCCCCCACTCCCCCCAAAAAAATCACTGTGCTATGATTTTTAAAATTGTGTGTGTGCATATTTAACAACAAATATTTACAACCAGCTGGTGTGGGTCAGTGGTTGAGAATCAACCTATGAACCAGGAGGTCACAGTTCAATTCCTGATTGGGGAACATGCTGGGGTTTGGGGCTCGGGGCTCCATCCCCAGCAGGGGGCGTGCAGGAGGCAGCCGATCAATGATTCTCTCTTATTGATGTTTCTCTCTCTCTCTCTCTCTCTCCCTTCCTCTCTCTGAAATAAATAAAAAACATTTTATTAAAAAATAATATATATATATTGTTTATAGAGAGAGTTGATTGATTCTAGAATCCAACTAATTCTGGCCTTTCAGAGTGTAAAATTAGCATTATTCTAACTAGATGCACCACTAAACACCAAGGTGATATCTAAAGTCTAAACACCAAGGTAAAATCTACGGAACCTGAAAATGAAGGTGAAATCTAAAATAAAGTAAATTCTAAATTGCTCTATATTAAAACTCATGAGCATTAGGTAATAAACAATGTGCTAGTGTTATCAAATTGTGTGAATGTCACAGCTGCCAACCTGCCCAGTTTTTTAATAAAAGAAATGAGGAAAATCCATATGGAATTTATATTCCTGTATATTTTCAAGACTGAATAAATCATAAATGAATAATTTTGATAATGTATTAAATATTTCCCTAGGACTGATTGTGAGTTCTTACAGAGACCAAGTTTTCTAGCCTCAGTCAGTTTAGGTTCATAGGATTGAAGTTGTTCTAAAGATTGAGGTCAGTCCTAACCAGTTTGGCTCAGTGGATAGAACGTCGGCCCGCGGACTGAAAAAGGCTTCCGGGTTCAATTCTGGTCTGGGGCCTGTACCTTGGTTGCAGGCTTGATCCCCAATAGGGGACATGCAGGAGGCAGCTGATCGATGTTTCTCTCTCATTCATGTTTCTAACTCTCTATCTTTCTCCCTTCCTCTCTGTAAATATCAATATAATATATTTTTTAAAAAAAGACTGAGGTCATACAATTGAAACCAGAAGTAGAGCTTAAAAATGAAATATACAGTATAAGACAATCCATTGTGTAGCTGTCAGACAACCCCTTTCCCCAGCTACCCTTTTCATATTTATTTAAACCTTGTCCATTGAGCTTATGAACAAAGGGACTCTGTTGGCTGGGGTGGAGATTATTCATGAGCTCAGTAAAATGGATTTTCCCTGGCTAAGGTTGATGTTGAGCATGAACATGTCCAGATCAAAGATCAACATTCAACACACAATATGACATCATTTCCTCAGGTACCAGCCAGCTACCAGGTTGTACAGAGATCACATTGAAGAACCTTCATGGACAGAGCAGCACTTTTTTCTCACTGAAACAGACACTTTGCTTGGCTCTGTACCTCCATTTTCTGCCATTAACACTTCTGCCACACAGCATTATTTTTAAGGAGCATATTTTGCAGTAAATGAAGGTCAAGATTGGGCTCATGAACATAAATGTAAATGATTTTGCTATAATCCTAATTAGGCTGAAGCAGCTGGCCTGAAGGAATGGTGATACGGCCTTTAAAGGTTCCATTAAATGAGGCCAATCTTTAACCCTCCTGAGGAAAAGCCCTCTCCTATATAGTGCATGCTCAGAATCAGTGACCAATATATAGTGTGGTCTGTACCAAAGCTGGGATTTGCAGGAGCAGGAATGAAAGGGTGGACCTGGGATAGCTCCTCTAATTGTTACCCTTTATGTTGCACCAGTGACATATTTGCCTGACATTTGGACTCTTTGAACTCCTAATGCCAGTCAACCAACAGGAAAAGAAGCAAGTTTTTATACTGGCCAGGGTAAATGGTCCTGACTATCAAGGGGAAATTATATTGCTACAATGCATTGGAGGAAAAAAAAAATGTTTGGAATGTAAGAGACACTCTGAGCCTATTATTTGTATTCAGGGGTTAAAATATTTAAACAACAACAATCCTGATAGACAGTTTTTCTAATGACCAAGACCCATGAGGAAAAAATACTTAGGTTATCCAACTAGGCAAGGAACCAGGATCAACTGGCTTCACAGTTCAGGACAAAGGTAATAGAAATGAGCAGTTATGATCATAAACATCATAAATAAGTTATGATCATGTGACCAATTGCAGAAATAAAGAATTTATTAGCTGTAATCATTTCTGCCTTATTTTAATATGGATATATTTATAAATATATTAAACAGTTCTTTCCTTTTTTATTGCCACTCATCCATGCATTTACTATCTAACATAAGAATAGTTCACAGTAGTTAACTTGTATTCAATAATCCAATGGTGAGTATGTCTGGTCTAAACTAAAATGAGCATCAAAAAAAGAAAATAAATTGACCTTTGGGAGATTGTTTCAGCTTTTGCAGAAATGATTAGTGCATTTGGATTTTATTAAAGACTAGAGGCCCAGTGCATGAAATTCGTGCATGGGGTGTGTGTCCCTCAGCCCAGCCTTCACCCTCTCCAATCTGGGACCCCTCGAGGGATGTCTGACTGCTGGGATCAGTCCGAAATGGGCAGTCGGACATCCCTCTCACAATCCAGGACTGCTGACTCCCAACTGCTTGCCTGCCTGCCTGCCTTCCTGATTGCCCCTAACCACTTCTGCCTGCCAGCCTGATCACCCCCTAATCACTCCCCTGATAGCCTTATTGATGCCTAACTGCTCCCCTGCCAGCCTGTTTGCCCCTAACTGCCCTCCCCTGCAGGCCTGGTCACCCCTAACTGCCCTCCCTTGCAGGCTTGGTTCCCCCCAACTGCTCTCCCCTGCAGGCCTGGGTCTCCCCCAACTGCCCTTCCCTGTAGGCCCGGTCGCCCCCAGCTTCCCTCCTCTGCTGGCCTGGTCCCCCACAACTGCCCTCCCCTGCAGGCTTGATCGCCCCCAACTGCCCTCCCTTGTGGGCCTGGTCCCTCCCAACTGCTTTCCCCTGCTGGCCTGATGGCCCACAACTGCCCTCTCTTGCAGGCCTGGTCCCTCCCAACAGCCCTGCCCTGCTGACCATCTTGTGACGGTCATCTTGTGTCCACATGGGGGCAGCCATCTTGTGTGTTGGAGTGATGGGTCAATTTGCATATTACTCCTTTATTAGATAGTATAGAGGCCTGGTGCACGGGTGGGGTTGGGGGCCAGCTGGTTTGCCCTGAAGGGTGTCCTGGATCAGGGTGGGGTTTTCCTTGGGGTGTGGGGCGGCCTGGGCAAGGGTTTGCAGGCCAGCCACAGCCCCCCAGCGACCCAAGTGGAGGCCCTGGGATCTGGGATTTATTTATCTTCTATAATTGAAACTTTGTAGCCTTGAGTGGAGCCAAGCTTCCTGCTTGCTCCGTGGCCGCAGCCATTTTTGTTGGGATTTATTTATCTTCTATAATTGAAACTTTGTAGCCTTGAGTGGAGGTCTGGGCCTGCCAGAATGTGCGGAAAGCTTGGCTTCCTCCATTGCTAGGGAATCCCAAGCCTCCTGCTTGCTCCGTGGCCACAGCCATCTTGGTTGGGTTAATTTTTATACTTGCTCCCGATTGGCTGGTGGGCGTGGCTTATGGGTGTAGTGGAGGTATGGTCAATTTGCATATTACTCTTTTATTAGATAGGATAAGTGTATCATGAAAAGATTCATTTAGTTTATAGTAGTGATGACAAGTTTTGAAGAATTGAGGATATGGGTTTTACATTGTGTTAGTATTCACTGACAAGAATAAACTGTCCACTTATACATTTATAATATTAAACACGATTAAATTTTAATTAAATTATTTTCTTGTATTATAATTAACTGATATGCAATAAAATAATTTCACTATTATGGCAATAGATTTCTTCAAATTTGGACTTTTTTCTGTTTCTTGGGCTTTCTTTAAAAAAAAAAAAATCCAACTCTGTGGTGGTGACCCCACATAGGGATTTATGTTTATATTTTGTTGGTTTTTCTGAACTCATTTGTATTGCTATATAAGCTTTTGCCTGATGCATTCTATAAGTAACTCAAATGCTACATAATTTAATGTTTGCTTATTAGTTTTCATTAGACACTACATTGCAGTATGACATTTGATTTACCAGGAAATTTGCTAGGCTTTATTCTTTTTTTTTTTTTTTAAACATATTTTATTGATTTTTTACAGAGAGGAAGGGAGAGGGATAGAGAGTTAGAAACATCGATGAGAGAGAAACATCGATCAGCTGCCTCCTGCACACCCCCTACTGGGGACGTGCCCACAACCAAGGTACATGCCCTTGACTGGAATCGAACCTGGGATCTTTCAGTCCACAGGCTGACGCTCTATCCATTAAGCCAAACCAGTTTCGGCGGCTTTATTCTTTACTACATAGCTTTATAAGTTAATGGCAGTATATATTACTCTAAAGTTTTATATAAAGTTGGTACTCTATTTCAGTGTATACAAACTTAGGTATTTCTACTGAATAGTATAGTATATTTTCAGTATAATATACTCTTAAAATAATCCAGGAACGAACATTAAATATCTTTCTAGATTTGCATAGTGAAAATTACTTAGTGTCTTTATTTGCTGTGATGCATATTCAGCAACACCATAACTTACATAAAAACTGTATTTTATATATATAGTTTAATAGCAGGTAAAATTAAACTCTATTGTTTATGGTGATCATAAATCAGTAAGCAAGCAACAAAATAATTATCCAAGTCATGATTCTAGTTAATTCTAAGGCCAAAGGAATAGCACAAGGAGCTTTTGCAGATGAGGAAATGACTGTGTTTGGATTGAATAATTTATTAATATCTCTGAGAATGAGTCATTATATCAATATTTCCTTCTTGAATTGTAACATTAAATTTCAATACGACATGAAATACATGATTAATTTATACTAAATTTATAATTGTCCTCACATATATACTGACATTACAAATATACTATTTGTTTGTATGAAAATAATTCAATAATTAATAAATAATAAATAAAAGAATAAACTGTTTTGCATAATGCCAACTGTAAATCTACTTTTGCACCAACCTGTATACACAGTGAATATATATATATATATATATATATATATATACATATATATATATACATACATCCTATCTAATAAAAGAGTAATATGCAAATTAGCCATCACTCCGCTACACCCACAAGCCATGCCCACAAGCCATGCCCACAAGCCAATGAGGAGAGAATATGCAAATAAACCCAACCAAGATGGCTACGGCCACAGAGAGCAGGAGGGAGGCTTGGGTTTCCCCAGCAATGGAGGAAGTCAAGCTTTCTGCACACCCTGGCCGCCCCAGGCCTCCACTGAAGGCTACAAAGTTTCAATGATAGAAGATACATAAATCCCAACAGAAATGGCTGCCGCCTCGGAGCAAGCAGAAGGCTTGGCTCTGCTCCAGGCTACAAAGTTTCAATTGTAGAAGATAAATAAACCCCAGATACCAGGGCCTCTGCTTGGGTCGATGGGGACCATGGCCGGCCTGCAAACCACCACAGGCTCCTCTCCCAGGCCACCCCACGCCCCAAGGGAACCCCACCCTGATCCGGAACACCCTTCAGGGCAAACCAGCTGGCCCCCACCTGTGCACCAGGCCTCTATCCTATCTAATAAAAGAGTAATATGCAGATTGACCATCACTCCACACACAAGATGGCTGCCCCCATGTAGTCAAAGATCCTGCCCCCATGTGGACACAAGATGGCCACCACAAGATGGCCATCAGGGGAGGGCAGCTGGGAGGGACCAGTCCTGCAAGGGAGGGCAGTTAGGGGTGACCAGGCCTGCAGGGGAGGGCAGTTAGGGGCAATCAGGCTGGCAGGGGAGCAGTTAGGCATCAATCAGGCTGGCAGGGGAGTGGTTAGGGGGTGATCAGGCTGGCAGACAGAAGTGGTTAGGGGCAATCAGGAAGGCAGGCAGGCGAGCAGTTGGGAGCCAGCAGTCCTGGATTGTGAGAGGGATGTCTGACTGCCCGTTTAGGCCCAATCCCACCGGGGTCCCAGATTGGAGACGGTGCAGGCTGGGCTGAGGAACAAATTTTGTGCACTGGGCCTCTAGTATATATATATAATGTATATTGGGGTTTAGAACTAGTCACTCCAAGGTGTGCCTCCGTGAATGTGGATTACTGGTGTAGCAGTTAATAATGTGGATTTTTTTTCAATAGATGGAGTTACACATATGTTAATATATATGTGATTTGATATGTATCCTATTTTGTTGTATTGACAGAAAGCTTCAAAACTTAATATGTCAAGTTTTCTGAAGGTGTTAACATCATAGATATTTTTATGCTTAAAAATGTCGAATTTCATGCCAAATGAAGAGCATTTACGGAAAGTTATAATTCATTACTTTATTTTGAAGTAAAAGTTATCGTATACTTCGGGAAGCTTATGGTGAACATGCTCCATCTCAAGATACTTGTGAATGCTGGTTTAAACACTTTAAATGTGATGATTTCGATGTGAAAGACAAAGGAAGTCCAGGTCAACTGAAAAAGTTTGAAGACCAACAATTACAAGCATTATTGGATGAAGATGCATGTCAAACTCAAAAACAACTTGCAGAAAGATTAAACATTGCGCAGCAAACAATTTCCAATTGTTGACAAGCAGTGGGAAAGATTTTCAAAGAAGGAAAATGGGTGCTACATCAACTGAATGAAAGATAAATGGAAAACCGAAAAGTCATCAGTAAAATGTTGCTTCAATGGCAAGAAAGAAAGTATTTTTTGCATCAAATTGTGACTGGATTTATTTTGAGAATCCCAAATGCACAAAATCATGGGTTGATCCAGGTCAACTATCAACATCAACTGCAAGGCCAAATCCCTTGGAAACGAAGACAATGCTCTGCGTTTGGTGGGATCAGAAAGGTGTGGTGTATTATGACCTTCTAAAACCAGGTGAAACCATTAATACTGATCTCTACCGACAACAAATAATCAATTTGAACCACGCTTATATTGTGAAATGACTAGAATGTTCTAGAGGACACGGCAAAGTAATTTTGCTTCATGATAACGCACCATTACACACTTCAAAATCAGTTAAAGACACATTAAAAGATCTTGCCTGAGAAATATTAACCCACCCGCTGTATTCACCAGACCTTGTTCCTTCAGATTACCACTTGTTCCAATCGATGGCACATGCACTTTCTGAGCAGCACTTCAAAACGTACAAAGAAAAAAAAAAACCATACGAAGAAGTGGAAAAATGGGTCTCTGAATGGTTTGCCTCAAAACAAGAAAAGTTCTATTGGGACGGTATCCACAAATTACCTGAAAGATGGGGAAATGTGTAGCTAGCGATGGACATTACTTTGAATAAAGCACTTTTGATGTTTCTCTTGAAATTATCGTGTTTTCTTTGATTACAAAATCCGCATTATTAACTAGTACACCTAGTATTTTGAGCTAAAGGTAACCAAGACCCTGTGGGCTCAACTTTAACACCCAACCTCCCCTCTTAAATACCTGGAAGAATTCGAATTAAGAGCCTTGCCCATAATAAGAAATTATCAGAAGTAACCCGTTTTGACCCATCTATATGGCTGAGCAAACTACTAACAACTGAACATCTGTTCTTATCACACTGAAATGACCCTCTGAAGCCCCAAGGTGCTTTACCTCACCCTTAGCAAGAATGTCATATATACCTCATTTCCCTTTCTGTCCCTGAACCCTATTGCATGTGGGTCACTGACCTGCTCATGTATGTGGGGTTCCTGTGTGCATAAAATTAAATTTGATTTTTCTCCTGTCAGCTGTCTCATCCTGTCTCATGGCAATTTGATGATGCAACCAGCCCAGAGAACAAGAGTAGGGAAGGGAGGATGTTTTCCTTTCCCCCCGGCTTTGGTGCTGTGAGCAGGATACTGATAACATTCTCCACCAGCTAGCTGACAGCTGGCCCGGAAAGCTGCTTCCTCTCAAGGACTGCTGCAGATGAAGGGGTCCTGGGGGTCTGGCACCAGCCGGCAGAGGTGAGAGTGCTTACCATGTCAGCACAGCCCCAGTGCTCTATGGGACCGGGTGGGAGAGAGAGTGCGGAGAATCTTTTTCTCTCTCTCTAAATTTGTTGGTAGGAGGAAATATTTGTGGAAGTAGTTCCTTGGACTTAGCACCTTTTGTGAATTCAGTACTCTTGGTTTTATCGATCCATTCCCTCCCAGGGATAGTCTCTCCTCTGTGTTTCTCTGTCGTGTCATGTGTTATAAAAAGGAAATTCCATAGGAAAGGCCAAGCCCACCCCAAGGGAGGAGGCGTTTCCTTTTGTTCTGTTCTGTATCCCGAGAGCTTGACCTTTTGAGCAGTGAGAGTATTTTCTCCCTGGCCTCCCCATCCAGAGAGTACATTTACTGGGGTGTATCTTGGTGGCCAGTAGAGTGGATACCTTCTCCCCCATCTTACCGTCCCATTTATCCTCGACTTCCTATCCCCGAGCCTCTAGAGATCTTTGGGACCTCTGAGCGGCTGGTTTAGCCCCCACTTCTTGAGACCCAGCTCTATCTGCTCAGCTAATCCCCTTAGAACCTAAGACTCCAATTTCTCCAGACAACTAGCTGCCTATTTTAATTTCCCTTTCTTCAGAAGACCCTCAGAGGGCTCTGAGACCTGACTTACAAGCTAAGGGCATTACCGTTCACTCCTGTAAATGCGAAAACTCAGGAAGTAAATTTTGTAAGAGCCACCAGGAAGGCTTGCTTTGCTGTCCTTTATGATTCTTCCTACTTCGGGGACTTTTCAAACAGTCCCTGTCAGCTTCAGACATTCATATGCAAGGTCCCTAGTGGATATACCCTGGACCTTTCATGCAAAGGATTCATATCCCCTGGACATTGGCTGACCTTTTAAATTATAAAACCCTCTAATGCTACTCTCAGAAGATCCAACACAATTTATAGGAATACTGGTGGCAGTTCATAATCCCACTCACAGAGACCCTGAGTGCCTACTAAAGGGCATTCTTCCAGCTCATGATTATGCTGTAGTTATCAAACAGGCCAGGAGGTGCCCTGGAGAAAACCCTCCTCACAGGAGAAATGGATGGCCAGACCCTCTGCTAGGACCCCTGCAAGTGACCAGGAAATGGCTCTGTTGGAGGCTGATAGTCAAGGTTTAATACAAGGGATTCTAGAAAGTTTTCCTGCTAAAGTTAATTGGTCAAAGATTGAATTATGTACTCAGAAAGAGGGAGAACTTCCAAAGGCGTTCATTGAATGTTTTATACAAACTTTTCAAAAGACACACAGCATTAAATTAGGAAGCCCCAGAGCACTGGGACCTCTTAGTACCTGCTGTAGTAGGAAATCTTCTCCCTGATATTAAACACACACACACACACACACACACACACACACACACACACACACATACACACAAACACCCACAGATAGAAAACAGTGTGGTTGGTTGCGGTAACTGCTAACTGATAATAGAGGCTGCCACACAATTCTTTGAGAATCATTTACAGGAAAGCAGAAGGAAAAAAGAATTAAAGGCAGCAATTTTGGCTCTGCAACTTGAACCTTTAGAGAAGCAAAACTATGACTCTGAGAATCAATCAAAGCCCACTCAGAGCACTTCCTATTTGTCTCCAGACAATTGCAGGAATTGCAGGAAACCAGCGCAGTGGAAGACAAACTGCCCTGCACTGAGGAGGAAGGAAAGTTTGAGAAGCAACTGCCCTAGATCCAGAATGCTCACAAGGTTCATTTTTCTCCCTTGTATCCATGTAGAAACTTTATTTTTAAAATATGGCGTTTTCTCCTCTCCTTTTGATTCAAACTGGTCTTATCCAGCACCCTGTCTCACCTGCCTTCTCCCTTGCACATCCACTCCCTTAATCATTAAGCCCTCAGGACAATGAGGTTCTGACCTGCATCAAATAATCTTAAGAACAAAGCCTCTGGTCTATTGATCCCAGAAACAGAGTTTTTGGTCCAAGTAGAGATAACCTCTAGGCCTCAGTTGTGTTTCTGCTCCAGGCCCAGAAATAGGGAAACTAGAGGAAGAGATACCAAGGCTGACATCAGGACCAGATGCAATGACCACTGACTCCCTACGCTAGCACCAACCAATCGGTAGAGATCAGGACCCTGACCACAACCCTAACTCCCTTAGTCACCATGATTAGTGATTTTTCCACTCTCTAGCCCATCCCCTGGAAGCCATCCTGGAGCCAGGTCTTTGAGCATTAACTCCCCTATCTCCCAGAGTGGGCCACTTCTTAAAAATAAACCCTTACGATAAGCCAGTCAGAGAAAGAGAAGTATCACATGACCTCACTCATATATGGAATCTTATAAACAAAATAAACTGATGAACAAAATAGATCCAGAGACACAGAACCATGAACAGACTGATGAATTTTAGAGTTAGGGTGAGGGTGGGGGTGTGGAGAGGGCAGAGATTAACTGGGGAATTTATATGTATATATGCATAGCCCACGGTCACAGACAATAGTGTGGCGAAGGCTTGGGAAAAAGAACAACAAAGCGGACATCTATAATATTTTCAACAATAAAAATACATTTAAAAAAATAAATAAACCATTACTTTCTTTGCTGCAAACTCCTATTGGTGTCTTAATGGGCTCCATGCTCCTTTAGTCCAGTAACACCCCTGACTGGCAGTTCCTCCTTCAATGATGGGGTTGGCCAATCCAGTTACACCCCAGAGCTCACCATTAAACTTAAAGCAGAGGAGCAGAACTGGATTTCTTAATTGACACTGGTGTGCCTTTCTCTACTATCCGCTCAGGGGATCTGTCATTACGTGTTACCTCTCCTTCTATTCAATTGGAATTTCTCGGCAACTTACTTCATTGCTCATATCTCAGTCCACCCCGATATCCTTCGGTCCTCTTAACACATATCATGTCTTTCCAGTTTCAAATTGCTCACCAGCAAATTTCCACGGCAGAGACTTGCAATGCAAATTTCATGTCGCTATAAAATATAACAAAAAGGAGTTTTTATTTCCCTGCCCTCAGACCAAGCCCCAAATCTCTTACTTTCTTTACCAGAAACTCATCTTGATTTAAATTCCTCTGAAGGGGATGCGTTTTTAAAACATGCCCCTATGAGCTTCTGGGACACACACACAAATGAAGTCAGATTGCTAGGGAGGGCAGAGCCTGTGCATATTATTTGAAAAAACAATAAACCGGTTCCATCAGTAGCCCAATACCCTCTCTCAGAGACTCAGAGAGAGGAAATGAATCTATAATTGACTCCCTTTGCAGTAAAGTGTACTATCATTTTATTTCCTTTCCTGGTAATACTCCAGTCTTGCCAGTAAAGAAAGAAGGCAACTTTGACTCAGATGGGAATAAAATTTATGGGTTTATATAGGACCAAAAAAACATAAATTCTTTTGTAATCCCTCGCTAACCAGTGGTCCCTCATCTAGCTCCTATGCTTATCTCAATTCCACCTGACACAGCCTGGATTACAATAGTTGATATCTGCTCAGCTTACTTTTCAATGTCTTTGCATCAACTCTTTTAGCGTTTACATGTAAAGCCAGCCAATTAACATGAACTCACATAGCTCAGACATATTGTGAGTCCCTCCTCAATATTTGCCCAAATGCTTAAAGCAGACTTAGACTCAGTAGTCAAGTTTCCACGCTTTTTCAGTATGTAGATGACCTTTTACTCCGTAATTAAACTAGGCAGGGAGCTCTTATAGACTCCCTCTTTTTCCTAAGAGCAATAGCTGCGAGAGGCCATAAAGTCTCCAGACCTAAACTCCAGTGGGTAAAAAGCACTGTTCCCTACTCAGGACATGAGATATATCAGGGCATTCAAAAGCTAACAACACATCAAGTCTATTTTATCCATCCCTCTCCCACAAACGAAAACACAGTTAAGTCAATTTCCAGAGGCAGCTGGCTACTGCCGCCAAAGGATTCCTACTTTTGCAGCCCTTGCTAAACTCCTGCATGCTCTTCTTCCAGATAACATCCCGGAGCCTATTTCCAGTCTTCAAAAGCACTAACCTCCCTTGAAGTCTTAAAATGAGCTTTGTCCACACCACTGGCTCTTGGCTCACCTAATTTTGACAAACCTTTTCACCTATAGGCCCATAAAAACGAGACTGCGGCAGGCATTCCAGGACAGTCCTTTCTGCCTCTCAATTATGTGCTATAGCATATTTCTCATGCCAGTTAGACTCTGTGGCATCAGGCAAGCACCCATGCCTGTGTGGGGTGGCCTCAGCTGCGACCTTGATCCACATTAGCCTCCCCCATTCTTCTCTAAATCCCCATGCTGTGCCTGCTAGTTTACAAGGTTATATAGTATGCAGCACCCCTCATACATGGCCATAAACCACCTATGAACAGACTCTTCTGACTAAACCTTCTATCATCTGACATCATTGTAACACTTAGAGGCCAGCTACCTGACTATCCTCCCCAATGACAGAGAGCCCACCTATCGCCCAGGATTGCCTGACAACTATAGGGATGGTCTCAAAGCCATGAGAAGCTCTCTCAGGCATCCTTTTAGACAACCCAGACTTCCTTTTGTTTTGTGATGGCTCCTGTAAATGAAACATAAAAACTCTAATTTCCCCACATGAAATGCTTGAGGCATGCTCTTTGCCCACTATAAAATCAGCCCAAGCAGCTGAATTCAGAACTCTTCTTAGAGCTTGCACATTGCGGGAAGGAAAAGCTGCCACTATTTATATAAATTCCAGATAAGCCTTTGGAGTCTGTCATGCTGTTGGCACAATTTGGAAATTGTGTGAATTCTTAATGTCTGTGGGTACTCCTCCCGCTAATGAGCATGTAATTGTTGCCCTATTATGAGCTATTCACCTCCCTTCTATAATTGCTCCTGTTCATTTTTCAGCCCATACTAAGGAGACCAATACTATATCTTTAGGAAGTGACAGGGCTAACAGAGCTGTTATAATATGCAGCTCAAAACGAACCCCCTAATCCTTTCTCCACTCAATTTTTAAACCTGCCTTTATCCTGATTGATATTATTAACTACTAGGCAAATGCCCCACAATCTGACAAAGACAAATGGATACAAAAGGGTGCCAAACAATTATCTGCCTGAGTATACCTTGGGCCAAATGGACTTCCTATAGCTCTTTTTCTAGTCACTCTTTGGCTTGCACTTCTGCCCCACCCAATGGGACATCTGTGTGGCAGGGAATAGTTAAGGAACTAAAAGACCATTGGCTTTGCCCTGGCATCCACAAAAATTCTGAACAAATTATTGCCTAGTGCAATACTTGTAAATCTCACCAAACTTTTGGGAGCAATCAATGCACCCCAGGAAGTCCTCCCACACTGCCTTTGTAGCACCCTACAGGGAATTCATAGACTGCCCCCAAGCTGCCTCAACTTTCAGAATACCATATACACTAGTATACCTTCTTTTAACTTTCTGTCCCTGAATCTCTCATGTATGTAGAGTTTCTGACTCTCTCATGTATGTGGGGTTCCAGTGGGCATAAAATTGAATTTCATTGTCTTTTTTCAATAGGTGTTATGCCATCATTTAGATTATTCAACCAGCCAAAAGAACCAGAGGAGGGGAAATGGGGGATTTTTTTCCTTTCTCTCACCATATACATACATATATATATCCTATATAATAAAGAGGTAATATGCATGCCCTCACAAGATGGCTGCCTACAACCAGGCCGGCAGGGGGGTGAGGGATGACCAAACCGAGCCTCTAGTATATATATATATATATATATATATATATATATATATATATATATATATAGAGAGAGAGAGAGAGAGAGAGAGAGAGAGAGAGAGAGAGAGAGAGAGAGAAAGAGAGAGAGAAAGAGAGAGAGAGAAAGAGAGAAAGAGAGAGAGAGAGAGAGCATATAGACTATCATATAAAATAAGGATTGCATTTTATTAATTATTCTTTTGATAGTGAAATCCTCTATGCAAGGAAAGTATATTTATCTGTTGTTCAATTAATTGATCCAACAATCTATTTTTTATGTGTCTGTCTACCTACCTATCTATCTAATGATCTATCATCTATTTATGTACTCATCCATCCATCCATTGCCAGGAATACTCCTTGGTCTGAATTCTAAACTAAATAAGATTTTGTAATAAAGAAATAATTAATAAAAAATCATGAATGAATAAAACTATTTAACTAACTTAAAAAAAATATTACTCTCCTAAAAACTGAAATAGCAAACATTTACCACTACAATTTTAAGTTCTAAAGTTACTTTTTTAATGGCAAAACTGTTCTTTAGAATGTAATTACATTCTAAAAAATAAACCAGTATATAAGGTGGTTTGTAAGTATGTGTCTGTGTGTGTGTGTGTGTGTGTGTGTGTAAGTGTGAAAAAGAAAAGAGGGGAAAAAAGAGAATAAAGAAAGAAAATGTTCACAAATGTATTTTGGTATTTTCTATCCTATATAATAAAAGCCTCATATGCTAAGTGTCTGACTGTTCGACCAGTTGCTATGACATGCACTGACCACCAGGGGGTAGATGCTCCGACCAGTAGGTTAGCTGGCTGCTGGGGTCTGGCCGATTGGGACTGGGCTGGACACGTCCTGGAGCCCTCCTGTGGTCTTTCTCTGGCCCCAATAGTGCACCAGTGGGGTCCCTTGACCTGGCCTGCATCCTCTCGCAATCCAGGACCTCTAGGGGGATGTCAGAGAGCTGGTTTTGGCCCGATCCCCACAGGCCAGGCCAAGGGACTCCACTGGTGCACGAATCCATGCCCCAGACCTCTAGTATTAAAATAATTGAATAAAATTGTGGATATTTGTCATAAGGAATCTCATATGGAAATTAAATTATATTTTTAAAGTCATTTTACTAAACTTTCTTCTACATTATTTTATATATAAGGGTTGATGCTCTGCCTTGGGACATTTCCCCTTAAAAAAAGAAATACCCTTCTTTTTTTATGGAACTTCTTTATCTTCCTATATTTTTGGTTACATCTCTTAATTCCTACCTGTTTTATTTGTAGTAAGATTATATTAGCTCTCTATCACTCTGTAGCAAGGTACCAACAATTTAGCAGCTTAAAACAATACAGAGTTCATAAGATGGCAAGTTGCTAATTTTTTTAATCTTTATTTGAGGATAGGTTTTTCCACTGCTTTTTAGAGAGAGGAAGGGAGAGAGAGAGAGGAATGAACCTGCCACCCTTAGGTGTATAGAACGACTCTCCAACCCAGCCCTACTGGCCAGGGTGGCAGCTTGACAATTTAAAGGCAGCAGGCAACCAAGACTGGAGCAAGCCTGCTATCAAGACACAGTTTACACACTGTCATCATAGGAGTGACATTTGAGCACTTTCGTCAATTCTGTTGGTAAGAAGCAAGTCAGTCCTACCCACATTTAAGAAAGGGGATTGTACTAAAATGTGAATAAAGGAAGTGAATATCTTAGTCTCCACCTTAGAATCTGTCTGCCACAATGATTTATCCTCTTCTAGGAAAGTTTTATTTTAATACTGGGGCCCAGAACATTATTTCTTACATAGTCGTTTTATATTTCCTATGTCAAATTTATGTCTAAAACTTAAGGTTATTTCTAGTGTCAGATATGAAAGTCCTCTCCTCCAGTTAGTCAGCTTCATTCTTTAGCCTTTCAGAAACTGATCACATATGTTCATTCAATAAATGTAATTGCAATTAATCTTAAAAATCAATTCATATTTAATAATTTAATTTATAATAAGTCATTGTTTTAGTTTAAATCAAGAAAAGTGAATAATCTAAAGCATTTGGGGTGTGTGTGTGTGCATATGTGCGTATGTGTGTAAAACAAGCTAAACTAAAGCCTTTTTTAAAAGAGGGGAAGGGGAACTCCAGATTAACAAATACAAAAATATTAGTATGGAATTTTTCTTCTAATAAGTGGCTCTAATAATACCTCCTATATAAATAGAAGTCCTGAACAAAATATGAATATTTTACCCTCAAAAATTAGAATGTTTATTTTCCTTCCTTTAATCTTATGTATTTTGCTGCTATCATGTATGCATTGTGTATTGTGCTTTATACATATTTAAAATAGTTGCATCTAATCCATTCAGATACCTAAAGGGGAAATCCCAGCTTACATGTACAGATTTATAAAGACTTTTATATAAAATCATTTGTTTCCTTAATTAAAAATATTTGTCTTCATAGTTTGGCTGATTTTTACTCATTATTAAACACTGAGTCTATTATGCAATGAATATAAATAAGTATTTTACTGTGTCTCCTCATAGAAATTATAACCACAATAAATTTGATGCAAGCCATACTTGGAGAGAAATTTCCCTACAGAGGGAAATATATCAAGAATATTCACATAGATGTGCAATACGGTGAATGTACTTAATGCCTAAAAATGGATAAAATGGTAAATTTTATCTTATGTATATTTTACCACCATAAAAAATTTATTGAGCCCTGGCTGGAATGGGTCAGTTTGTTGGAACATTGTCCTGTGCACTAAAAGGTTGTTGGTTCTATTCCTGGTCAGGGCACATACCCAGGTTGCGGGTTTGATCCCTGGTACAGGTACATTAGGCAACTGATCCATGTTTCTCTCTCATCTCTCTCTCTCTCTCTCTCATCAGTAAAGCATAGCCTTGTATGAAGACTAAAAAATTCTTGAAAAAAACAAACAACAATTTCAAAATATAAACTAAAAGGATCTTGCTGAAAATTAGAAGAATTCTAGATGTTTCATTTTAGATTTATAATGTGCTTAATTAAAAGTAGTACTTTTCATTATTTTATTGATAAGGATGAAGAAAGAGGTTAAAGTAAGGAGTACACAGGAAAGAGTAAAAAAAAAAAGTGAGAATTCTGTGACCAGCTTTACGATGAGTGTCTGAATGCTAATGTGAGTGAGCCGGATATGAGGCAGCCATGCAGTAGGGCAACACAGTGTGCAGAACAGACACACATAGGGCCTCTGAAATGGTATCTGGGCGAGCTTCTTGTGGGGAGCTGGGAAAACATTGGGAATGTCTTGGCCTCTAGCCAGCTGAACTTTTGTCAATATGTTTCTGGATGGTTGTGAGATTAATTCTTTCATATTTTATTTATTTTTAAATATTTTTATTGATTTCAGAGAGGAGGGGAGAGGCAGAGATAGAAACATCAATGATGAGAGAGAATCACTGACTGGCTGCCTCCTGCATGCCCCCCATTAGGAATCAAGCCTGCAACCTGGGCATGTGCCCTTGACCAGAATCGAACCCGGGACCCTTCAGTCCACAGGCCGGCGTTCTATCCACTGAGCCAAACTGGCTAGGGCAATTCTTTCATATTTTAAATTGAACAGAAGGATTTCAAGCAACGCTGAAGCCCATCCACCATCTTGACAGAGGAGACAATCTTATTTTCAATGTGATATCAATACCTAGCATAGTGCTGATAATTCAAAGCTGTTCAATGTATGACTTATGATTTTCTGAAATTAATACCAATCTTCCATTTTCTTTTCCAATAACTCAAAATCTTCTGTAGCCCTTGGTAATGCAGTAGGAAGGGAGTATATTGAGCTTCAAAAAGTAATGCACTTCTTGTCCAGAGATCCCTGTGCTTGACACATGAATATTAAAGTGACTCAAGGGTGACTGTTGCCCCCCCCCCTGCCAAAAAAAAAAAAAAGAATTGTTGGAGTTGTGAAATGGGAGATAAAGGAGTTATCATATTTATATGCCTTGTAAATTAATCATCACAGATTGCAATATCCTATAAGTTAAACAAATTACTAGTTATAAGACTCTGAATGTTAGTCTTTATTACATGTGATAAAAAAAAAAGAACTTAGCAAATGTGCAGTTTTGGAGCTTCCTTATTAGTTGTATAATATATTTAGTCTGTTTTTTTAGGAAAATGACATTTTAATCTCTCTTAGATATAATAAGGAACTAATCAGTGCTGATGGAAATATAATTATCTACTGCTTAGGTATACTTTGGCATGTACTGTGTTAGAGCAATGTGTCTAATTGTACTTTTACAAGACAATTGGAATTAAAATTAAAAAATGTATTTGAGATTATATGAAGGAAATTTCTCTGTGGGAAAATTATTTTTTAAAAGTTTCCAATAGTAAAGATTAAAGAACATTTAAAATATCAGCAATTGGGGATTCCTCTTAGAGATCTGTACCTGGACTTAAGAAACCTACACTGTTTTGGAAGAGTCCCCATGCCGAGACAAGGAGGTTATGTAAATACTACAGGTGAAGCAGTTTAGACAGGATCTTTGTCTTTGATTCTGTCCACAAGCCAGTGGAAAGAGTACAGGTTGACCCTATAGATCCCATTCTATCACATTATTTATATTTGTCTAAAATTAAATAATATTCTGCAGAACCTTTCCTAGGATTAATTTTAGGGTACTAAGGAGAGTAGTGAAATGGAATTGGAGTTTATATCATGGCAGGATGCAAAAAATAAAAAAAATAAAAGTGTGCTCCTCTTTGCTTATTTATTTTAAATGTCTGGAAGTTCAAAAATTTAATTTCACTAACTTCTGTTGATTGAATAGGCTAAGATTAAAATGATGATTGTAATCTTTCAATTCTTTTCAAATTAATAATTATCAAAATTGAGGATTTTCTTTTGTAATTCTATGGCTTTTGTCCACATTAGGATGAGGAAAATCATATTCATGAGAGGAACTTAGAAATTGATAAGGCTTTGGCTCTATTTCTTTTTCCAGAGGAAAACTAAAACAATTCAAAAATAAATTTATTTCTCTACTTTTGAAGGCACTAACATGTCAAATTTCATAAATTACCCTGATAACCTAATTCATAATTTTACCATTGGCATGCAGAAAGTAATTTGTGCAGTCAATTTTTTTAAGGTGGAAAATAATCATTAAACCAACACCCACGTTTACATTGCTTTAACCACACAACCAAAACTGAAATAAACTTAATACCATATTTTAACAGCACAATTCTTTTGAAAAGAATCATATGTCCCACTCATAGTATATTTTATTAATTAGTTTTTTCTATGTCTATAGACTATTTGCTTATGAAATATGAAAATCTATCATCTGATTCATGATTTATACAGTGATTACCTATTGTGCACAAAAATACTGTGCTTTCTACCTAACCATATACTTGTTGACACATGTTCATTTAAAAACTGACACACAAAATGAATGCAGTTTCAAGAAAGATTTAAATGGCAAGGGTAGATATAAAATATATATTTTAATTGCTAATCATGTGTACATTTTCTCTCAGCATGAGAGTTATATTTTAATACATTATGCTAAAGAAAAAATGAGCAAAACATGTTTCTTTTCAAGGTAATTTATAATGTCAAGTCATGCATGAGAGTAATGAGATTAATAATAGAAAGTATAGATTTATTCATTCTCTGGAAGATAAATCATGACAAGTCATTAGAGTCATTTAATTCAGATGCATTAAAACCATGTGATGGCTGAGAGAATGGATGGTACTATTTAGAACAGTTCATGTCTAGTTGATGAGTTAAAATTAAGTCAGAGTTGTTAGTAGTGTTTGAAAATTGTTTTACATTAATAGAATTCTGGCAACTTTGAATGATGTGTAAATTGTATAAGAATTGCATATTCCCTGTGAAGACTTTAAAACTGCACATAAAAAGAATATTCTAACATAAGCTGGTCACTCATAATTTATGACATATTGATTGAGCACTTACCAAGAAACACATCACTAGCCCCAACAATTAAGTAAAATACAGTAATAAACATAAAGAAAATGAACATTATTTCCAATCAGTCTACAATTCTTTGTAAGTTTATTATTATTCCTAGGTATGCTATTATTTTTTATACTTTTATTTTTATAATTATAGTTTTAATATTATATGAACACCTGGTTCACAATTCAGAAATTACAAAGGGATTTCTCTAGCTTGCCTCTGTCTCAGACTATTTTGGCTTCAGGCCATTGGTTCTCACGGATGGCAGGATGCCAGTATCATTTAGAGGACTTTTAAACTCCAGATATCCCGGGGCTTCAATCATCTGCAGTTTCACTTGGGTATACTAACAGTGTTTAAAACTCCCCAGGTGACTCCCATGTGCAACCATGGTAGCAGACCGTTTTTTAAAATTTACATTGTACATTGTATTTTTAAGATCTTTATTTTTTTTTATTGGTGTGTGTTTAGGGTTTTCAAAGTGAAAATATTTAACCAGCTTAGCTTTTGCTTTTTAAATATATTTTTGTTATATTTATATTACATGTCTTTTTAGTTAGAATCAAACATCCATATTTTTCCTTGTACATATTTGTTTGATGTCCTGCTCTATGGGTAGTTTTTACTTCTTAAGTATATAGAGATATAATTTATATCTAAATATAGACTGAGTGGCCAGATTATTATGACCACCTGATGTTTGTAGGCAAATTAGTCGTACACTGCATCATATGGGATATTGAAGCCGAAGGCCTGTTCGAACACCTTTGCTGTCTGCAGTTACCAAGATAAAATGTCTCCAATTCGCACAGGAACACAAGGATTGGACAGTCGAGCACTGGAAAAAAGTCATGTTTCCAGTTGCATCATGCAGATGGCAGAGTGAGAATTTTGCGGAAACAGCATGAAAGCATGCACCCCACATGCATGAGTACAACCCTTCAAGCTGGTGGGGGCAGTGTTACGGTTTGGGACATGTTTTCCTCGCATGATTTGGGCACCTTAATTCGTGTGGAAAACATCTGAATAGCACAACATACCTAAGTATTGTTATGGTTTGGGACATGTTTTCCTGGCATGATTTGGGCCCTTTATTTCATGTGGAACAACATCTGAATAGCACAACATACCTAAGTATCGTTGCTGATCAAGTTCATCCTATCATGTTGATGGCGTATCCCAATGGAGATGGCTTCTTCCAACAAGACAATGCACCATGCCATGGTGCTTGTATTGTGCAGGAGTGGTTTCAAAAACATGAGGGAGACTTTACCTTGCTTAGATGGCCCCCACAATCACCAGATCTCAATCCAACTGAGCATTTGTGGGATGAAGTTAAAAGAGCCATCAGGCAGCTGGTTCCACAACCATCAAATCTCACAGAACTGGACAGTGCTATTCATCAGGCATGGTGTCAGATTCCCCCCATCACCTTTCAACATCTTGTGGAGTCAATGCCAAGAAGAATCGCCACAGTATTGAAGGCAAAAGGTGGCCCAAAGAAGTACTGATGGGGTGGTCATAATAATCTGGCCACTCAGTGTATATCCTATATACATACAGTATCTACAGTAATAAAAGAGTAACATGCAAATTAGCCATCACTCTGCTATACCCACAAGCCACGCCCACAAGCCAATCAGGAGCAAGTATGCAAATTAAACCAACCAAGGTGGCGGCCGGCCACGGAGCGAAGAGGAGGCTTGGGTTTCCCCGTCAATGGAGGAAGCCAAGGTTTTCGCTGGCTCTGGCCGGCCCTGGGCTCTGCTCAAGGCTACAAAGTTTCAATTATAGAAGATAAATAAATCCCAGATAAAGGGCCTCTGCTTGGGTCACCAGGGGGTGTGGCCGGCCTGCAAACCACCACAGGCCCCTCGCCCAGGCCACCCCACACCCCAAGGGAACCCCCACTCTGATCCAGGACACCCTTCAGGGCAAATCAGCTGGCCCCCACCCATGCACCAGGTCTCTATTCTATCTAAAAAAAGAGTAATATGCAAATTGACTATCACTCCAACACACAAGATGGCTGCCCCATGTGGACACAAGATGGCCACCACAAGATAGCCAGCAGGGGAGGGTAGTTGGGAGGGACCAGGCCTGCAAGGGAGGGCAGTTGGGGGCAATCAAGCTGCAGGGGAGGGCAGTTGAGGGGGGATCCAGGCCTGCAGGGGAGAGCAGTTGGAGGGGACCAGGCCTGCAGGGGAGGGCAATTAGGGGCAAACAGGCCTGCAGAGGAGGGCAATTAGGGCCAAACAGGCTGGCAGGGGAGCAGTTAGGCATCAATCAGGCTGGCAGGGGAGTGGTTAGGGAGTGATCAGGCTGGCAGGCAGAAGTGGTTAGGGGAAATCAGGAATGCAGGCAGGCAAGCAGTTGGGAGCCAGCAGTCCTGAATTGTAAGAGGGATGTCCAACTGCCCATTTAGGCCCGATCCTACTGGACATCCCTTGAGGGGTCCAAGATTAAAGAGAGTGCAGGCTGGGCTGAGGGACCCCCCCACCGTGTGCATGAATTTCATGCACCAGGCCTCTAGTTTTGTTATAATACTTAAATCTTAAATTTGCATGGGATTTATTTTGGTACTCTGTATGCTATACATATATATTTTTTTTCTATTAACCTTCTTTTGGAAAATACACTTTATTAACCTATTTTTGATATATTCTTAATCATATCAAAGGGGTTCTTTGGATTCTTTTTTATCTTATCATACATTAGAGGCCCAGTGCATGGATTCATGCACCAGTGCGGTCCCTCAGCCTGGCCTGTGCTCTCTCTCCATCTGGGACCCCTTGAGGGCTGTAGTAGTATGCAAAGTAGCAGGTGGCCGGGGAGGAGCCTGAACCCAGGTAGGGCACTGCGCCTCTCCCGCTCATCCCGGCCCCTCTGGGCCTGCCGCAGCTCCTGCTTGGTAGTGCTGCTGCGGATGCAGGGGAAGCTCACGCCACCACAGCTGTGCTTGCCAGCCATGAGTCCGACGTCTGGCGCCCGTTGGTCAGCTGAGTGGTGCTCCCACTGTGGGAGCACACTGACCACCAGGGGGCAGTTCCTGCATTGAGCGTCTTCCCCCTGGTGGTCAGTGCGTGTCATAGTGACTGGTCTACCAGTGGTTCAGTCACTTAGGTTTTTATTTATATAAATTATTCCAGCCTCAGAATAACAAAGCTGCTAAGAATAAGCAATCAATAATAAACTCTCTATACATGCAATTATTGCCCATTCAAGCATTTTTATGTCCATATCTAATTCTATTAATTCAATCAACAGTTTTGAAGAATAGATACATAGTGATATTTGCATGAATTATTCACAACAGAAAAAGTGAAAATATGTAGGATTTACAAAAACGTGTCGATGTATAATTGCGTGTGAAATTCAAATATGAAGATGAAAAGAAAAAGAGAGAGTTCAGTTTGTGCTTATAATCAATACTAGAGGTCCTGTGCATGACATTCATGCCCTCAGGGGAGCGGGTGGGGATCCCTCAGCCCGGCCTGTGCCCTTTTGCAGTCCAGGAGCCCTCAGGGGATTTCTGACTGTGGCAGAAGCAGGTCACTGCACTCACCAGCCTGGCTTGTGACTGAGTGGCACTCCCCCTGTGGGAGTGCACTGACCACCAGGGCTCGGCCTCCTCCCCGGCCACCTGCTACTTTGCATACTACTACAGCCCTCAAGGGGTCCCAGATGGAGAGAGAGCACAGGCCAGGCTGAGGGACCCCACTGGTGCCTGAATCCATGCTTTGAGCATCTGCCCCCTGGTGGTCAGTGCGCATCATAGCGACCAATCGTTTTGCTGTTTGGTCGATTTGCATATTACCCTTTTATTATATAGGATACTATGTTGCTTCTGCTAAGGAAACTCAAACTTAACCTGAACAAATTAGATTACAACTCAGTAGGAAATAACTGGAGGTAATTTATCCCTCTGTGAAATTATATTGAGTATATAGCTTTTTAGCCAGGAATTTTGTGCCCATAAATATTAGTTTTTTAGTTTTAAATATGTGAAATACTTTATTCTTTATTTATGTATGTGGTTTCTGTTGTACAAGTGGCACTTTTGCCCACTGCATCTTGGTATGAGTCATCAAGGAACACAATGCAAACATCAAATATGTAGAACAGCGCTTTACTCACATAGAGAAGAAACAGAGCAAGATCAGCTTTAATAGCGGGCCTCAATCTCCCATGGCCACCAGGTTCCTCCCAGGGGCCAACCCCGTCAATAGGACTGCCATGCACACCTCCTGTGCTACAACAAAGCCCTACAGGGCGAGATATAGCAGTGGGGCTGACCCAGGGCCATATGATACACAGGCTTAGGCACAACAAAGGAGCACACACAGAGCCTGAAACAGAAGGGTTCTTCCATACAAGGTGGTAGGTTCACACAGCTGTGATCATTCTCTCTCCTTATAGAAGTGTGTCAGGTCCATGGCCCATTCTTACATCACCGAGAGGAAGTCAAAGCTACTCCCTTTTCCAACAGTTTCACTGGAATTTTGCCTTTTCCATATTTTTACTTTAGCATTATAAGTAGAATATAACCCCCAAAAGGGATTCCAAGGGGGAAACCATTAGATAATGAGAGGATGATTAATCTTACAGCCATTTAATAATACAACTAAGAGGCCAGAAAACAAAACAAAACAATACAAAACCTAAAATAGCAAGAAGTTAATTTCATTCCATACTTCATTGGAATGGAAACTGGAATTTAGTTCTATTCAGACAATGTTTCAGAAACACTTTAATCATAAATTGCCTCTCAGCCCTTTCCTCATAGTTATTTGCTTTCAACTTATAAATTTGCTTACTTTGCTTTCCCAGTATATTATAGCCTTTATAAGGTAATTAAGGAGAATTATAAAGTGGCTTCACAAAATCAAGAACACTGCTTAGCAAAGAAAAAAATACCTGGATGACAAAATTAGAAAATTTTTAAATTCAATGAAGAATGTACAACAGGAGAATTGCATAGTTCAGAAAAGTGCAAATAGATGAGGTCCTACTTAATATATTCACTCTAGTATTTCCCAAAGTAAACATTGTGTTACTATGAAAAAAATAAAAGCAATGTATCATAATGAAAAATGTATTATTTTCAATAATGTTGGGTGATAACGCAAAATTGTACTAAGTTATCTAATGCATCACAATAAAAAATGTTTGCATTCATACAGCAAACTCTCATTTTATAATAATTCCACTTATATAGAAAATAATTTATCCAATATGCCATATATATGAAACCTTTATCACATACAAAAATTTATAGCTGTGTGCATATTTGTATGCAGACTACAACTTCTCTATAAATTGGATTTCAAAATATATTAATAAATTGTTGATTAAAATTTGAAATAGAATTTCCTTGAGGATGAAAATAAAATAAGAGTTTATTGCAAGTGCATAAGTATCTGCTCTAGTACAAGGAAAGATTTATAACTCTATGATAAGAAATATTTTTTTTACTTTCCTAAATAGTGTTAATATTAAAATCATAGAACTTTATTGCATGCTACTATAACAATGTTCTCCACTTTGAAAATCACTCTCCCACAATTCCTACAATCCATTCTATATATGTTATAGTAACTCTAGTAATTACCATTTGGTTGGATGATTACAAATTCTTTTTCTTCAAAATTTATCATTCCTTGTTATATAGTAGGAAAGAAACTTTACATATTTACAAATTTAAAATGTCCTTCCTTTATGTAAAAGAATAGGTAAACTTGCTGAAAAAATCTAGACATGTGAATTAGCTGAACAATGTTAGATATTAATATTAGATATTAGCTCCAACATTGATATGTAAATTAGCTGCAAACATTGTCTAACAAACACAAATATATTTAGTATTGCTTCTTTGATTAGTAGAATTTCTTGTTCTGTATAGTATCTATCTCTCTTAATATTTACACAGACATCTGCAAGTAAGGTAAAAAATACTGTTTATTTATCTGGCAATAGGTAACATTCCAACAATGAGAAGTAAAGTCCATCTTAAAAGTTCAGCTCTATTCCAATAAAAGTGTACTGAAACATTACAATATTAATATTTTTGTTAGAAATAAAACAGCGAATAAGCTTTATAATGAGTTATACCCTGATTAGTAAAGATAAATAAACAGGGCAGCAGCCCAAATAAATGGGAAGAGTTTTGCTGCTGTATAATGGACTAATATCCACCAATGGACAGTTAATGTTTTAAACATATTATAGGGTAAACTTAGAATGAAATGTATCTTCCTTAAATATGTTCCCCTTTAGGGTAAATTAGTCTTTTTGCCTTTCATTGTAAGCAGATATTAATTTTATCACTCTTTTTTGCTACCATTCTCACTACCCACTGTCTCTTTCTACTACCCCAATATCCCAGGCTAGTATGCACTTTTAAACTTCACTATGAAGTTTGTATAATTGCTAATAATCTAGAGAAATATACATACTTCTATCCAGATATCATTTAACGACTGTTCATGCATAGATAAGATATGACCCATGAGACTCTAATCTTGTTCACCACCTGGTTTTCCTTTGAACAGTTTAATGGATAATCAATAGACTGTCTAAAGAAATATATCCATATTCTTAGATAACCAACCATTTGTCACATATGCCTTAAATAAGAATAGATTAATATAAATTCTTAGTAAATTATCTTCATCATTCCTTAATTCAATCATTTAGCAAACATTTGGTGAACATGACTATATCTATACCACTCATCTACTTGTATAAAGATAAATGTGACATGGTCCATTTGAATGCCAATTTTTGTTTTAAAACTTTTAAGTTATTTTTAATATTATCTTTTTGGATGTGTTAAACTATAAATATAATTTTATATATGGAACACTTTATTCACATATTCATTCATGCTTGCATCTAAGCAATGCTTACAAAATGTTCTATTTTCAGGAAATATGATAAACATTGCTGGTATGGAAGTTTTGGAAGAAAGGGGCTACATGCTAACCTGACAAGCTCAGGGAAGGCCTGCATGGCCATCTTGCAAACTCACAGACCTAAAGTAGCCACAAAAGATGGTCTGAAATTAAACTTTAACTAAAAGCAGTTACGGTGTGTAGTCACCTTCTAGGCCGGTAGCCAGTATCTTCACAGACAAGGTCAACCTTTAACTTAACTGAGCCTATCTGTCCTATTGCATCTATAATAACATACCCTTTGAAATGTCGGGTAACTTGTAACTCCCCTATTTTTGGACCCCTTGGGGCACAACCTAATGTGCTGGGTGCCAGACAGACATCACAAATTCCTTCATTATCATGTTAATTATTCCTGCACCCACCTAAGTATGTGTCTATCATTTTACTTTTTATACAATCGCAGGAGTTGCCCTGCTTTGCTTTCTCCTGCCTATCACCAATGGATTTCATGTAACCCACCTACATCCCTTTCCTTGCAATGTGTAAATACAGACATAACCCACCATTCTCCAGAGCATTATCTCAATTCCTTGAGGTTCTGCTTCCCGACATATGTTGACAGTTTGGCTCAAATAAACACAAAAATTCTTTACAGGTTTCAACGGTATTTTATGTTAACAAAAGTGAATTAAAAATAATTTAGGATACAGTATGGGAAGAGATATATGATGAATAAATTAAAAATTCATATATGTTATATGTAGAGAGCTATGGATTCCATTGAGAAAAATAAGTTAGTGGAAATAAGATCTGTGAAATAGGAAAGTTGCTAACATTCATTCATTTTGTCATTCATTCACATATTTATTAAGCACCTAATATATATCAATAACTATGCAAAGAACTGATGTATTACAATATAAAACACAGCTAAAGTTTTGTGCCCACACAAAGCTTACATTCTAATAAAAGGATTACATTTACAGTATGCCAATGACAGGTACAAAAAATAAAATCTGAAACAAAGAAAAGCAAATCATATGTGGGGGATTTCAAGGGGAGGAGGGTGGTCATGAGGCTCTTGCTGGAAAGTAACTTGAGTAAAGATTTGAATGATGTATGAGAACCTGCAATGTAGATAACTTAGAAAAGAATATTTAAGCCTGGCAGATGCAAATGGAAAACCAGTGAATGGAAGAAGATCACATGGCCATAATGTTTGAAAATAAGTAAAGAGGTCAGACTGGCCAGTATGAAGCTCTACAGATGTCCGAGAAGGGTTCAGAGAGGTAAATTGATATATGGGAATATTAATTTCCTATTGCTACTATAAAAAATTAACACAAATTTGGGGGCTTAAAACAATGCATCATTTATTCTCTTATAGCTTTTGAGGTCAGGAAATATAAAATTAAGGTATTGGCAAAGCTGAATTCCTTCTGGAAGCTTCAGGGAAAAAGAAGAATCCATTTCCTTGCTTTGTAATTCCTAGAAGCTGCCTGCATTCCTTGGCTTGTGGCTCCTTCCTTTCATCACTTCAACTTTCTGTTGCACACCAATCTTGTTTCCACTATCTCCTCTCTTTCCTTCTGAATTTGACTCCTCCTGTGTCTCTCTTATAATGAACCATATGATTACATTGGGCTCACAGAATAGTCTCCCCATCTCAAAACCTTTAACATGATTATATCTTCAAAGTACATTTGGTCATGTAAAATAATATTGATAGCTTCTAGGGATTAGGACACAGACATTTTTTGACTGTGTGTAGAAATTAGCAATCAGACAGGGCCTTGTAGATCATGGTACATTATTATCTTTTGCTTAGAGTGCTATTTATATATGAGATAAGGAAATACTGCATTTGTAATGTCACATAATAGAAATAAGAAATTAGGCCATGTAGATATGTGGAGGAAAAGAGTTCCAGATAACAGAAACATCAAGCCAAAGAAAAAGATGTGAGCAGTGTTCCAGGATGAGGACCAGCAAGGAGGCAAGTGTGGTTAGTACAGTGAGCTGGTTGGAGAATCTTAGCAGATGAAATTATAGTCAGGGTAGGAGGAATCTGGATAGAAGGCCTTAGAGCTCATTTTAAGGGGATCTGGCTTTCACTCTCAATGAGGAAGAAAGCCATTGGCAACGTTCCCTTGAAATGGAATAAATAACGAAATTGAATATATAAATCTTAAAGATATATAAATGGTATTCCAAACCATGAATGAAAGAGATCTTCAAAGGAATGAATAAAATTAGAGGGAAGGAAAGTACTTTAGCCTGAGCCAGAGAACAGCCAAAATGTAAAGGTCACATAAATAAGGAAGAACCAACAAAAGAAACAAGAATGGACAGCCAGTGAGATAGATAATACAGGAATTTTGAAACTTTTTAAAAGACTAAAGAAACTGTAAAACAAAACAAATATACATACATATATATATATATATATATATATATATATATATATATATATATACTAGAGGCCCAGTGTACAGAATTCATGCACTGGCGGCAGGGGGGGGGGGGGGCGTTGTCCCTCAGCCCAGCCTGCACCCTCTTCAATCTGGGACCCCTGTGGGATTGGGCCTAAACAGGCAGTCAGATATCCCTTTCACAATCTGGGACTGCTGGCTCCCAACTGCTCTCCTGTCTGCCTTCCTGATTGCCCCTAACCGCTTCTGCCTGCCAGCCTGATCACCCCCTAACCACTCCCCTGCCAGCCTGATCGATGCCTAACTGTTCCCCTGCCGGCCCAATCATCCCCAACTGCCCTCCCCTGACAGCTTGGTCACCCCCAAATGCCCTCCCCTGCATATTCTCTCTTTATTAGATAGGTTTTTTTCTTTAACATATTGGATAGTGTACCTGCCATGGTCTTGACAAACCAGTAAAAATGTAAACCCAAACTAAAAGTGTCATAAAATAAACTCCTTAAACAGGAATTTCATGAGACCTTGGAAAGGTGATATCATGTGGTTGTTTCTTCCTTTCTAAAGATTTTAAACAAAACCCATTTACCTCCCTAACCTGGTCAGAAGTGTCTACCTAATGGGAGAGGTTTGCTGGGCAGCATCACCCAGATATCCGCCCCCCCCCCCCGATCTCCAATTACTAGGCTGGGGGCAAGGGAAGATCCAAGGCTATAGGTGTGTGTGGGGGGATTACTCCATGGGGGCACAGGCCCTTTGGAGGCTGACACCATAGGCTGCCGCTGGGAGGGGATCGCTCTGGGGGGATGCAGCTGCCTCCCAGGCCTACAGCCTGGGCAGTGGCTGGGAGCTAACTGTGCTGAGGGGGATGGGTGGAGGGGCCTCCTCCCAGGTCAACGGCCCAGGCTGAGGCTGGGAGTGGATCGCGTGGTGGGGCACAGCCGCCTCCCAAGCCAACAGCCTGGGCTGCATGCTGCCGGCTCTCATCGGCAGCCCTCCCTGGGACTGGGGGACTCTGGTGGGCCTGAGAGGACTGGGCGCCGCCATCTTGTGTCTATGGGCGCCACCATTTTTGTCGCGGAGTGACAGTTAATTTGCATATTACTCTTTTATTAGATGGGATTTATATATATGCTTATACTTACAGGATAAACCTCTTCATGCAACCAATTTTTTTTAAAAAATATATTTTATTGATTTTTCACAGAGAGGAAGGAAGAGTGATAGATAGTCAGAAACATCGATGAGAGAGAAACATCAACCAGCTGCCTCCTGCACACCTCCCACTGGGGATGTGCCCGCAACCAAGTTACATGCCCTTGACCGGAATCGAACCTGGGACCTTTCAGTCCGCAGGCTGACGCTCTATCCACTGAGCCAAACTGGTTTTGGCATGCAACCAATTTTTGATGCTTTTACAAGGGCATATTTTAGTCATTTGAAATTCATCAGTAGCATTTTCCTGAAGACACATCAATAGTGTGGTGAAACACTGAATTTATTTTGAATGAACTAATCATAAAATCATACCATGATGAAATACATGTCACAAAATAGCATAGCCGTACTTTTTTAAAAAACAAAGATAGTCATCTAGAGTCTCTGAAGGTGTTTAGTTTCTAAAATGAAAGTTGGATTTAAATCTAAATATTCATATTTACTCTAATGAATCAAATATAATGATAATATAGTGAATCATTAAAAAGAGTTAAACATTTGTAATGTCAAATAAAAGCCAAGAAAAAGTATGAGCATACTAAAATAGAATAAGACAAGAAAATTGTCCTTCATTGAAATTGGGACTCAAACATTTTTTGTTATTATATGTTTACTTCTAGTCTGCAGAGGCAAGATTTTCTAAAGGAATGAAATGGGGAAAAAAAATAGATACAGAGGCAAAGAAGCATTGAACAGACTGTCAAACTACAGCAGGAGGCAGAGGAGGTTGGTGGTGGGGGGGGGGAGGGCTGTAAGAGATCAACCGAAGGACTTGTACGCATGCATATAAGCATAACCAATGGATAAAAAACACTAGGGGGGGGCATGTAAAGGCATGTACTGGGGGGAAGGGGAGGCCAGGGGAAGGTCAATGGGGGAAAAAGAAAAAAAAACAAGGAGACATATGTACTACTATTTGTAATACTTCAAACAATTAAAAAAATAAAATAAAATAAAAGAAAGAAAATTGTCCTACACGATAGCAAGAACTATGATGAAAATACGGTATGGTGTTGGTAAATTAGGAGACAAAAGGAACAGAAAAAAATGAGACTAAGCCATTTTTACCTTTAAATCTATTTGCTAAAGAAGCATTACAAATCCATGAAGACATTCACTCAATAGATGTTATAAGAAAATTGGTTATCTATAGGGAAAATAATGAAGTTGAACCAATCATAGCACATGAAACAAATTTCTAAGCTAGAATAATGACATACATGTTTAAACATTATTCCCAAATGATAAATAGAAAATAGGATACTATCTTTATGAAACTGTGCAGAATAGAAATTATTTTAAAAAATATATTTTTATTGATTTCAGAGAGAAAAAGAGAGAAACAACCATGCTGAGAGAGAACCATCCATAGGCTGCCTCCTGCCCACCCCTTACTGGGATGGAGCCTGCAACTCAGTCATGTGCCCTGATTAGGAATCAGATTGTGACCACCTGGTTCTTAGGTCGACTATCAACCACTGAGCTACACCGGCCAGTTCTAGAAATTATTAAAAAAAAAATGAAAGTATAAGGATTAAAATCCAGATTGAAATATTTTATTATATTGTTTCTCTTGTACAACACAAGGTAAAATAAATAACATCCTATCTAATAAAAGAGTAATATGCAAATTATCCATCACTCTGCTACATCCACAAGCCACGCCCACCAGCCAATAAGGAACGAGTATGCAAATTAACCCAACCAAGATGGCTGCAGCCATGGAGCGAACAGGAGGCTTGGGTTTTCCCAGTGATGGAGGAAGCCAAGCTTTCTGCACACCCTGGAGGGCCCAGACCTCCACTCAAGGCTACAAAGTTTCAATTATACAAGATAAATAAATCCCAACAAAAATGGCTGCCACCATGGAGAAAGCAGGAGACTTGGCTCTGCTCCAGGCTACAAAGTTTCAATTGTAGAAGATAAATAAACCCCAGATACCAGGGCCGCCGATTGGGTCGCCAGGGGGCATGGCTGGCCTGCAAACCCCCACAGGCCCCTCGCCCAGGCCACACTACACCCCAAGGGAACACCCACCCTGATCCAGGACACGCTTCAGTCGGACATCCCTCAAGGGGTCCCAGATTGCAGAGGATGCAGGCTGGTCTGAAGGACACACCTCCCATGCATGAATTCCGTGCACCAGGCCTCTAGTTAAAATATAAACCACAAACTGAGAGAAAACAGTTCAACATATATGACTAAGGATTATTACCCAAAATATATACAGAATTCCTGCAAAGCAATAAGAATTTTAAAAACTCAATTAAAAAACACAGAAGAGATAACAAAATAGAGGTTAGGTATTCTAAATTCTCAATAACTATGTGAAAGCACGTGGAATCTTACACATAATCCAGAGATACGTAATGAAACCACAATGAGATACTTCACTCAGATCAGATTGATAACTGTTGCAAGAATTTCAATCATGTAAAACCAATGTAAATTTATGCAGCAAAACTATAAATTATTACCACCATGTATACAGATGCTCCTCTACTTATAATGTTGTTATGTCATATAAACCCACTGCAAGTTGAAATTGCATTTTATACACCTAACCAACCAAACATTGTAGCTAGCCTACACTGCTTTAAACATGCTCAGAACACTTACGTTAGCCTACAATTGGGCTAAGTCATCAAACATAGTATTGTTTTTACACCCTCGAGATGGCATAGCTGACTGAGAGCTGTGGCTCACTGCCACTGTCTGGCATCACAAGAGAATATCAAATGGGATATCGAAAGTTTGGGGAAAGATCACAATTCAAAATTTGAGGTAAAATTTCTACTAAATGTGTATTGTTTTTGCACCATTGTAAAGTCAGAAAAATCATAAGTCAAATCACGTATGTATATATAGACATATATAGTGTGTCCCAAAAAATGTATACACACTTCAACAGCTGATAGCTCAATTTATGTTTCTTTCTTTTCAGATGTAATCCATTGGAAGTAACAATAGAAACCAAAGTGTGTATACATTTTTTGAGATATATATATATACACATATATATACTTTAAGTCAGAAATTCTATTTATAATCACACACACATGTACACACACCCCCCCACACACACAGGCATGCACACGCACACTATTCCAGAGAAAAGGAAAAAGTGGAGATTCTATCAAACTCATATTCTTATGCTTATAACCATGATACCAAAACATAAGAAGCACAGTTTAAGAAAAACCTTAATCTTAACAAAACAAACTAGCAAAGTATAAAATAAGTAATATACAATGATTATCTATCTGGATTTTTCCAAGAATACAAGGCTGCTTAAACATTAAAAAAAAATAATTAGTGCAATCACCATATAAATAGAAAAAAACATTTTTCACTAGATATTTAAAAAAGAGCACTGGGAATTTGCTGGATATAAAGTCAACATAACAATTTCATTTTTATGTACATCAAAACGTATTTTAAAATTAACTTAAAAGGATAACATTTTATAACAGCATCCACAATAGAAAATATGTATGAATAAATAAACAACAAACGAGATATAAAATGCCTCCTAAACAAATAAAAAGGTCTACCTAGTTCTTAGCTGGAAATAATCAAAATTGAAAAGATTTGAATTATCTGCCAACTGAACTATAGATTCAGTGAAATTTAAATAAAAGTGAAACATGCTCGTAGTGGACCTGGCATAGGGCTCTCACAAATTTATATGAATATGCAAAGGTCCAGGGTACACAACGCCCTCTGTATGAGAAGTACAAAGTGAGAGAATCTGTCCTACTCAATACCAAGTCTTACTTAAAAACTACAATAATTAAGAGGGTATGTTTTTGGAACTCTAACAGCCACATAGAGATCTCAGAAGCACATAAACAAATATATGAAAACTTTGATATATTACACAGATGGTATTGCAGATTGGAGGAAAATGACTGATTTTTTAAACAAAGTATTTTTTAGAACAGTTTAGATTAATAAAAAAAAGTGTCAAGACAGTAGAGTTTACTTATAAACCCAAAACCAGTTTCCCCTATTATTAATACCTTACATTAGGTTTATTTCTTGCAATGAATAAATCAGTGTTTACACATTATTATAACTAACATGAATATTTTATGTAGATTTCCATATTTTTCCCTAACTTCCCACTTCTATTCCAGAATTTTCCTCTCTCAATCCCCAAACCCCACATATCGCCTGACGTTTAATCATCATGTCTCCACATACAGCTTCTGGAAATGAGAATTTCTCCAACTTTTCTTGTTTTGAATAGTAATGAACATGTAATTTATAGAAGGTTGCCTCAGATAAGATCTGTTCATTATTTTCCTCATGGTTAGACTTGATTTTTCTCATGGTTACTGGTTTTAGGTAGGAAGGCCACTGAGGTAAAGAGTCTTTTTGTCACAACCTATCCGGGGTACACATACTATTAACTTGACATCACTGTGATGTAGACGTCTTGACCTTGATCACCTGCATGAGGTAATGTGTGTCCAATGTAAAAGTGCTATTTCCCCTTCCCCTTCAAGAGAAATTCATTTTGCACTGCTGACACCGAGTAAGTAAAGAGTTAAGCTCTGCTTTTTTTGAGAATGAAATATCTATATAAATTATTTGGAATCCTATATTTTCTCAATCATTTGCTTATGCAAGTATGGGCCAAAGCAAATTTTATGCTTTGGATTAAACCCAGTCATACTTTGTGTGTGTGTTGTTACTTGGATAGCTACAGCTTTGGACTTTGGGAGCGCTTTCATTTTGTACCACTTTGGAATACTTCATTATTGTGCTTATTTTAAAAAAGTTCTTGCTTCTGACACAAAAGTTATTGCAGGATCATCTTGTACATTTCCTGTACCAGAATCAGCCATTTCTCCAAGGAGCCCTGGATCCTTTTTTTTTTCTTTTTTTTTCCCCAGACTGGTTTGTCAGCTATTCCCTTTTTTTTTTTGGTAAAGTTCAAAATTGGGGAATCTCAAAGATTGCTTAATATTGGAATGGGTAAATATTTTGTGAGTATTCAAACTATGAGAAAATATACAGCAATGAATATGATTAATCTGTAGACACAAGTCGCAATGATAACTCTCACAGGAGATGTTGAGCTTAAGTTTAAATCATAGCAGAATGGATATTATGTGATTCCATTTATAGTTAAGTACATACATTTCATTATAAGTGGTCATTCTATCAGATTCCTATTGCTATTGTAATAAAGTACAGCAAACTTTGTTTCTTTATACAAATTTATTATCTTATAGCTCTGGAGATCAGAGATTCTAAATTGATCTCAATGGGATAAATTAAAAATGTCAGCAGAGTTGCATTTATTCTGGAGGCTCCAGAGGAGAATCTCTTTCTTTGACAGTTCCATCTCCTAAGAGACCCACACTCCTTCGCCCATAGGCTCCTTCCTCCATCCTAGTTCCAATGATGTCAAGCTGCAGTCTTTTGAGGTTGGCATCCCTTTAATTTTCCATCTTCAGCTTCTGCCTCCTACTTTTATGACCCTTATGGTTACAAGGGCCCCACGTGATAATCCAGGTTAAATTCCAAACTGTAAGGTTAGTTGATTAGCAAAATTAATTCCATCTACAATCTTATTTTCCCTTAGCAATCTAATGAACATGTTTTCAGATTCTAGGGATTAGGATAACAGACATCTTTGGGGAAGCCATTATTCTGCCTACTATAATATCATTTAAAAAGTAACTACATTTTTGTTTTTTTGGGGGTCTGTTTTTTCCAAATGTAACAGCCATTCTGTGAAGTTTTCAGGACAACCAACAGATCACAGGAAGATGATCCTTTGGGACTCTGTTTGAAACTTAATTGCATTTCTTGATTGCATATATCACCAATAAAATGATGAGAAAAAGAAAGGTAGGGCAATGATTTTCATTAAAGTTAGGAGAGAAGTTACTTCTAATGGGGGAGGGGGATGAGCAGATGTAAACAGAGTGGGTCAAAATGATGGAAGTCTCTCATTCTGGGAATGACTGATTTCTGAAACAGAAGTCACAGGTGGACTCATGTTACTGTTCTTTATCCTACCTCACTGGGTACATTGTTATGAAAATGTAAAGGAAGAAATGCATCAAAAAGTATTTGTGACAGATCATCACATTTGATCTTGAATTAGAATTGAACTACGGACTTTTTCCCTTTTCCCCTGATTATTATTAAAAATGATTACCTTTTATCCTAATCATCTGTCAAAGTTGAGGGAGAAAGAGTGGGAGAAGCGCAGTTACTAGAATAACAAAAACATTTTGAGTTTCTCATCAGTATATTACAGAAATCTAAACATTGATGAGAGAAAACCATCGACTGGCTGCCCCCTGCACGCCCCCCACCAGAATACAGCCCGAAACCTGAGCATGTGCCCTGACCAGGAATCGACCTCTTGGTGCCTTGGTTGGCATTTAACCACCGAGCAACATTGGCTGGGCTTAACCCTTCTTTATACAATCTTTGTTTTAAAGATGTCATGGACTGCTGTTATTTTAACTTCGCCAGTTATGAGTATATCTCAGTTCTGTATCTGGCACTCGGACTTCTCAAACTGGAATCTACATTTTCAATAGTTTCTAGTTATTTCTACATGTGAAATGCTTCCATTTAAAACATTATCTAGAAAGGAGAACAAAAAAATTAGAGGTAGATTATGGATATATTATAGAAAACTGGATTTCTTAGAATTTATGTGATATATTTTAAACCACAGATATAGTAAGTAGCAAAGCAGAGGCTAAAACAGTTCATTGGAATCCAAATCCATTGTCTTTTTATATGACACTCTTATATGCAAATGTACTCTGATACATAACAATGTTTCAATAATTCAATTTTATTATATTACTGTCTTTATATCAGCCAGTGGAATCTGTGGTCTGGTCCAAGTTAATTTATTTCATTGGCTTTACCTGGCACTGTATAGATAGAAAAGGCCCCTTACACCAAGTTCTCTGAATGAGCTGCTCCACATCATGCTTTGATGATTGCATTACTGCTTTGTGTCTCTTCAGGGTATTGCAGATTCAAAAATATAAAGCTCATTATCATGAAACAGCTCCCAGAGGAGATGCATTATGTGAATTCCAATGTTTACAAACATTTACAGACCTATTCATCCAAAAGTCATCCATTAGTTGGCAATAAATCATTGTGATTTGCATTGAAATACACTATTTACCTTCAATAGCCATGCAGCCATATATATACATGTATATATATACATGTACATATATATATATTCTATATTCCACATATATCTTCTATATTCCATATATAAATATATATTCTATAGATGTGGAATATAATGTGACACAATTAGCAATATCATTTTTAAGTTAAATAAATCTACAAATCTATAACAACTAGAGGCCCAGTGCATGAAATTCGTGCATTGGGGGGCAGGGGGTGTCCCTCAGTCCAGCCTGCAACCCAAGCAGAGGCCCTGGTATCTGGGATTTATTTATCTTCTACAATTGAAACTTTGTAGCCTGGAGCAGAGCCAAGCCTTCTGCTAGCTCTGTGGCGGCAGCCATTTCTGTTGGGATTTATGTATCTTCTATAATTGAAACTTTGTAGCCTTAAGAGGAGGCCAAGGCAGACCAGGGCTGCAGAAGCTTGGCTTCCTCCATCGCCGGGGGCAACCCTAGCCTTCTGCTCTCTTGAGCTCCGTGGCTGCCACCATTTTTGTTGGAATTTATTTATCTTCTATCATTGAAACTTTGTAGCATTGAGTGGAGACCTGGGCCAGCAAGGGCAGGCGGAAAGCTTGGCTTCCTCCATTGCCAGGGAAACCCAAGCCTCCCTCCTGCTCTCTGTGGCTGCAGCCATCTTGGTTGGGTTTATTTGCATATTCCCTCCTGATTGGCTTGTGGGCATGGCTTGTGGGTGCAGCGGAAGTATGGTCAATTTGCATATTACTTTTTTATTAGATAGGATTTTAAAAATAGATGCATTGAACATTTACTTTTATGTTCAAGCCATTGACATTTTGTAAGTTTGATTTTCAATAGTGATCCATAGATCAGATTTATTCAAACGTAACTTTGTAAGTATTACTTTGAAGTCTGAGAAATACTTAAAATAACATGATCATTTTAATGCTGAATGGTAAGATTTCATATATCTAATTGCAGTTATAACATAAGAAAGAAAAGTCAGGAACAGAAAAGTGAATAGAGAGAACCACAGCAAAGATCTATGTTCCTGGAGCAGAAACTTATGAAACCATAAACTAAGTTATGTTTAAATAGTAATGTTGTGAGATTGCTGGGACTGAATATAGACTAACATGAATATGAAAAACTCCCCTAGGTCACAGTCTTATGGGCAAGGCGGGGGGGGGGGGGCATCTTAATGGGTTTTATCTCCAGCTACCCCAGATAGAAGAATCCTTATAAAGTATTTCCAGAAAGTTCTACTTAGCAAAGTCCTACCATCTGTGGGAAAATAATTTACTAGAGCCTTATTACTCCTAGGGGGTAGGACATGTACCAAACTTCTGTGCTATTTAGCTTTCCCAGTCTCATATCTGGTGAAAAACGTTATACCATACCAAATCTTATCAAAGAAAGCTTGAAATTCTATATTAATTTCAGAAAAGCATGTAAGATAACACTATCTTAGTGGAGATATGTCAAAGGTGTGTTAGGTTGTTAAAACACAATATTTTGATTTTTTTATTATTGTTATTGCAAAGGGACAAATACTATTAGTCAAAACACATAGGTTGTATCTATTTTTTTTTTTAATATATTTTATTGATTTTTTACAGAGAGGAAGGAAGAGTGATAGATAGTCAGAAACATCGATGAGAGAGAAACATCGACCAGCTGCCTCCAGCACACCTCCCACTGGGGATGTGCCCGCAACCAAGGTACATGCCCTTGACCGGAATCGAACCCGGGACCTTTCAATCCGCAGGCTGACGCTCTATCCACTGAGCCAAACCGGTTTTGGCTGTATCTATTTCTTATAACAAGTCCTGTGGTTGGCAGTTTAGCACTAATATACCATCAGGCTCCAAGCTCAAGTCATCTTCCCACCCCAGCAACTTCATCACATGGTCCTCTGTCACCAGCCTGCTTTTCATTTTCTAGACACAAGCTTCCTGTTGCAGCCCCAGTCACAATATCTATTTCTAAGCAAGCAGCAAAAGCATGAAGGAAGACAAGCTCAAGTAACAGAAATAGACTGTTGGCCCTGGTGTTAGTACATATAGGAAAGCCTAGCATTAGATTAAGTTGAAGATGTAGTCAGAAGCAAAATTAAGAATTGCCTTGTAGTTTAAGGTGTATTCAATGATAGATAGGATTCTTTCTTAGTACAATGTGAAGCCATCTAGTGGTTTTCAAATGGGAACAACTTTATCTCAGTTATATTTCAAAAATATCACTCTGGCTTTCTATGTGAACAACAGATTGAAAGCAATAAATTGAGCTAAGAAAGACAAATACCTGATATTAGAAATGACTACCGGCTGCTTTTTTAACTAGGGTGCTAGTGATAGAGAAAGAAAGATAGAATGGCTAGGGTACGTTTTGGATGCAGACTTCTGATGATTTATTAAAAGTTGGACGTGGCCATGAGGAAAGGGGAAGAACAAAATGACTTCTAAGTTTTGGTAGGAACAGGCTGGGTAACTGACTGAGGAGGTTGAAAGGAGGGGCAGATTTGGAAGAAGTGATTACCCAATTTCTATTGTAAGGATGTTAAAATCAAGATGACTTGAGACTTCTGAGGGGCTGCATGCAGTCATCAATTCTAGATTTGTTTGGAACGTGGTAGCGATCTAGAATGGAGATGGAAGTTCTAGGAGTTATATTATACATGTGGGTCTTCACAGTTTTGAGACTATATGTAAATAAGAGTGGGGGTAGATATAGAAAAGGACTTGGAGATACCACTGTTTAGAATACACATAAATAAAGGAGACTGACAAGCTCATAAAGGTAGACTGACAAGGTGTAGCCATTGAGCTAGAGGAGTGATTTTCAACCTTTTTCATCTCATGGCACAGATAAACTAATTACTAAAATCCTGAGGCACACACAAAATATATATTTTTGCCAATCTAACAAAAAAAAAGATATAATTTTGATTGATTCACATCTGATGGCTATTGTTGTGTTGCTGTTGTCATTCTTAAAATGTTATTTGATGATCTAAGAGAAAAGAGTTAATGCCCCTTACAAAACAGCTAGGTATTGCATGATTTAAAAAAAACTTACAGCACACGGGTTTAAAAGTGCTGAGCTAGAGGGAGAGCAGGAAACTGTTTTAGTGTCGATGTGGGGAGAATGATGAATGAAGCAATGAACAAAGAGCTCAACGAGATGCAGATTCAGTACTGCATTTTGGACTCAGAACCTGGCAGAGTTTTGTCAAACTTTACAAGAGCTTATCTTTGTCCCCCCAAATTAACAGTCACCTCATCTTCTAGGTTAAGACATTTACTGCTGATCAATCGCAATCACAACGGGAAGCAAATGGTCCACTCAAACTAGCTAGGACAGTGGTCGGCAAACTGCGGCTCACGAGCCACATGCGGCTCGTGAGTCGTGCTTTGCCGCTCTGTTGACTAATGAATTTGCCGACCATTGACCTAGACTCTCGATTCCAATAATTACAGGCTGTTGTTGTTCCTTGTGATTAAGCCCCTATAAGGTGAAGCAGGTTCATGTATTTATGAAGGGACTAGTTACAAATATGCAGAGGGCCCAGTTTCAGGAAGCCAAGAGCCCGTGAATTGCCCCTACAGCCCTCCTTTCTCCTTACAGCCAATGAGTTGCAGGAATGAAGGACACGGCGATCTGCAAGATTTACTTAGGTGGGTTTAAATTTTGTTTCTTTCACTCAAGCACACGTGCTAGGGAGAAAGACTGTCCTTTGTGTGACCCTTCTTTATTTAAATAGTAAAAAACAAACCCCTGGGTGGAGATTTAACATGCTAATGACACATGTGAAGCCTGAAGGAGCATGTGGTTATACTGTGCAGGTGCCCAAAAGCCTATATGCTTAGATGCCACTTTGCCCACCTAAGCCTCTTTAAAATGTTTCCCCAGCCTTTGTTCAGGGAGCAGCCCATATTTTCTTTTCTCCCCTTGCAGATTCCCTGCATACAAGCCTAAAAGCCTTTGCCTGAGCCTTCTTTCCCCTAGTGATCTCTTTTGATTTCTGCCCTGGGAGATCTCAAGAACCCAGGGCAAGGGTAATAGGACTTAGGGGAACCACAGCAGATGCTGAGTGAACCTGGGGCCAACCGCAGCAATGCTGTTCCGACTAACGAGAGAGAGAGAGAGAGAGAGAGAGAGAGAGAGAGAGAGAGATTGATTTTAATAATACTAGAACATAGAGTACTTTGAGGACGGGAAAACATAGGCTGTGGTATAAGACAAGGCAGAATTTCATATGCTACATTAAAGATTTTTGGTTTTAACCCGTGGAGAGACAATTCTACATTCATCACTTTCATTCTACCACATCTTGCAACCACACTGATTGCTTTTGTTTGTTCCATATTATCTTTCCAAATATGTGGGAACAGAATAGTGGCCACACACACACAAAGACAGAAGGGACAGACAGAGAGGGTTGACACACGGGAGATATGGTAGAACAACAAAACAAGAAGATAAAATCTATAAAAGACCCTTAAAGTAAATTATCAATAGTGCCAAATGCTTCCTAGATCAAGAAAGATGAAAACTAAGTGAGCCGATAAATCCTTGTAATTAGGAAGTGACTAGTGGCCAGAATCACTTTAGTGGTAACTAGATTCACATGTGTTGAGGGGTGCATCTGAAATAAAGATGGGGAGGCAAATATTGTAGCAATGCTATAGTGCAGTGGTCGGCAAACTGTGGCTCGCGAGCCACACGCGGCTCTTTGGCCCCTTGAGTGTGGCTCTTCCACAAAATACCACGGCCTGGGCGAGTCTATTTTGAAGAAGTGGCATTAGAAGAAATTTAAAAAATTTGGCTCTCAAAAGAAATTTCAATCGTTGTACTGTTGTTATTTGGCTCTGTTGACTAATGCGTTTGCCGACCACTGCTGTAGTGGCATTAAACAGCTTAGTCATTAAAGGAAAAGTGCATGTTGAAGGGAGATTTCATTGTTTTAAGAATTTTGAAAAATAACATGTTTTTGTGCTATAGAAAATCTAAAAGATAGGGAATAACTATAGGTCCTTTATAAAGGTAGGGTATCATTAGAAGGAGTGGTCATAAGTACAAAATAGCTTGTGGGCGTTGTCACAGAAAAATGAGGAATTCTAGATTTAGAAACGAACTTCATCTAATGAGAAAGAGTTAAGATTGCTCTGAGAAAGAAACTTCAGTGTGCAATTAGGAATTGTGGATTTGTGTGGAAGCCAAGTCACAGTGATCCAAGGCAATAGTTAAAAGCATTTTTTCATTTGTATTCCAAAGAAATCCTCAGCTGAATAACATTTGAGCAATGGTAGAATAATGTTAAATATTCAAAAAGACTACTAAAGAAGATTCTGGGGCAGGAAAGAAATAGACATCAACAATAAGACATTATGCCTTTATCCTCTTACGTAACCCTATTTTATAAATTCATGAAAATCTCGTAGAACAGAAAGAAAGGGTGGCCACTTCTCAGGAAACAGCCCCCAGAGGACACACATCTTTGATAGGCACTGCTAATTGCCTAGGAGTTCTTCCAGGCAGACAGCAATTAATCAGAGAACATGTGGGTAGGTTCAGCAGTGCCAATAACCTTTGGCTATAAAGAGTTTATTGAAATGGGTGCTTTAAATCACTTTTCAACTAAAAGTATCCATGATTTACCTATATTATTTTCTGCATTTATAGTCCTTGTATAAATCTGTATTCATGACTTAACTGCAAGCTCCATAAGGGCAAGGAGTAGGTACTATTCATTTTTTCCCATCTGTCCAGTAGCATCCTCTACTTTCTTGTATGAAATATATGCTTAAAACCTGAAAACATAGACATTCTACCAAAAATGTGTTTGGTAAAGAAACAAAAATGTTTTTTTTTATGAGGAGAAAGCACCCAAATGATATCAAATGGCAATATTTCTGCTTGAGGACTAAAGAGAAAATTCCAGTGAATGGCGAGATTTAATGCGCACCTTCTGGTAGACATAGTGCTTTCAGAAATAACTGAGATGAATCCACGAGAGAGCGCTCTAACTAGCCCTAAAGGATTTTACAGACTTGCCCTTCCTGCATTAAAATAGTTTTTAGCCAACTATTTTATGTTGCATATACTATATAGAATTTGTATAGACTTCCATATTCCTTTTATTGTCTCACAAGAACCTATTATGTGAAATGAAGATCAAAATAGCTGAGACATATTCCTCATGAGACTGATTACTGACCCTTACCTATAAAGTTACTATGAGAAATCAATGAAATTAACTATTAAACGCTTTGCACAGATTTTGGTACAAGACAAGCATGTAATAATTACCTTATGTATTAGTTTGCTAGGGTTACCATGACAAAATGCCACAGTCTGGGTGGCTTAAACAACAGATCCTCCCCCCGCCCGCCCCCCGCTCCCTCCCTCACAGTTTGGAAGTGAGAAGTCCAAAACCAAGGTGTGGGCAGGGCCCTTTCTCTTCAGGTTTCTCTCGCTGTCTTATAGATGGCTGTCTTCTCCTAGTGTTCTGCTGTGGCCTTTTCTCTGTACATATCTCTTGTGTCATATTGGATTAGTCTCCCACCTTAAAGGCCTCTACTTAAGTTAATCATCTATTTAAAAGCCATCTTTCCAAATATAGTCACATTGATTAGGGCCAACCCATATGACCTCATTTAATCATAAATACTTCTTAAAGGTCTTATCTCCAAATATTACATTCTAAGGTCATGGGAGATGGGATTACAACATACAAATTTTAGGGGATTCATAATTTGCATCAGTGAGAACATCACAATATCATCATCATTATTCTTCAAATAGCTTGATAAAATTACCATACATTTGTTATAGCCTGCTAGTATTTAAAGTGTTGTTGTTTTTACATTGTAAGTAGTTTGTTTTCTTTAATATATTCTTACATAAGAAGCCATCTCAAAACATAGTGGCTTAAAATAAAGATTTTTCTTTATAATTTTGTGAGTCAGGAAAATGGGAAGAGTTTGGCTTAGCAGGTAGTCCTGGGTTGACATTGGGTCTTCTGGGGTGGTCTGGCCTAGAGACTTCCTTTCCAAAACTGTAGTATACTCATAAGTAAATAACAATTTATAGTTTGTAATCGCAGAAGTTAAAACTATTTCTATTTCTAGATGACATATTCTTGTATGTAGAAACACACAGACAGACACACACACAGATAAACATAGCGGAGGGAAATATGAATGCTGACTGTTTAATGATATTAATGTTTTGAAAGAACTTCATATATGTTTTAAAAGGGGGATATAAAATTGTCTTGCCTATATATTCTAAAATATTTAGAATAAATTTCATATCTAAAATTTGCTTCCAAATTATCTGGTATTAAAATGGGGATGATGAGAAATGGTTAGGGATGGTGTGTGCATAGAAAAAAATGTGATTATGTATTAAGCATTTTTTGTCTTAAAGTTGATAGAATTCAGCAAAGAAGTCTTCTAGACATAGATTTCTCTCTGTGGGAAATTTTTAAGTTATTAATAGTTTTCCTAGTTATAGGTCTCAGATATGCTATTTCTTTTTTTTTCTTTATTGATTAAGGTATTACATATGTGTCCTTATGGGCCCTCCTTCCCCCCCACCCCCCCCGCCCGCGACCTCTCCCCCATGCTCATGCCCTCACCCTCCTGATGTCTGGGTCCATTGGTTATGCTTATATGCTGCATCCAAGTCCTTTGGTTGATCTCTCCCACTTCCCCCTCTCTTCCCTTTTAAAAAATATATTTTTTTTATTGATTTCAGAGAGGAAGGGAAAAGGAGAGAGGAATAAAAACAACAATATAAGAGAACAATTTATCCACTGCCTTCTGCACACCCCCTACTGGGGATCTAGCCCAAAACTCTGGGCATGTGCCCTGACCAGAAATTGAACCATGACCGCCTGGTTCATAGATCAACACTCAACAACTGAGCCACACAGGCCAGGCTGCTATTTCTTTTTTAACCAGTTTTGGTAGTTAGTGTCTTTTTAGGAATCTGTCCACTTTATATAAAGTATCTAATTTGTTAGCATAAAATTTCCATAGTACTTCCCTTATATTCCTTTTTATTTCTGTAAGGTCAATAATGTTTCTGATTTAAATAATTTGATGTCTTTTTGTTGTTGTTATTAATTTTTTCCTCCACCATGGGTTTTCTACGGATTATTTCTTTAAGTAAAAATATAATTATCTTTCTGGATGACATTCAAATGTCTCATACAATTTGCCATTGATACTGACAAGTATTTTAGAGGCTCCCTGCTGTGTCAGATGTTAATCTACTGTTTTTGAACCAGGAGATCCTAGGATACTGGGAAAAGGTTGGGAAGCAATCCAGTCACTTGGAGTAGGGGTTACTGCCCAGCTGGTATAAAAAAATTTCAATGTTTTAATAACTGATAATTGTGTACTGATACTCACCTCCTGCATAACAGTCTTATTAATAATTCTCAAGACTGCTTTTTGATGCAACTCATTGGTGTGAATTCGGAAATTAGATAGTGGTAATACTTGACCAATTCTATGAATATAATATTAAAAAATCACTGAATTGCATATTTTAAATGGAGAATTTTATGGTATGGAAATTATATCTCAATAAGGCTATTATAAAATGCATTAAAATCACAATAATATCAATACATTTTGTATGAGTTTTAAATTGAGAATACCAATTTATAAACTGTATGAACCCAGAACACTTAGGTGTCAATGATGATATATAATTATTAGGTTTATAATTATATTGACTGGTTTCTAGAAAAGGTAAAGTTAAAAACAATTATATTTTATGGTATTTAAACTCTTTTTTGCAAATTTTAGTTTTTGAATATAGCTTTAAAATGTACACTATGCAGCCCTAACCGGTTTGGCTCAGTGGATAGAGTGTTGGCCTGTGGACTGAAGGGTCCCAGGTTTGATTCCGGTCAAGTGCATGTGCCTTGGTTGCGGGCACATCCCCAGTAGGGGGCATGCAGGAGGCAGCTGATCGGTGTTTCTCTCTCATCGATGTTTCTAACTCTCTATCCCTCTCCCTTCCTCTCTGTAAAAATCAATAAAATATATTTAAAAAAATAAAAATAAAATGTACACTATGCATTTTGTTTGATTCCTTAAAAGGTAATGAACAAAATAAACTAACAAACAAAATAGAAACAGATTCATAGAAATAGACAACCGACTGACAGCTGTCAGAGGGGAGGGGGTTAAGGGGCTAGGTGAAAAAGGTGAAGGAATTGAAAAAAAAGAAAAACAACAAATAAACAAAACTCATAGACAACAGTATGGTTATTGCCAGAGAGAAATGGGTGGGAGCAGGTAGGAGAGGATAGAGGGAGGATAAATGAGATGGGAGCAGACTTGGAGTGGTGAACACAGAATACAATATACTGGTGACGTATTATAGGCTTCTACACCTGAAACCTATGTAATTTTATTAACCAATGTCACCCCAAGAAATTGAATTTAAAAAAGAGCATCTAAAGGTCCTGGCAGTAAATCATGTTTAAGAAGCTCTAAAGTGTCTTCCAAAACTGTGAATGGTTTACTTGTAAAAGAATGACATTTAACTATGTACCTTTCAAGGGTCCCCAAAAAAGTGAAATAGTATTCTTTGTTGATCTTATGGGGTACCACTGTGGAGATCAGTGAAAAATTAATCTTTCCTGACTTAAAGAGCTATTTCTTATGTTAATGGCAAAGTGAAAGTAACATACTTCATATAAGATATTAAAAATGTTAACTTTTTTTTTTTACTCTCAAGGAATTACAGATGGTCATAAATTCAGTAAAAAGGATGAGATCATTACTGAGGTTGGGACCATTTCAAGATGAAAGAAGACATGAAAACTTGAATATGTCAAGATTTTTGAAAAGGTAACATTAAATGACACATTTTTATAAAGTATCTGTTAAGAAGTCAATTTAACCTTATGAAGTAAAGTACATACATGATTAATAATCTCCCATGTTTTTCCTACTGAGTAGAAATATTATAAAAATATTTCATATTATAATATTATATTTAAATGCACATAAATATGTAAGTTTGCTATTAAATTAAAGAAATTATAAGTGAATATCTAAATTTTAAATTTTAAATTATTTCAGTTTATATAGAACCTAAGTTAATTTTAATATATCAAATAGTATCCTAGTGCCATCCTATATAATAAAAGAGTAATATGCAGATTGACCATCACTCCAACACACAAGATGGCTGCCCCCATGTGGTCAAAGATGGCTGCCCCCATGTGGTCAAAGATGGCTGCCCCCATGTGGACACAAGATGGCCACAACAAGACAGTTAGCAGGGGAGGGCAGTTGTGAGGGATCAAGTCCAGCAGGGAAAGGCAGATGGGAGGGACCAGGCCTAAAAGAGAGGGCAGTTGGGGTCGATCAAGCCTGCAGGGGAGGGCAGTTAGAGGTGACCAGGATGGCAGAGAAGGGAAGTTGGAGGCAACTGGGCCTGCAGGGTAGGGCAGTTAGGGGTGACAAGACCTGCAGGGGAGGGCAGTTAGGGGTGACCAGGCCTGAAGGGGAGGGCAGTTAGAGGCAATCAGGCTGGGAGGGGAGCAGTTAGGCATCAATCAGGCTGGCAGGGGAGTGGTGAGGGGGTGATCAGGCTGTCAGGCATAAGCGGTTAGGGGCAATCAGGAAGGCAGGCAGGCAAGCAGTTGAGAGCCAGCAGTCCTGGATTATGAGAGGGATGTCCAAATGCCCGTTTAGGCCCGATCCTACTAGGATCGGGCCTAAACGGGCATTTGGACATCCCTCGAGAGGTCCCAGATTGGAGAGGGTGAAGGCTGGGCTGAGGGACATACCCGCCGTGCACGAATTTTGTGCACTGGGCCTCTAGTAAATTAATAATTGTCCACTATTTTACTAGTAATAAGGAGAGTATTATCTTTTTTAAAAAATTTCTTTATTGATTAAGGTATTACATATGTGTCCTCATCTCTCCATTAACCCCCCAACCACCCCCAGCTCATGCCCTCAACCCCCTGGAGTTCATGTCCATTGTTTAGGCTTATATTCATGCATACAAGTCCTTTGGTTGATCTCTCCTCCTTTCCCCCACCCTCCCCTACCTTCCCTCTGAAGTCTGGCAGTCTGATTGATGTTTCTCCATCTCTGGATCTGTCGCTGTTTATCAGTTTATGTTGTTCATTATATTCCACAAATAAGTGATATCATGTGGTATTTTTCTTTCATTGCCTGGCTTATTTAGCTTAACATAATGCTCTCCAGTTCCATCCATGCTGTTGCAAATGGTAAGAACTCCTTCTTTTTTACTGCAGCATAGTATTCCATTGTGTAGATGTACCATAGTTTTTTAATCCACTCATCGGCTGATGGGCACTTAGGCTGTTTCCAAATCTTAGCTATGGTAAATTGTGCTGCTATGAACATAGGGGTGCATATATCCTTTCTGATTGGTGTTTCTAGTTTCTTGGGATATATTCCTAGAAGTGGGATCACTGGGTCAAATGGGAGTTCCATTTTTAGTTTTTTTGAGGAAACCCCATACTGTTCTCCACAGTGGCTGCACCAGTCTGCATTCCCACCAGCAGTGCACGAGGGTTCCTTTTTCTCCGCATCCGCACCAACACTTGTTGTTTGTTGATTTGTTGATGATAGCCATTCTGACAGGTATGAGATGATACTGCATTGTTGTTTTGATTTGCATCTCTCGGATAATTAGTGACTTTGAGGATGTTTTCATATGTCTCTTGGCCTTCCTTCTGTCCTCCTTTGAAAAGTGTCTATTTAGGTCCTTTGCCCATTTTTTGATTAGATTGTTTATCTTCCTCTTATTAAGTTGTAAGAGTTTGAGTTACCTGTAAATGTTGGAGATTAAACCTTATCATTGATGACATTGGCAAATATGTTCTCCCATGCAGTGGGCTTTCTTGTTGTTTTGTTGATGGTTTCTTTTAGTGCAAAAGCTTTTTATTTTGATGTGGTCCCATTTGTTTATTTTCTCTTTAGTTTCCATTGCCCTAAGAGCAGTATCAGTGAAGAAGTTCCTTCGGCATATGTCTGAGATTTTGCTGCTTGTGGATTCCTCTAGTATTTTTACGGTTTTCCATCTTATGTTTAAGTCCTTTGTCCATTTTGAGTTTATTTTTGTGTTAGGTGTAAGTTGGTGGTCTAGTTTCATTATTTTGCATGTATCTGTCCAATTTTCCCAACACCATTTGTTGAAGAGACTGTCTTGATTCCATTGTATGTTCATGCCTCCTTTGTCGAATATTAATTGGGCATAGTGGTTTGGGTCGAATATCTGGGTTCTCTATTCTATTCCGTTGATCTGTATGTCTATTCCTGTGCCAGTACCAGGCTGTTTTAAGAACAGTGGCTTTGTAATACAGCTTGAAATATGGTATTGAGATCCCACCTACTTTGTTCTTCTTTCTCAGGATTGCTGAAGCTATTCAGGGTCTATTTTTATTCCAGATGAATTTTTGGAAAGTTCGTTGTAGGTCTGTGAAATATGCCGTTGGTATTTTAATGGGGATTGCATTGAAGCTGTAGAGGGCTTTGGGTAGTATGGACATTTTAATGATGTTGATTCTACCAATCCATGAACATGATATGTTCTTCCATCTGTTTATGTCTTCCTATATCTCTTTTTTCAGTGTCCTGTAGTTTTTCGCATACACGTCATTTACCTCCTCAGTTAAGTTTACTCCTAGATATCTTAATTTTTTTGGTGTGATGGTAAATGGGATTGCTTTTTTAGTCTCTCTTTCTGTAAGTTCAGTATTGGTGTAAAGAAATGCCATAGAGTTCTTGGCATGAATTTTGTATCCTGCTACATTGCCAAATTCATTTATTAAGTCTAATAATTTTTTTAATGGAATCTTTAGGGTTTTCTGTGTACAATATCATGTTATCTGCGTATAAGGACAGTTTTACTTCTTCTTTTCTAATTTGGATGCCTTTTATTTCTTCTTCTTGTCTGATCGCAATGGCTAGTACTTCCAGTACTATGTTGAACAGGAGTGGTGAGAGTGGGCATCCCTGTCTTGTTCCTTTTCTTAGGGGAAATGGTTTTAGTTTTTGTCCATTGAGTATGATGTTGGCTGTGGGTTTTTCATATATGGCTTTTATTATGTTGAGGTATGTTCCTTCTATCCCCACCTTGCTGAGAGTTCTTATTAAGAAGGGGTGTTGGATTTTGTCAAATGCTTTTTCTGTGTCAATTGAAATGATTATGTGATTTTTATCTCTCAATTTGTTTGTGATGTATCATGTTAATTGATTTGCAGATATTGTACCATCCTTGCATCCCTGGTATAAATCCTACTTGGTCATGGTGTATGATCTTTCTGATGTACTGCTGGATCTGATTTGCTAGAATTTTGTTGAGGATTTTGGCATCTATGTTCATGAGGGAATTGGCCTATAACTCTCTTTCATTGTGTTTTCTTTATCTGGTTTTGGTATTAAGGTGATGCTGGCTTCATAGAATGAGCTTGGAAGTGTTCCTTCCTCTTGAATTTTTTGTAATAGTCTGAGGATAGGTTTTAGTTCTTCCTTGAATGTTTGGTATAACTCCCCTGTGAAGCCATCTGGCTCTGGGCTTTTGCTTGCTGGGAGCTTTTTGATGACTGCTTCAATTTCATCCATAGTTATCGGCCTATTGAGATTTTTAGAATCTTCCTGATTGAGTTTTAGAAGGTTGTATTATTGTAGGAATATGTCCATTTCCTCCAGGTTGTCTAGTTTGTTGGTGTAGAGTTGTTCATAGTATTTTTTAATGATCCTTTGTATTTCTGTGGGGTCTGTTGTTATTTTGCTTCTCTCATTTCTTATTTTGCTTATTTGAGTCCTCTCTCTTTGCTTCATGGTGAGCCTAGCTAGAGGTTCATCAATCTTGTTTATCCTTTCAAAGAAACAGCTTTTGGTTTCATTGATATTTTGTATTGTTTTTTTTTTGTTGTTGTTGTTGTTGTTGTTTTTTTTTTGGTCTCTATGTCATTTATTTCTGCTCTGATCTTTATTATCTCCTTCCTTCTGCTCACTCTGGGCTTTTCTTGTTGCTCTCTTTCTATTTCTTTGAGTTGTAGAGTTATATGAATTACTACCATTTTTTTCTTGCTTTTTGAGGTAGGCCTGTGGAGCTATGAACTTCCCTCCCAGGACTGCTTTCATTGTGTCCCATAGATTTTGGATTATTGTGTTTTTGTTGTCATTAGTTTCTAGGATGCTTTTAATTTCTTCTTTGATCTCATTGGTAACCCAGTCATTATTTAATAGCATGCTATTCAGCTTCCAAATGTTAGATTTTTGGATTGTTTTTATTGTCATTTATTTCTAATTTTATGGCACTGTGGTCTGAGAAGATGCTTGGTATGATTTCAATCTTCTTGAATTTGGGGAGACTTTGCCTGTGACGCAATATGTGGTCTATTTTTGAAAATGTCCCATGTGCACTTGAGAAGAACGTATATTTCGTGGCTTTGGGGTGAAATGTTGTGAAGATGTCAGTTAAGTCCATGTGATCTAGTGAGTCATTTAGGATTGTTGTGTCTTTGCTGATTTTTTGTCTAGTGGATTTATCCTGTGATGTCAATGGTGTATTAAAGTCCCCTACTATGAGTGTATTGTTGTTGATCTCTCCCTTGATATCTTCCAGGAGTTTTGTTATTTGGTTGCTCCTGCGCTGGGAGCATATATGTTTATCAGGGTTATATCCTGTTGTTGTATCACTCCCTTTAGTATTATGAAGTGGCCTTCCTTATCTCTTGTTATGGCCTTCACTTTGAAGTCTATTTTGTCAGATATAAATATTGCTACCTCAGCTTTTTTTTTATTTCCATTTGCCTGAAATATATTTTTCCATCCCTTCACTTTCAATCTGTGTGAGTCCCTTGTTCTGAGGTGGGTCTCTTGTGGACAGCATATATATGGGTGTTTTTTTTATCCATTCAGCCACTCGATGTCTTTTGATTGGAGCATTTAGTCTGTTTACGTTTAAAGTTATTATTGAAAGGTACTTGTTTATAGTCATATCTATTTTTGTGTCTGTGTTCCTTCTTACCTTTTTATTTCTTCTTTTTACAGTATCCCCTTTAGCATTTCTCGCATTGCTGGTTTGGTGGTGATAAACTCCCTTAGCCTTTTTTTGTCTGCGAAGCTCCTGATTTCCCTTTCAATTTTGATTGATAGTCTTGCTGGATAGAGTATTCTTGCATTCAGTCCTTTACTTTGCAACACTTTGTATACCTTCTTCCATTCCCTTCTAGCTTTATGTGTTTCTGTTGAGAAATCATTTGATAATCTGACAGGGGATCCTTTGTAGGTAACCCTCAGTCTCTCTCTTGCCGCCTTTAAGATTCTCTCTTCATCGTTAATATTTGCCATTGAAATTGTGAAGTTTCTTGGTGTGGGTCTTTTGGGAGGATCTTTTGGGATTGATCCTGCTTGGGACTCTCTGTACTTGTGTAACTTTTTTCTTCCCCATATCTGTGAAGTTTTCTGTCATTATTTCTTCAAATAGATTTTCTAATCCTTGCTGCTCTTCTTGTCCTTCTGGCAGCCCTATTATACGTATGTTACTTCATTTCATGTTGTCCCAAAGCTCCCTAAGGCTTTCCTCCTGCTTTTTAATTTTTTTCTCCAGTTGCTGTTCAGATTGGGCTTGTTTCTGTACTTGATCTTCTAACTCACTAATTCAGTCCTCTGCTTCTTCTAGTCTACTGTTGAAACTTTTCATGGTGTTTTTGATTGTAGCTATATCACTTTTCATTTCTTCCTGATTCTTGCATAGGTTGTTGATTTTCTCATCCATCCGATGTATGAATTCCACAACCATTACTCTGAACTCTTTTTCAGTCATATTGCATGCTTCAATTTCACTCATTTTCTTTCTTGGCGACCCCTCATTTTCTTTCCTCTGGGGATTGTGTCGTCTCCCATTCTGACTATCACCACAAGGTTCAATCTTGGAGTTGCATGGACCTGGGCCGTGTGCCGTGGAAGCTTCGCACCACCCGAGTGTCACTGAAGTGCTCCGACACTAGGACGTGTGGCTGCCATGGGTTGGTGGGAACCAGGCTCATCCAGGGTCAGTGTTACCAGCGTTCAGTGTGGTCTCGTGTGCGCACCTAGAATCATGGACCCCTCCTGCGCTGTGCTGTTGGCGTGTGCCGAAAATGAGTCCCCTAGCGTGCGCCAGGAGTCAGAGTTTCCCTGTGTCTGCACCAAGAATCGAGTATCAGAATCTCTGTTGCCTAGTGCAGCTTCTCGCTGAGAAACAGGGTCCCCGTGTCGCATGCACCAAGAATTGGAGTCACTGGCTCTTAGTGTGAATGCGCTGTGAGTCAGGGATCCCAGGCGCACATGGTAAGAAACAGAGTCAAGTCAGTGGTGCTCAGTGCTGCCTCTTGCCGGGAGAATCTGGGTCCCAGTCACCTGGGGGCACTGGGTTCCACAGTAGCACTGTGGCTTGCCTGCACTGCGGAAAACAGACTTACGTGTGTGCTTGCCCAGAATCAAAGTCAGATGGCACTGCTGCCCTGCGTGGGTTTCGGATTTGGTTGCCCGATTGCATTGTGGGGAGCAGTTTCCAGTCTCTGTGCGTGCGCAGGCTCAAATTCCAGTAGCAGGGCTGTGGTCCATGTGCACACTCCCAAACTCAAGTTCCCATAGGGGCACTGAGGCCTGAGCAAGGGGCGGGTCTATCAGTTACTATGGAGCTATCCCAGATCGGGATCCTGCGGGGAGGGGGATAGGCTCTTTGACTCACAGAAATCTGTGACGGGGAAGCTGTTGGTCTGAAGCTGTGGTTGCAGTTCTCTGTCTCCAGTGGCTGCAGGGTCCTGGTTTGCATCTGAGACGCAACTGGGTGGTGCCGAGGCCAAGATCCTAGTCTCAAGCAGCTCTGTTTCTCAAGATGGCCTGGTCTCTGTGCCCACACTGGCCACCAAGAAGTGTCTGCTTTGTGCCCGGGGCTCCGCCATCTAAGAATGCCCGGTTTGGCAGCCCCTTGGAGGACCTGCAGAATCTAACTGTCCCTAGCTCATACACACACACCACACACGTCTACACTCTCCCCTATGGTTCCCTCACTCTTTGTCACTCCCTCCCTACCTTCCTGCCCATCGCCATCTTCCAAGGGAGTATTATCTTAATGATGTTTCCTTTTTTTTCCTGTATATAGGGTGCCCCCCAAAATGTATACACACTTAATAATGGATAGCTCAATTGATGTTTCTTTCTTTTCAGATTTAACCCTTTGGAATTAATAATTATTCATTATTATCTTTGGAGATACACTTCAAGTAGAATTACATGGAATCACTATCATTATTATCATCATCATTGCTAATCTTATGAATCTCTATATGCCAAGTTCAATTTTATATGATTTGATGTCATATCATCTGATATAATCCAGGTCATGATTTTATGAAGAAAGAAGATATTTTGCCCTAATTTTTAGAGAAGTAAAAGACCATTAGACAGAGTCTATTTTATGTAATTCCACCACATAGTGTATATTGCAACTGGGAATGAGGACTCAGTACAATGTGGTAACTTGTCTATTCACCATTTAACTTCCTTTAAAGTAAATTTCCTCATTTAAAAATCTCATAGGTCTGGGGAAAATAATTCTGGATTAAAAATCTATCCATATATTAGTCTGTTTTTGTGGAATATATTCCAGGAGAAGTTCTGATATAATTGAAAAACTTTGGCTATATATCCTTGTTTAGAGATTCGTAAAAAACATGCATAGAATAAAGATTGCAATGTGCTAAGGTTAGGAAATTGTTTATATTATCAATACCAAACTTATTTCAACATGGAATACTATTTTCATGGAACACATAATGGAGTAGTCATGAAGACAATAATATTATAATTAATTTTAATTGATTTGCACTTATTTTATGTTATACAGAAATATACAGAAAAAGATTTTACTAGTAAATGTGAAAGGCATAGGGATCTCAGTATCAATAAGAGAGCATTCATATAAACTAATATGATAGATAGATACATAATACATAGAAGAGAAAGAGAGATTCGTAACATGGAAGTCATGAATGAATTTGAGTGTGTGAAGTAGAATGATATAGTGGTTAATATTACAGGCAAGGTGAATAATTTGTTTTTTTCCACTTATAAACTAGTCATATCTAGTTAGTTAGTTATTCTCACCTAGCTCAACTAGCATCTTAATTTACTATTCATAAAATTATTCAGTCTAATTTTGTTCTTATGGTGTTGTCCTTAATATCCATACTCATATTTATTTCCTCAGTGATATCTAAAACGTAGCATTATTTCTGTCTTCCTGTATCACAAGTATTATAGCATGTCCCCATGTCCTTTTAAAAATATTTTATTGATTTTTTTAGAAACAGAGAGGAGGGGGAGAGAAAAAGAGAAACAGATATGAGACAGAACAGCCTGCACACCCCTAATAGGTATCAAATGTGCCCCTACCAGGAATCCAACCAGCAACCTTTTGGTGTATGGGAAGATGCTCAACCTAGCCACACAGGTCAGGGCTGTCCCTATGTCCTTTTAGTCTTCTAATTTAACCTCCCTCATGTTATCATAAAATTTAAATTCTAGGTTTTGATGGATACGCTTTCTCTTTTTCATGTCTCTATTTGTGGCATACACATTTTAAAGAGATTTAGATATAAGCTTTGTGGGTCCAAGGTCAATTTATTTCAAGAAAAATATTATTACTCATTAATTTTTTTGCATTTAGTTGCCATGGAAAATCTGAGATCTGATTTATTATCTTTAGTAGGTGATTTGCTCTTACTATCTGAAAGCATTTTCTCAATGTCTTTGTTGTCAAATGTCACTATATTGTGTATAGGTATACATATTCTATTTATATTTCATGTTGGGTATTCCATGAACATTTTAATATGAGGTCTTTCATCTTTCTTTAAATTTTGGGGTTTTGTGTTCCTGCTTTTAAAGATTCTCTGAATTTTATTTATATGTTCTCTCATGCTGGAAATCCTATGATTCAGATATTAGCATTTTCAACTTCTAACCTTCCTATCATTCAAATTTCATTTTCTACTTTCTCTTTTTTCCTCTCTTGCCTTTTGGGGGAATACTTCAATTTAATCTTCTTACTAGTATATTTTTCAAATGGATACAGCTAGCTATTTATCTCATTTACTGGGCTGTTTTATTTAATTATATTTTATGTGTGGTATTTCCATTGTATACTTCCTATCAATTGTTTTTCTTATATTACTAGTAATTTACCTTACTTCCTCCAATAATTTTGATCCTATTCTAAATGTGATTCAGTTTGTGTTTTTAAATTAGTCTTGTACTCTTCAGGTTCCTAATTATTGTGACTAATTCATGGTCCACTGAGGTTATCAATTATTCTACCTATTAATATGTGTTAGTTAGAGCTAAGGTTGAGTCACAAAATGTGTGTACTCAAGTGACTTTAAGTTGGAGGGAGGGATACATTTCAGTTGGAGAGCTCGAGCCAATAGTCTTGCTTGTTACAACTCAATAGAAACTCACCTTTATCCCCATACTAGAGGCCCGATGCACGAAATTTGTGCAAGGGGCTTGGCCCTCACAGCCCCGGCTTCGTTTGGAAGGTTGTCTGGAAGGATGTTGGGAAAGTCGTTTCACTGTCCAGTCTAATTAGCATATTATGCTTTTACTAGAGGCCAAGTGCAGGAATTAGTGAATGGGTGGAGTCCGGCCTGCCTGGCCCCAATTGGGGAGGACTGGGGCCAAGCCGGTCAGGAAGAGGAGATGGCAGGAGGTGGGCCAGGCAGCCCCACCCCTGATTAGTGTGTAGGGGGGCAATTGGGGACAGAGCTGGCTGGGGGAGGGGCCACAAGTCAATCAGGGAAGGGGGGCCGATCTGGGGTGGGGCCAGGTGGGGGGAGGGGCTGCAGGAGGTTGGCTGGCTGGCCCTGCCTCCTATTGGGGTGGGGGGCAATCAGGGGCAGGGCTGGCTGGGGCAAGGAACTGGAGGCTGATCAAGGTGGTTGGGGGCTCATTGGGGGCAGGGCCAGCCAGGGTTGAGGGGCTGCAAAAGGTTGGCCGGCTGGGCCTGCTCCCAGATTGGGTTGGTTCGCTGGCCGCAGTGGGCATCATAGTGACCGGTCATTCTGGTCATTACAGCGTTCTGGTGGATGGCTTTTTATATATATAACTAGAGGCCCAGTGCATGAAACTTGTGCATGGGGGTGTGTGTCCCTCAGCCCAGCCTGCACCCTCTCTAATCTGGGACCCCTTAAGGTATGTCCGACTGCCCGTTTTGGCCCGATCCTTCCAGGGCCTGGTAGGATCGGGCCAAACGGGCAGTCGGACATCCCTTTCACAATCCAGGACTGCTGGCTCCCAACTGCTTGCCTGCTTGCCTTCCTGATTGCCCCTAACCGCTTCTGCCTGCCAGCCTGATCACCCCTATCCACTCCCCTGCTACCTTGATTGATGCCTAACTGCTCCCCTGCCAGCCTGATTGCCCTTAACTGCCCTCCCCTGCAGGCCTGGTCATCCCTAACTGCCCTCCCCTGCAGGCTTGATCACCCCCAACTGCCCTCCCTTGCAGGCCTGGTCCCTCCCAACTGCCCTCCCCTGCTGGCCATCTTGTGATGGCCATCTTTGACCACATGGGGCAGCCATCTTGTGTGTTGGAGTGATAGTCAATTTGCATATTACTCTTCTATTAGATAGGATAGAGGCCTGGTGCATGGGTGGGGGCCAGCTGGTTTGCCCTGAGGGTGTCCTGGATCAGGGTGTGGGTTCCCTTGGGGCATGGGGTGGTCTAGGCAAGGGGTCTGTGGTGGTTTGCAGCCTGGCCACACCCCCAGCGATTTAAGTGGAGGCCATAGGATCTGGGATTTATTTATCTTCTATAATTGAAACTTTGTAGCCTTGAGTGTAGGCCTGTGCTGGCCAGGGTGGCAGGGAAGCTTGGCTTCCTCCATTGTTGGGAAAACCCAAGCCTTCTGCTCGCTCTGTGGCCACATCCATCTTGGTCGGGTTAATTTGCATACTCGCTCCTGATTGGCTGGTGGGCGTGGCTTATGGGTGTAGCAGAGGTGTGGTCAATTTGCATATTACTCTTTTGTTAGATAGGGTTATAGATGGAGAAATATCAGTGGTGATTGGTAATTCTTGAAATTTGAATCCCCAAATGCAGAGAGCTGAGAGAAGAAAATGATGGAATATGGAATGCCCTAATATAATGATTATCCCAGAGAAACACTGGGGAAAGGCAAATGTCAAAAATGCCTTTTATCTTTCCTGTCTATATATTGCTTCTGCCTATAGCTACCTGCTCACCTACATTAGTTCACCATAGCCTATCATTTCCCAGACAGGTTTTTTTGAGTCTGCTGGTATATTGGTGGTGGTTTTTTAGTAGTGATTTCTGATTTTAGGTATCTCTGTCATATTTATACCTTTTAAATATCTTTTCAGAATTAATTTTGGAGCAGGTACCCAGCAGTTCATGCTTTTTTACATCTGGTGAGAAAACTAAATTGGCAGCTTTTTGTAAATAGAGTCGATGTGCACAGAGGTAATGTATTCTAAATCAACTGAAGGATCTAATAGATATCAATTTTCTGTCAAGACAAATATCACCCTGAAACTAACTCTGCATTGCATTCATAATACACAATATTGGATTAAAAACAATGTCTCACTAGATTTATCTTCTTAAACCATGTGTAGCTTTACAAGCTTATGTAGAATGGTCACCCAGTCATCTGGGAAAACTCTTAAAGAATCAATTGCAATCCTAGACCCATTTGTTTGTTATTTTTATGCTATTGGATACATCTATTTAGTTATATACAGACTTAAGACTGTCTTCTCTTTACTATTATACTGTATTTATAAAACACTCCATTATTTATGTTAACTCTAACTTTGATAACGTGATATTATAGGGTACATATCTATTTAAAATGCTTTATTTTGGAACTTTAGACCAACTACTGTGAAACATTCTAAATAATGATAAACAATACTTGTAAAAATTGTAAAATCCTGTTCATGAACAGGGATAAGTAAGTCGGAGAAATAGAAGTTTATGTCTCACTTCTACATAGCACAAAAAAAAAATTAATCTTCAAAATTGCTTAACTAAGTGAACATGTAGGCAAAATAATACCCAGCATCTAGATTTATGTTCCCTGCAGCCTGACTAGACGACCGTATTATAAAGGCACAGAATGACCCTGGAAAGCTTATAGAAACTGTCAAAAGCACAGAAGCCAAGCACTGCAGGCCTCATATCTCATTTGTTAGAAACTGTTTTCTGCCTTTTTGTGGCTTCACACTCTTAGCATTATGCCTTCTTAGTATTATGTTAACAGATGAGATTCAGTGCTTAGGCTTGAGAAAGTTGCTAGGGCAAAAGGAACAGCAGGACATGAAGAGGAGAAAGTGCTTCCTTCTTATGGCTGGGGAAAAGCAGACACTCTTCTGCATCAAGGCCCTCGTTTTGATAAAGTGATGAACTGGGAATGGTGCCAACAGTGTCAATCTTACTCGCCTTCTAAATGTGAAGATTTGTATGAATATGTATAATCCCGCTCAGGCTAGTGTTTAATTAATACATATTTTAGAGCAATTGCTCCCCACGGATTGTAACTATGTTCTCCAAAATATAACCTTTAATCCATAAATATCTGCTTTTCTATTTGGTTTGCTTTTTAAACTAATAGTTGCCATGTTAATAATATTTAAAATGCCCCTTTAATGTTTTGAAATACTTGTAAATTCCTTTGTAAAGCTTAAAAATAAACTTTGAGTTTACCATCTTCCTTCTTCAAGCATGAAAGCATACACTATGACTTGGATAGATTTCTTTATTAAAACAAAGAATATAAGAGTATTTATATTTAAATTGATAAAATAAAGCACTCCATATAAGTAATGGCCCCCAAAAGTGAACAAAATCAATGAGCTTTGCATTAGTTGTTACCTATCTGGCATCTGCAAATGTCTCTCTCTTTTCAACAGTATTTAGGTTTTCTTTGAGACATCCTTACAACCACGATAGCTAAAACATACACTCTATTATGGCTGAACCATGCATAGTTAGTCAACTACTTTATGCCCAAACATGTGTAGTACAGTTCCTGGTGCACAGATACCATTTACTAAGTAAGTATTTACTGAAAAAATTAATTATGGAATGAATACATTATGTCACCTAAAATTTGCAATTTGAGGTGGTATTTCATATTGTGTTGTATATATGAAAACAAAGTATTTAAAATATATGCTTGGATCATAGTACTTATCAGGATTAAATTGACACCTTAGGTTTGAAAGTAAATTTAGAAAGAAATATTTTGGAGACCCTTGATTTCCACATTAAAACAGATTGGAGCCCTGATCGGTTTGGCTCAGTGGATAGAGCGTCGGCCTGCAGACTGAAGGGTCCCGGGTTCGATTCCGGTCAAGGGCATGTACCTTGGTTGCGGGCACATCCCCAGTGGGAGGTGTGCAGGAGGCAGCTGATCAATGTTTCTCTCTCATTGATGTTTCTAACTCTCTATCCCTCTCCCTTCCTCTCTATAAAAAAAAAAAAAAATCAATAAAATATATTTAAAAAAAAACAGATTGGAAACTTTGGTATATGAGCAAAATGGTTACATTTCTCTTTCAAAAAACAGAAAATGTTAAATAATATAGAAGAGTGATAGACTAGAAGTCTCTTTTAAAGTGTTAAATTTAAAATGAGTAAGTCAATTTTTAAAAGCTAAAATTATTTATCAAATATATTGCTGTAACATGCACTTAAGTAATAAATAAGTGAAGACATAAAAAAAGTAAAAACAAAAGTCTCAGAGTAAGAAAAATTATAATAATTCACTACTTATGAAAATTATTGGGCATGGCTAACATTTCATGGCAGCGAACATTATCTTAAAATATGAATTATAAAAGCCAGGAGATGATAGAACTTGCCCTGTTTAGAAATCCTTTTATCTTCAGCTCTTAGTACAAACTAAATGTAGAGTAATAATTTATTAAGTGAGTAAATAATTCCTACAAAATTTAAATATTTATTACTTGAAAGAGAGGTTTCCAGTGAGCTTTTACCGGAAATTCAAACATCTTGATTTACCCAAATACATGCAATCTACACAATCCACAATTAAATTCTTCAACATCTAATTCTAAACTAATTAGTGAGTTATACACATAAAAAGACAAGATCTGTAAAATGCAGAACACCTTGTTTTCATTAATTTAATCTATTTTGTGTTAGGCAAGTAGGCTCAAGCTGGTCATTACTTCTATTTGTCTATCAGGGATATATTTCTTCTAATCCTTTACAAATGTCTGGAGCTTTCTAGGGGAAAATAAGCCTATTAGCTTGACCATTATTTAATTAGAAGCTCATTTAGGCTTTGTAGTTATTCTCTTATGTATGAATGTTAGAGGTAGATACCAACATACTATGGAGAATATGTGTCAATGGAGAAAAGAGGTACAGATATTGATAAATTGGGAAATAATCTGCTTTCTAAATGTCAATACCAAAAAATGGCAAAATATTGCTTATGCAGAAGAGCAGAGTTCCATGAGGGGCCAATTCTGCTACAGTGATGTATAACCAGTGCTTCCATATGCCAATCGAGTTCCTGGTCTTGTGAGCACAACTAGGACTAACCTACTGTCAGGGAATCCTAAGAGGTCAGTGGCCAGCTGAAGTTCAAATAAGCAGTTAAAAACCTCATGTCTAAGCAAATAAAACCTCCTGGTCTCAGAAAATCTCCTGTTCCAGCTTGAATATTACAAGTCACTCACCAAATTGAAAAGATCATATGAGAAGGAAAGATCAAGCATTTAAGTAATTAGGTTATTAAATGTCTCCTATGAACTGGTAATTTGTTAATATAGAGCTCTACTTCAGACTGAAGCAAATGGAAATCCGGTGACTATAATTACTAAGCTCCAAGGAAATGACATTTAGTGTTCCACAAGTACACTAAAGTTCAGAGAAAGGCAATGGGTCAGAAGTAGGAGGAAACATACAAGTCAAATTAGAACATCTAGAAGTGTGAGTGAGGCAGTGAAAATTCAGGATATCCAATCTCCATAAAACTGGAGGCAGGCCGAATAGAGAGCTGAATAATCAGACAAATATGCTTAGTGCAGGGTTTCTCAAACTTGGCATTTTTAACATTTTGGGGCCAGTACATTCTGTGCAGTGAAAGGCTGTCCTATTTAGTCAACAATCTCTCCAGACCTTGTCAAATGTCCTGTGGGTGTCAAAACCACATCTTGATGGGAATCCATGGCTTAGAGACAGGAGTTACAGTGGATGAAATATATACCCTTCTTTTGTGCATCCAGTCAGGAATGATTCAAAATCAAGCTGGGCTATGGATATAGAACAGCATTGATAGTTATATACAGTCTCAGAAACTAAAAATTTCATGTAATGATTATAAAACAATGTTTAGGTTAGGCTGCGTATTAGCTTTATTTTGTTTTAATCTCACAAGGTCCAACATAATTGTGATTTTTGCTCATATTTTACAGAGAAGAAAAGTGAGGTTGATAGGTAGTAAATAATTCCCAAAAATCTTATGACTAGTAAAGATTATCAGTAAGATCATTCTGAGGTCAAAATCTATGATCAAGGATTCCTTGTATGTTTCCTACTTGGAAAGGAAGGTGTATTTGTGCACTCTATATCTAAGAGGCATGAGCTGGTCAGTGTTAGTCTGTCATAAAGTATTACAAAAAGACTACTCTCCTTAGGACTCACTAGAACAATACTGAGGCTTCTCCTGATGAATTAATTTGTCTTTTGCTCTATAAATATTATTCACCAACCATCAAGCCACTCTTAGAATCTATCCAAAGGAAATGGGTTAATTTGTAAATAACTAAGAAGTTCAACAGTCTGGACTGTGGTGCCACAGAAACCCATGTGAAAATCCAAAATCAATGTCACTTTAAACAGTGTTTAAATTCTCTGTTTAAATAATTGAACAGTTTACTCATTTGCAATATAAATAAAACCTCCACAGTTTTGGGGGTAGATCTAATTTTATGCCATATTTAATACACAGAGCTTAGTAAAATAAATTTTCTCCATTGATTTTATGAGTATAATAGAAGAAAAACATCATAAAGTATAACTTTAGTGCTAAGATACATATATATATTTACCCTATATCTTAGCACTAAAGATACATATATATATGTATATATATATGTATATATGTTGAAGCGACTTAATATTTTTTCTGTTGATGGGTATTTTGCTTTATATTTGCAAAAGACATAAAAACTTTTAAAATTGTTGCTTGATTTTTTTTTTTCCAAAGTGAAATGGCTATCATTCTCATGACTCATTCTTCAAGGCTGCTTCTCTAAGATGACTAATTTATTCACTCAAACAACTGGCCAACCAAATGCACAGTATCCAGCTGTTTACTTAACAGAAATAGTACATGTAGGCACACATCAGCTGGACATGGTAAAAAAAAAAGTACAGCTGAAATATATTCTAGTCTAAAATAACTAATCTATTCATTTCACCAATAAACAAATGAACACACTTTTACTGGTAATCTCAAATATCTGAGAAAAAACTGACCTGGGGAAGAGTATATTCTTAATAAATATTTATTATAAAAATAAATTGTTTTGTTGTTGAACTAGACAAAGCAGTTGAACTAGACCAGCATGTACATGCCTAAAGAAAACTATATAAATTAACATACCACACTATAAGATAACCACATGACTGGGGCCTAAGAGATGTGCCTAGTAAGTGTTACAAGCAATGAATGTCCCAGGAGCTTTCTTCCACTGGCTCACTAGTTAACACACACCCAAGGAAGTGAGCTTCTATTTAGATTTAGAAATCCAAGAAAAGTGCATGAATAGCCTGAGAGAACTGGTAAAGTGTATTCCAAAAAGAGAGGTAGACTGAGAACAGGGGAAATACATACAGAGGAATATTCTAGGAAGGTAGATGGAAAAAGCATAAAAGCATAAACTGGTGGCATTTTGTCAGATCATATGAATATGTATTTTGAAATAAAGGGAGCAAGTTCAGAGGGAGCAAGACCAGTATGAAATCTATTGCAATTATCTGAACACAAAGTAATAAGAGGCTGAACTGACCAAATGGCAGTAGAACAGAAATGACAGATGTATGAAATATTGCACATGATGAATCAATTCTCTTTTCAATCTCAAAAATAGCCTGGATAGTTAAAGATGCGCTGATAGTACAAATGTATGGGAGTGGTAAAGACACGACAACATAAGTGAGAATTTGAAAAGGACTGGAATGTTTTGATAAACAAGCTAGTTGGCAAGCACATTCAAATGACAGCTCCTGTGAAGAAAAATATGTTCAATAATAATTAAGCACCATTAAGAATTAATCGTTTTATTCATATAGGAACAGTGCTTGTCTTACAACTATAGTTATCATCCATACAAAATAATACTTATCACGTTTCAAAAGTTATAAAACATTTCCATACGTTAATTCATTTGATATTAGAGGAAGACATAGCTTATATTGTGATGAGCACTTTATATGTGCAATAACTCATTGCTTTCATTGTGTGGCAACCCCATTGTGTACGAGTGCATCTGAGGCTGTGTGGAGGGGTTGCACTTAGATGCTTAAGGTCTATCAGTCATGGTCCTGGCAGGAAAAAAAATGCCATTAAGGGAAGTTAAATATTAAAGATGTAGGCAATACCCAAAAGCACATAAAAGCAGAGGATCCAAAAGGGAGAGGAAGCTGCATGAACCCCACATGGCCTTTGATAGAGAAATGCCATGAACCTGTGGCCTGGAAAGGAGTGGGAGTGAGTTCTGAAATAGACACTTACCCATCCCTTACACTCTGATTTTCCCTTGCTACCTATCAATGGCCAGCCCCAACCATTATCCAGAGTCTAGGGAACCTGTTGACCTAGCCTGTAGGTGTTAGCCTCCCCGGGCAAGAGAGGTGGAGAGCTACATGGCAAGTGGCTCTGGAAAATCAAGTGAAAAGATCCAGCAAAAAATATCTGGTGTGCCTCTCAGATTAAAAAAAAATCAGAAAAAAAAACTAGAGTAAATTACATAAGACCATATACAGCTTTCTCATCCCCAGTTTCATTCTAGGCAATGGACAAAAACAGTTTTCCCCACAGAAGACAGTTTTGATGTATAACATGTTTGTCAAGTGAAAATATTCTGGCCTATCTTCATAGAACCAGGAAAATTACCTTTGAAATATTTATGGGGCTGGGCATGAGTGACACTGACCATTTCTGAAGTGACTATATGCTCAATATGCTCCAAAGAGATACATAATAAAAACACTATGTGTCCAAACAGAAGGTAGTTTCCTCATATTCTGGATTAATACTGAAAAGTTAACGTCCTTCTAGTTACACTTTCAGAAGACATCATGAATCATTTCACTGTGATATCAGGTATATAGACAGCTCAGTTTTATTATTCTCTGTCTCAAAACCCACACTTAAGGATTTTAAACATTTAGTCATTGTTTTCATAGATTCCATTTGTTTATATTTCCCTGAACCACAATAGTATCCACCTACATACTACATCAATTCGCCTCGCATCCACAAATAAAGCTGTATTATTTTTTATTCTCAAAAATGTATAGGATCTTTTTTGGTACTGCCATTTTTTCTATTTGTTGTAGTGTTTTATTGCTTCCAATTGTTCCTGCAGATATTTGAATACTTATCCTCCTTGCTTGTGCCACATCTTATTTCACAGTACCCCTCTGTTCCCATATATAATAGACTCACTATAGAAGACTGTCCCATACAAGTGATTTGTAATAAGCAAGGCCTTCACATTCATGTACTATTTTCTAGAATCTCACTGCAGGAAGCCGTTCACTTGCCATTCAATTTTGTGCAAGACATATTGATGTCAAAGAATAATGTTTTCTAAGGAGTTAAGACTGTCAGAGCTGAGGGACTTTCCATCTTAAAGAAGAATGGATAGAGAGCAATTTGACTATGTGACTTAGTCTAAAGTGTAATCTTAGAGATTTATACTACAACTATAATACAATATGTGAAGACTCTGCATTTCTTTATATGGTCTTCTAGTAAGGTAACTTCACTAGCTCTCAAACAGAGTAAAATCTCCAAGATTTTTGTGCACGGTGAGAACTGCTTCTTCCTCTCAGCACATTTCTAGCCGTTACTAAATAAATTAGTAAGAAGCTAAATTCCAAACAAAAAAACACAATGCTTTTTTGCTACTGTTTTCTAGGAATAAAGAATATTACATAGTACATGATATACTTTTTTATTTTCTTTATTGATTAAGGTATTACATATGTGTCCTTATCCCCCCATCTTCCCCCTAAACCCCTCCACTCATGCCTTCACCCCCATGGTGTCTGTGTCCATTGGTTATGCTTATATGCATGCGTACAAGTCCTTTGGTTGATCTCTCCCCCTTACTTTTATTAAATCATAAAAACCTTACTTTTATGATTATTTGAAATTTTTACTGAAATATGATATTTTATTACTCGAGTAATTTGGTCATCTTGTTGAATATAATAAACTAGAGCAGTGGTCGGCAAACTGTGGCTCTCGAGCCACATGCATCTCGCGAGCCGCTGTTTGCTGCTCTGTTGACTAATGAGTTTGCCGACCACTGTTGTAAGGCATTACCCTTACCCAGAAGTTTTGACTTCAGGTTAAAGACATTAGTACATTATTAAAATGTTTTTTAAGTATTTTTCCCTAAACAGTGGTCGGCAAACTCATTAGTCAACAGAGTGGCAAACCATGGCTCACGAGCCGCATTTGGCTCATGAGCCGCAGTTTGCCGACCACTGAACTAGAGTCCCAGTGCATGGATTCATGCACCGGTGGTGGGGTCTCTCAGCCTGGCCTGCACCCTCTCGCAATTTGGGACCCCTCGGGGGATGTCAGACTGCCAGTTTTGTCCCGATCATCCAGGCCGCCTTCCGCTGCGCCTGCCCCTCCCGCCCGCCACCATGCTCGGTAGTGCTACAGCAGCTGTGCTTGCCAGCTGTGAGCCTGGCATCTGGCGCCCATTGGTCAGCTGAGTGGTGCTCCTGTGGTGAGAGTGCACTGACCACCAGGGGGCACCTCTTGCATTGCACATCTGCCCCCTGGTGGTCACTGTGCATCATAGCAACCAGTCATTCGGTCGCTTTTATATATATAGATGAGGAGAACTATTATTTGTTTGGAATTATCACAGGTTATCTGTGGTCTAAATAAAGTATCACCTAGAGCCTTTAATTTTTCTTTTGTACATTTATGATTGTCAAGTAGAAATATTAACAAATTTCTAAGTAAAATTTTAAAATTTCAAAAATACTTACAATTCTAAAGATGTTTGACAATGATGCCACATTAATGTTAGCTACGTGTTTTGGCAAAATTATACCAACTATCACAGATATCTAAAAATCAAAGTAAGATAAATTGACTTTATTCTAAAAGATTTTCAATACTCTTCTGTTTAAGTAGAGATATTTTAATGAACTTACATAAAAAAACTGTCCATCAAAGATCTGAGTCTGGTACTCCCAGGAAATGTTCTGGCTTACTGAAATGGCATTAGTTTAACAACACATAAAAAGACATTTACAGCATAATGCTCTGTGAGCATGTAAATTCAGATCACATTTCAGGTACTTATTGGTGGTTTATTTCCCTGATTTTATTTTTCCCCTCTCTTTGTGGCATACCTTATTTTCTCTAGTTAAAAATCCCAGTGCACTGGAAACTCCTTACATGGAGAAATGTTCTCCTTGGTACTCTGAGCCAAGGATATCTGAAGTGTTGACAAAACTTAATGATTTTGAGTTTTTGACAAACACTACATTCAACTTCAATTCCAGAAAGTCCAAATGATCTGTTATGATACCACATTACAAGCAAGCACAGGAGCAAATATCAGTATAAATATTTAAAAGTGAACAAGTACATTTTTCTAAGTCTGATTGATATTGGTGTGTGTGTGTGTGTGTGTGTGTGTGTGTGTATGTCTGCATTTCAGACACGAGAAATACCAGATTACCTGCTATCTATGTGTGAAAATAAAATATGTTTATTGATCACTTTGTAAACAGTTCTCATAAAATCCTTTTGGGGTCTTTGCTACAACACCAGGAGGGGAAATGTGATTTGGTGACATCAGAATACAAACCCTGAAAGTATTTAAAGGTGATTTTCCTGGAATGAAATGCCAACTGACTATATCAGTCAGTATAACATATGATAGGTAAATCAACATTTAATATCCTCATATTCTTGGTATATTAAACAATAATAGGCTTATCTCTTCTTTCCTCATCATATTAGAAATGTGTTACTCCTTATATTTGATTTAAAAATATTTTTTTCTTAAATTTGTATGCTTGGTGGGTTTAACATCAACTTAATAATCAGATCCCGTGATCCCACTTCTAGGAATATATCCTAAGAAATCTGAAACACCAATCAGAAAGAATATGTATACCCCTATGTTCATAGCAGCACAATTTACTGTAGCTAAAATCTGGAAAGATCCCAAGTGCCCATCAGTGGATGAGTGGATAAAAATGCTGTGGTACATTTAAACCAGGGAATACTATGCAGCTATAAAAAAGAAGGATCTCTTACCCGTTGAGATAACATGGAGAGACCTGGAGAGTATTATGCTAAGAGAAATAGGCCAGTCAGAGAAAGACAAGCATCACATGATCTCACTCATTTGTGGCTAAAAGATACTTATCCTCTAAGATGAATTATCAATACATTCCCCTCCCACAGCGCTTTAAGAATCACTTCATGTTAAGTATATTTTCTATGTGTTCCAATAAACTCTTAGAGCTAGATGTGGAGCTGTTCAGTATCATACTTAATACATCTCAATGCAATTTTAAGAATCCTTAGGCCATTTTTTCTTATCATTTATTAATATTTTGTAGGCTTCTATCACATCTTTAGATGTCTCCTTGGAATCAATAAGGGCACAAATAATCACCCTTCAAAGTACCTTCAAAATAGCCCTTTTAAAAATCTTAAGACAAGCATAAGGCAACCCTTATGCCTACCTGCATCCTTGTTTTAAAGTGTTCTGACATCCAAAAAATAAATAAAAAATAGTGTACTGACATCTTCAGCAAGTGTTTCCTAAAAATGAAAGCTGAGATAGTGTTTAATAAGAAAATGCAAGTTTATGGAAGATCAAAACTGCCTGCAGTTAGATAATAACCTTTTACTGGGCATCACACTATCTATAGTTCAAATAGTATTTGGAAAATATATCCATTTTCATAGAAAATGCATTCCTTCATAGACTTCATACTATTAATCACAGACTAATCTACATAAAATAGCCTTATGTGGACCTGAGAAGCCCTAGACTGTATACAAATTTTATATGTACACGACCTTAGTAAACTTAGGTCTTTCCGATTTAAGCATTAAATGATGAAGCATATCATAAAAAGAGACAGAAGTGAAACTGTCTTATTTTAGATATTATGCCCTGCTTACCATCATTTTATGTTAAAAAAATTGGGAGGTGAGAATATTTTATTGCATTTATTTTGATGTAAGAAACCATTGTGGTTAAAATAGTTCAAGTGGTTCTAATACCAGCATTAGAAATGAAAACCTTTATATTATACTTTGAACTAAAAAAATGTGCCTAATCTTATTCTAGCCTGCACTGTGTGTAGGACATCTTGCTAAACGAGGCTCATGGTTTGTTGAATATTAGCCAATAACCAAATAAATCTTGTTTATTGAGATGTAATTGACACAACGTGTCATTTTGGTTTACAATGTATAGATTTGATACATTTATATTTTGCAATGTGATTGCCATTGCAGTGTTAGCTAACATCTCTATCACCTCACAAAATTATCATTCCTTTTTCATAGTGAGAACAATTAAACTCTAGTCTCTTGATAGCTTTGAAGTTTATAAAATAGTATTGTTGAGTATAATCACTATGTTTATGCATTAGATCTCCAAAAATTATTAATCTATTGGTTGCAAATTTGTATACTTACTATCTCCCCAAGTCCCCCACCTCTAGCCCCTGGTAACCACCATTCTACTCTCTGCATCTATGAGTTTACTTCTTTAGGTTCCACATATTATTTCAGAATTCTTTGAAACAAAAGTTTATATGCAGTGTTTTCTCCCTGGAGGAGATGAGTTTACAGGAGCTCTGTCATAGAAGTTCAGTTGTAATAACAGTTTAATTTTAGTTATATGTTGTATTAGCAAGCTGAACCTCTAGTTCAGTCCATTCAACAACTCGTTGTTCACACTGACTTGCATTTCAATCTTCAGAGGCTGTAGCAGCATTTTATGAATTTCCTACGTGGAATCACACAGAACCGCTGAGAGCAAATATGGAATTTATTATGGTATAGCTACAGTCAGTCAATAAATCCAGACCATGGCTCTAATAGATTCTGAAGGACCAGCTACGTCAGGCAGTGTCTTTACAGCTCATATATTTATTTCCTGGTTGACAAAATCTACATTTCTAAATTGCAGTCAGACTGCATAAAACATTCTTGTATCAAACCCTCAAGCTGCAACTGAAGAGACCTAATATGTTCAACATACATAACCTGAATAAATTTGATCCTTTTAGAATCTCCCAATGTTAAAATGAGTTAGTGCATAATATGAAACTTTTTTTGGACATAGTCCCCCGCATTTGGGGCAGTAGAGTAATAGAACACATTGATTCATGTCATTTTCTGTAGCTTCTGAAGTTCACATCAAGCTTATTGCTCACTAGAAATGTTTCCATGAAGAAGTTTAAATATTATTAACATCTGAATATCTGTATGTTCAGATCAATATGGTCATTATTTTTAGATTTGTTTAGTGTCTTTCAAAAAAAGATAAAATGGCATAAATAAAAGACTCAGGGAAAAAAGATCTAATCTTTTATAGTGTCACAAAAATAATGAAATAAAAATATTAGCATCATAAATGGCTATACATATTAACATAAATAATTGTCTTACCATTTGATATTTTAGAAACCTGTGTTTTCCACTGTATATTATAATCAACTAGGGGCCCGGTGCATGAAATTCGTGCATGGGGGAGGGGTCCCTCAGCCCAGCCTGCCCCCTCTCACATACCCTCAGGGCATGTTCTACTGATGGCTTAGGCCCGATCCCTGTTGGAGCAGTCTGTCCTCCCTTTGTGGGAGGCGACCGAGGCTGATCAGGGGAAGGCGCCAGCCCCATCACCCCACTACTGCAGCCACTGCCAGTCACCACAGCCACCAAGGTATTTTCATCAACATGGACTCCAGTCCCTTCACCATGAAAAAATGACAACTTTCTTTAGGCATTTTCAAGATGTGCCTTTCATAAGATATGACATTTCTTTCTTTATTTTCCTTTTTATCCTCACCTGAGGATATGTTTCCATTGATTATTTCCCCTTCCCTCTGATCCCAGGCTCAGCCCCTTCCCAAGCCTACAGCCTCTGCCCCAGGCTGTAGGCTTGGGAAGGGGGCACCCCCCGTCCCTCTGATCCCAGGCTTGGCTCCTTCCCGGAAACCTCCTCGGCACCCAGGTCACTCCCAGCCGCCATCCTGCGGAGGCTTTAAGCTTGGGGGACGGGGGTACCCCCGCCCCTCTGATGGCAGGCTCCGCCCCAGGCTGTAGGCTTGGGAAGTGGGTACCCCTATCCCCCAAGCTTAAAGTCTCCGCAGGATGGCAGCTGGGAGTGATCTGGGTGCCAAGGAGGTTCCTGGGACCAAGGTATGTATGCAAATTAACCGCCATCTTTATTGGGTTAATTTGCATACTCACTCTGATTGGCTGTGGGCGTAGCGGAGATACGGTCAATTTACATGTTTCTCTATTATTAGGAAAGATAAGAAAGTCTCAGGTTGAATATACATACAAATATATACTGTTACTCTCCAGTGCTGATCATGGGGATTTATTTTTATAAAATTAAATATTTGAGTCTAAAATATATGAACACCCAAAATTGGGTGTGTGATCAATAATTTTGTTTTATTGTGTTACACAAAATTCTCTTAAAGCATAACTAGTAGGAAGTGACATATATAAAGCAGTACATAAAAAATACCAAATAACAAATTTTAAAATTATATAGGAGATATAATATTTAATAGACCATTGAAGGATCTTCTTTCTTCAGGAAAAGCTCCAATACTGCCTGTAGTAGATGGATTTGAGTATTTCAACAACCTTTTGTGGTATAAACGGAGCTCTGTGCTTTAACCATTATGTATATGAATCTAAATTAGATTCTTTAGACTACATTCATTCCTACAATTTAATTACTAATATATAAAAGAAGGTAAATATATCTATTAAGCATTTAAGCCTAGTCATTAACACACTGACTGTAGAAAAATACAACTGGGGTTCAATTTTGTTTCCCTACTCAAAGTCTTTATAATCTTAATAAATTACTTAGCAATCCCATGCCTCAGTTTCCTCATCTATACTGATATAAGGGTAATATGCTAATTAGACCAGAAGACCGGACATCTCCCTACTGTCCCACTTCCTTCTGGACAAAGCCATCGTGGTGGGGGCCAAGGCAGAGGCATTTAGGGGTGATCAGGCCAGCAGGGGAGGGCAGTTGGGGGCCATGAGGCCAGCAGGGGAGGGCAGTTGGGGGCCATGAGGCCAGCAGGGGAGCGGTTAGGTGGCGATCAAGCTAGTAGCCAGGCAAGTGGTTAGGAGCCAGTGGTCCTGGATTGCGAGAGGAATGTCCAACTGCCGGTTTAGGCCCAAGATGGGGCCTAAACCGGCAGTTGGACATCTCCTGAGTGGTCCTGGATTGGAGAGGGTGCAGGCCAGGCTAAGGGAACCCCCATGCACGAATTTCATGCACCAGGCCTCTAGTATGTAATATAATAATACCCAACACAGATTTTTATGTAGATTAAGTGATTTATTTCTTCTAAAGTTTTGTGTACAGTTTGTAAATCTCAATATGTACACAGATATGTCATGTGTCCATTCTTCTTGCTGAAGGTAATCTAGTCTAGTGTCAAATATTTAGATAATGAGTTCTTGAGGCTTAGGTAATTTTTGTGTGGAATTCAGGGTTCTGTGAATTTTGGTTTGGGAAAAATACATCTTTGAAATCACCGAGATTTATATTTCACATTTAACTTTTGCATATATCTAAAATTACCATTTATAGTCATCATGATTGCAAAATCACAGTAGTTATTTTCACTAGGAAAATATCAATGAGTGTCATTTTGCTATCTACAGATACAAATGCATGTGTAAAAAAAAACAACTAGGCATCTATTGAGCTACTTTGAGCCTAGCAGTCATTTGTCAACAAACACTTTTATTCTGAGTTCTCCATTGCTGACTCAAAGTTGCTTTGCAGCATTGCTCAGACAATCATGTCTTGATCAGTATGCAAAAAAATATATATATTGATTTTTAGAGAGAGGGAGGATGGATAGGGAGATAGAAACATCAATGATGAGAGAGAATCATTGATTGGCTGCCTCCTGTATGGCCCCTACTGGGGAATGAGCCCACAATCGGGGCATGTGCCCTGACCTGAAATTGGACCATGATGCTCAACTGATCCATGCTGGCTAGGTTGTTGATCAGTATATAGAAGGAAGTAAATCAACAACCAGCCTAGAGTTTCATGTTAAGCAATTATAGTCTACACTGATCTGTCTTAATACATAAAATTTAACTTGCCTAAATTTTAATATTTTCTTGATATTTACTGTGGTAATTGAGATGCATATATATTACTATTTTACAATTTATAAAATATGTTAATAATTATTTCAATATATTTGCAATACTTGTTTTCTTATGTGCAATTTTTCCACTTTCTCTAGTTGCTTTCAAGATTTTTCTTATATTTGCCTTTGAGTATTTTGATTTGGTCAATATAGCCATGATTTTCTTGGACTTCATCCTATTTGGCATTTTCTCAATCTTGAGTCAATTAACACTGTTTTCCAATTATAATATAAACACCTCTGATAATTTGTAAGTAGTAAACATCAATCGTTTACACTCACATAGATGTATAAAATATAAAAGTACTAGTATACTATTAGTTCACTAGGGAAACATACTAGAATAATAAATTTAATCGAGTCTGACAAGAATATGTAAATTAGTATTATAGATGATTGTTATAATGGTGGTTAATTATTTTCCCTGCATCAATAAATAGTTATAGTTCACATGTTTAACTCTCCAAGTCAATCTTAAACCCAGGTTAGTTACATCTTGCACTGATTATAAATGCTATTTTGGTTTGGCATTTTTCATTCCTTCAAATTAAAGCAATGGAAACTAAAAATCAAAGCATCTGATGTGTTGAAATTACTCTAAAGTGTGCACAGAGATTAAAATCACTAAAAGGCTTTACATTTTATGGGTACTCTACTGTGGGAGCACTTCAATAATTTTAAATTACTATTCACTATACAAAGCAATTTACATTTATTGGAAACAAAATCTGGAAAAGTTCAAATTCTGGGCAATGTCATACATACTGCTTGAAAATTACTAAGAGCATTTTAGTGTGTTCTATAAGCATCTCATTTACAGTTGATCGGAACTTTGGCAAAGAATGATGAAAAAAACAAAAAAACTTGGAAGTGCTACAGTTATCCCAACTTCAATCTAATTTAGAAAATGAAAGTTCTTTGATAAATAAATATGACACTTTAACTCTTCAAATATTCATATTATAAATTTTAAATTATGGAAATATTTTTGTGGTCTTATCTTCCAGAACTTTCACAATTTATTTTAGGACAGTGGTCGGCAAACTGCGGCTGGCGAGCCCCGTTTTGCTGCTCTGTTGACTAATGGGTTTGCCGAACACTGTTTTAGGAGAATCAGTGGAGTTCAACTGATTGTAATCCTATCTAATAAAAGAGTAATATGCAAATTAACCCTCACTCCTCTACACCCACCAGCCATGCCCACCAGCCAATCAGAGAGAATATGCAAATAAACCCAACCAAGATGGCTACGGCCACAGAGAGCAGGAGGGAGGCTGGGGTTTCCCCGGCAATGGAGGAAGCCAAGCTTTCTGCCTGCCCTTGCCGGCCTAGGCCTCCACTCAATGCTACAAAATTTCAATGATAGAAGATACATAAACCCAAACAGAAATGGTGGCAGCCACGGAGCTGGAAAGAGCAGGAGGCTAGGGTTGCCCCCAGTGATGGAGGAAGCCAAGCTTTCCGCACACCCTGGCCGGCCCAGGCCTCCGCTCCAGACTACAAAGTTTCAATTATAGAAGATACATAAATCACCCCAAAAATGGCTGCCACCACAGAGCAAGCAGAAGGCTTGGCTCCGCTCCAGGCTACAAAGTTTCAATTGTAGAAGATAAATAAACCCCAGATACCAGGGCCTCCGCTCGGGTCGCCAGGGGGTGTGGCCGGCCTGCAAACCACCACAGGCCCCTCGCCCAGGCCACCCCACACCCCAAGGGAACCCCCATCCTGATCCGGGACACCCTTCAGGGCAAACCAGCTGGCCCCCACCAATGCACCAGGCCTCTATCCTATCTAATAAAAGAGTAATATGCAGATTGACCATCATTCCAACACACAGGATGGCTGCCCCCATGTGGTCAAAAATCCTGCCCCCATGTGGACACAAGATGGCCACCACAAGATGGCCAGCAAGGGAGGTCAGTTGGGAGGGACCAGGCCTTCAAGGGAGGGCAGTTGGGGGAGACCAGGCCTGCAGGGGAGAGCAGTTAGGGGTGACCAGGCCTGCAGGGGAGGGCAGTTAGGGGTGACCAGGCCTGCAGGGGAGGGCAGTTAGGGGTGACCAGGCTGGGAGGGGAGCAGTTAGGCATCAATCAGGCTGGCAGGGGAGTGGTTAGGGGGTGATCAGGCTGGCAGGCAGAAGCGGTTAGGAGCAATCAGGAAGGTATGCAGGTGAGCAGTTGGAAGCCAGCAGTCCTGGATTGTGAGGCCCAGTGGGATTGGGCCTAAACGAGCAGTCGGACATCCCTCGAGGGGGTCCCAGATTGGAGAGGGTGCAGGCTGGGCTGAGGGACACATACACACCCGTGCACGAATTTCGTGCACCGGGCCTCTAGTTGGTAATAATGACAAAGCAGGTTTCAGAGGAATTCTTATTCTATTAAAATTGTGCCACATGTGGTATGGCTCAGTGGTTGAGCATCTATCCATGAACCAAGAGATTCCAGGTTCGATTCCTGGTCAGGGCACATGCCTGGATTCTAGGCTCAATCCCCAGTAAGCGGCATGCAGGAGGCAGCTGATCAATGATTTTTCTCTCTTTGATGCTTCTTTTTGTCCCTATCCCTTCCTCTCTAAAAAATCAATAAAAACTTTCAAAAAACTTTTCCATGAAATGATTTTACAATATCTACCACATATATCAATATATGCTATTATAAGAAAGTACATCATTATGTAAGTATACGAATATTAATACAGTATGCATTCATTAGCAGTAAATACATTATTTCACTAAAGGATAAACTGGATATCCTATATAATAAAGAGCTAATATGCTAATTAGACCGAACAGCAGAACAACCTTCCAGACAACCTTCTGGACGAAGCCGGGGCAGCAAGGGCTGGCCAAGGCTGCAAGGGGCTGTGAGGGGCAGCCAAGGCAGCCGGGACTGTGAGGTCCCAGCCCCTTGCACAAATTTCGTGCACCAGGCCTCTAGTAAGAAATAAAAATGATATGATTTTGCAACTGTGACTATCTCTTAAGAATTGGTAGCCTTAAATATGAATCAAAATTTCAGGAGAAATACAATCCACAGAATGATGATGTTTGAAAACGTGAAATTAAGGGCATACTATCTCCTGCTTCAATATGTATTTCCTCTTCCTGATGTAACTTCATGTTTACATTCAAACAGCATGCTGCATAAAAGCAGTGACTATTGCATTGTTTTGTCTACAGATAGCTAATAAGTTTCATTTAAAAATGGACCTACCTATGCAAAATATAACTCTGAGCCTTAAAGAATAAGGATTTTCCTTATTTCACCTTAGTGAAGAAGTAGGCCCTTAAGCATTTTGTCAGTGTTTCAGGAGTGATGAATAAGCCGGCTTGAAGTACTCCATGCATGCATTTTAATGATTAAAAGTGACTATAATTCTCCCTAGCATACCTGAAGTTCCATAGGAACTGAACTCCTGAAACTGAACCTGCATTATCTGGTAGGCATCTTTATAAATGAATCTAAAAATGCTGTTCACAGCTTTTGCCTCCAGTGACATTCATCCTAATTGAATTGTAAATGAAGCAGCTTGGGTGTAAACTAACCTAAAGCTTTCTTCACTACTGAAAGGCAGGGAAAGCTTTAAATATATCCCCTTTCATTGCCAGTGAGGCTGAAATGACATTGAGAATTGTCCATTCAGAACTTCTCTTTTTACGGGATGAGCTTCATTTTAAATTGCCTATATCTTCAAGCAGTCACAGTGCCCTTGAGATAAAAGTAACATGAGAGTCAAATGTACAGATATCCTAAGTGAAAACACCAATAATGAGATCTATTTACAAAATAACATCCAGTAGTTTATTAAAATATGGGTAAGTAGCCACAGGTTGGACTAAATTTGAAAGATCTAAGTACATCTCGAAGGTTTCTGGAGACATCAAAATTTATCTTAATTTTTTTTAATATATACGTATTTTCCATCCTCACCCAAGGATATTTTACCATGGATTTTAGAGTGGAAGAGAAGGGAAAGGCAGAGAAAAACATCCACTGCTGTGAGAGAAACACATCGGTTGCCTCCTGCATGCACCTTGACCAAGCCCAAGCCAGGAGAAGCCTGCAACCCAGGTACATGCCCCTGACCAGAATCCAACCCAGGACCTTTTGTCTCCTGCATGCACCTTGACCAAGCCCAAGCCAGGAGAAGCCTGCAACCCAGGTACATGCCCCTGACCAGAATCCAACCCAGGACCTTTTGTCTGCTCTATCCACAGACCCAAACTGGGTAGGGCCAAAATTTATTTTGATTTTGATTTCTGATAATCAGTCTCATTTAACACTTTATGAATGTGTTAATCAAATTAATATCAATTTAAGGATCGTTATGTTTCTAAAATACACATAAATCCATCTTGACATTATATACTTGTAATATAAAGAAAAAAAAGAGTAAATACTTTATGACTTAATGGCTAAGAAATAATTGCCAATATCATCCAAAAAGTAAAATATAGGCAATATATGAAATATTTACTGTAGTTTTTATAGAATAAAAGTATCACCATTGTTATATTTTAATAAACAGAAGAGTTACTTTGATGGACAAGGGAGCATAGTTTAAGAACCACAGGTTATCTATAGACAATGTATTCCTAGCAATTAAGTTTCCCTTGCTTGCCAAATTGTAACTATGTCTGAATAGAATTGGCTTTTACAATATTGTTAACACAGTCCAACATCATCCCATTTTGGCAAAGTCAGCAACTTGAAATAATGAAGATAATAAATATAAAGGTTTCAAAGGGTAAAAGTTAATTAAAAAAAATCCCATGCAATATAAGGAACAAGTAGGAGACTTAGAAAATTAGAAAAGCATTTGACTGACACTAGTGAAAATAGTACAAAAGTTCTTCTATTATATAGTAAGATCCTGGAAAAGGTACTGTATATCTACTTTAAAATTATTTATGGACTAATGAGAAATTAAGGGGAAAAATTGATACAACTGAGATAGAAGTGTTGTGGGCTAAGTTCTATCCTGCCAAAATGCATATGCTGAGGTCCTAACCCCTTTTGCTCAGCACAATATGCCCATCTTTCAATTAAAATTACACGGCATAATAAATGGCAAGCAACATAATTTGAAGAGACTGAGCAAGCATCAGAACCAAATAAAGAAGAAATTATAGGTTTAACAAACTGGGAACTGAACCAAAAACAACTATGATTTACTAATACACTAAAGACTTCATTGGAAAAGCTAGATAACATGCAAAAACAGATAGGCATTGCATGTGGAGATATGGACTTCTAAAAAATAATCAAAACTAGATAATAGAGATTAAATAAACTACACATAAACCTGAATAAATGCCTTGGATGGGAAAAAATGACTTTAATGCCTTTATGAGTAAACTGGACATGTCTGAAGAAAAAAAAAAAATCTTGGAGTTTAAAACTTCCAAAAACTGAAAAGAGAAAAGATACTGGAAAAATCCAGTGGGACGATCACAAAAGGTGAAGCTATACATAATTAGAATACCAGGAAAAGATTTAAAGGAATATAAGAAATCTTTGGGAAATAATGACTATTTCCCCAAATTAATTCCGGACACTTAGCCATAAATGAAAAAGCTCAGAGAACACCAAGCAGAACAAGTGTCAAATACACACACACGTAGGCAGATAATATTCAATCTTCAGAACAACAATGATAAAGAAAAAAATCTTTTTAAAAAAAGCTAGAGCAGGTCGGGGAGTAGCATCTATAGAGTAGCCAAGATAAGAATGGCATCTGACTTCTCAGAAACCACATGAGCAAGAGAGTGAATTGAAATATGTAAAGTGTTGGGAGAAAGAAAACCACCAACCTAAAGTTCCATACTATGCAAAATTATCCTTCAAAATTGAAAGAGAAATATAAACTTTATCAGATAAACAAAAATCAAAGGAATTTGTTGCCAATAGGACTGTTTTTCAAGAAATGTTTAAAAGTTCTTTAGAGAGATGCAAAATAGTAGAGGTCAGAAAATGAAATCTACATTAAGGTTGAAAGAACACAGGAGGAATAAGTGAAGGTAAAATAAATGTATTTTTCTGATTCTTAATTGAACATAACAAATAGAGAATTAATGGCTAAATACACATAAATATTAGAATTCATCCTTATGTAAAACAATGCCATTTTGTTCTTATCATAGAGACGTTTAAAAAAATCATTTATTTTAAAGGTCTACAGTTTTACTTTATTTTAAATTTATTATCTCTTTTAAATAACCCCTTATGACAAACATTGTTATTCCACTTTATCATTTAAGAAACAGAGTTTCAAAAACATCAACAGATATGCCTATATCATAAAACAAGGTGAGCTAATATTTGAAAGCAGATCTGTGTATCTTCAAAAGAAACATAACAGGTTCTCTGAATGATAACTCTTGCTGGTCTGTTGACAAGTTTTGAAAAGAAAATTCACACAGTATAACAAGTAACAGTACAAAAACACAAATAAGGTTGAATGAGAGAAAATCAAATATCATAGCTTACACCTCTAAACTATTCTCTCTGATGTCGCCTTATGGAACGAAATACTCCTCTGATAATATTGAAACAATATGTAAATCGAGGAAACATTACAGAAGACATGGCGTGTTTCAGAAACAAGCACTGCATTGATCATGAAAAAGTCAATAAAAAGCCCTGATGACCAACTGGTAATCCAGAGTAAGACATAAAAAATAAGGCTTTTATAAAGTAGTGATAAGCCTTATTAGACGTGGGCATGCCAAATTCAACATACCAAAAATGAACTCGATTTAATCACTTTTCTGTGAAGAGTGCTGATGAGTCTAAATACTACCCTTTACCTCTTTGCACACAATATGCCACAATTACCTAATCCTCACAGCTTCCAACTACACGGCAACATTTAGTCTAGTGACTTTCAGACAGACATAACAGCTTTTTCAAAGTTTTCCTTTCCACATAGGTTTGCTCTTTTATTTCTTGCATACCAAGTTCCTATAAATTTGTGAATCCATAGACTCTCAATTCTGATTAATTGGCATGTCTACCTCTGAGCCATAATATATTATTTTGATTATCTGGCTTTATAGTAGATCAAGTCCCCTTCCCATCCTATCTTAATATTTTCTTGCTAATTATGGCTCTTTTAATAGTCTGTATAATGGTTCAGTCTGCTTGTAAGTTTCAAGGGTAAGACCATTTTTAAGGTATTTATTACAGTTACCTTGAATTTTTGTATTTATTGACTATATTAAAATTTATATGGTATCATTATTAAGTAAAGGCTTCATTTCTTATACAATTTTTAATTTTCCTCAATAAATGTTTACAATTAAGATTATCATAACATTTATTAACTATATGTCTATGTCCCTTAAAATATTTGTGTTGTTGTACACTACTGAGACTTTAAAATAAGATTAAATTTTCTAATTGGCTCATGCTAAAAGCCCCACAAAAAAAAAAAATAACTTGATTTTTGCCTTATTTGCTCTTCAGTGCCTTTGAATTTTTCTTTTTTCATTTTAATTTGTATTTTTTTAAATTTCTTATCCAGCTTTTGTAGTTGTTTCAGTGGAAACATTGCTGTGACAATTCATAATGGCCAATGTGGAAGTGACATTTATGGCTTAGAATCAATTGTTTATTCCCTCCTTTTAAAAAGTTAAGGGGGCCAAAACCGGTTTGGCTCAGTGGATAGAGCGTCGGCCTGCAGACTGAAGGGTCCCAGGTTCGATTCCGGTCAAGGGCATGTATCTTGGTTGTGGGCACATCCCCAGTGGGAGGTGTGCAGGAGGCAGCTGATCGATGTTTCTCTCTCATCGATGTTTCTAACTCTCTATCCCTCTCCCTTCTTCTCTGTAAAAAAATCAATAAAATATATATAAAAAAAAGTTAAGGGGGATATACTTTTATTTCCTTAATAACAAAGAAATATAATTGCATTCTTAATGCTTTATGTATGTGGATATTTTATTTTTTTCTATTAGAATGAAGATTCTAAGAAAGAAAAACAACAAAAAAGTAGCTAAATAAATACAGAAAAACTTCTACTACACCAGTATTTGTTTTTCTTAGAGTTAAGCTGGTCTGATATGTTGAAAATATATCCAACAAAGTATAATAGCAGTTACTAATATAAGAATTATAACTCTCTAAAATCTAAGAAGAAATATATTGCAGTGGCAGTGGCTGCTAATCCTCAGCAAGACCTGTTTTCCTTTTCTTGAGCACATAGTCCAGTTAGATTTCCCACCCCTCTTGCAGGCTGGGAAATCAATGTCCAAGAATTTTAGCCAAAAGAATGTAAGCAGAAGGAATATATGATCACTAAATAGCACCCACATAAAAAATGTCACTAAATAGTCTCCACTGTCATTCATGGAGGCAACTTGGAGACTAAGTGATGACAATACAATAAGGAGCAAGGGCCCTAGTGTCACTATGCATAAAAGAGCTCCTTGACCAGCACTGGGATGTAACATGAGCAAGAAATAAACTTTTATTGGGTCAAGACACTGATTTGAGAATGCTCTGTTACAACGCTTAGCATAGTCTGACTATTAAGCTATGTATACAATAAATACTAAATATTTTAAACCTATATAGGTATTAATATTATTCTATACTTATAATTATTGGCCAGTCCACCAAATTATTATGCATTAATCATTCTAAGCAAAATAGCAATGTGTCAAAAGAGAAAGTTGAATTAAAAATATATTAACAAATATTTATTAAATATTTAATATAATAGATGCTAAACAAAACACTAAAGATTGAGCATGGAGAAATAAAAATATATACTAGTTGGAAAAATACTATTTTAATTGAATACATAGAACCACAAGTGACTTTAGGAGTCATAAATATTAAAAATTATTTTCTTAAAAACAAATACAAATATATAAACAATCTGCTTAAATAAATTAAATATTTAAAAACTATTTTAGTTATCTATTTCAAAATATATAAACAGTAAAACAGATTTTTTAAGTTGGTTTCAGCATTTTATTTGACAAAATATAAAGGTTATGCCTTCTTTTTGGTTATTTTCAGTATGAGAAGACATTTAAAATGCTGTGATTATAACACTCTTATTTTTGAGATCACCACAATCAATGTCTCAACTTAAATACCTTTTTTCTTGGATTTATTTTCTGAGAACACTTACGGTTGAATTGAAAAAATTGGAACTGAGATTCTAATCAATGTAGTATAAGAAAAAGACATGAGTCATTTGGAATTTTAGAGCTGCATTTCCATCTCTGAATAGCTAGAACTAGTGGATTTTCTGATAGCGTCCTACTTGTTAAGGTAAATTTCCACAAATATTTAGCTTCCATATTCATGGATTTCTCAAAATTATATATGCATTATTAAAATGTATATTGCAAAGAAACAGAATAGGAGAATTATGACTGGACAATACATTATTCAGTATTCAATGTGCAATCTTTGTAAAGTAGGTTTTAGTTTTCTATGTCATTGAAACCTTTCTCTTTGGGTGATTTACCAGTGTAGGCTTTGCTTGAAAACACAAAGGGATGTTAACAGCAAATATCCCTTCTTCCTTAAAGTGAAATCAAGTAAAAGTGAAACAGAGAAACAAGAGAATGTATTTAGAGAATTACCTATTACAAAAAAAAAAAAAAAAAAGGAAAAGACATTAAAAGGAGGGCGGAACCCCTTTAGACAGAACCCCTTTCAAGAAGACACTCTCTAAAACAGCTATAAAGTTTAACTAGTTGCCATACCTTCTTGGGTCAGACCTTGGTCAATGAGTGTGCAAAGCCATGGTAACAATGTCCAATGGCCTTTCCTGAGTGGCCCTCAGACAATAAGTGTACAAATCAGTTGTTTAAGGACCTTGCCATTTCACCCAAGGCAGGACTCTGCTCAGGATTCTCCTTGCTGCTGGCAGACTGACAAGTCTGCACTGTGGTCAGAGGGCTGCCCCATATTCTTGTGTCTGGCCTATTCCATTCATAGTATTACTCCTCAAATATACATTTTGTGTTCCTGTCTCTCAGCATTTACTCCCCAGAAAGAAAACAACCCACAACAAATAACATCTTTTGAATTAAGAGGAAACCAAAACAATAAAGTTTAGTGCACAATTTGATTTCAGAGATGAGTTTTAAAAAATTAATTTTCCTTATTGTTATATTCTGACATAAAAAATAAGTGTTGAAAAATTTGGCTAGGTATGCATTGCAGTTATGTATGTATAAATTTTAATAATACTAAATGGATAAAAACAACACTAAAATTCCTAATGCCTGATGAGTCTTGTTGTAGCTTATCATTCTGGTGGTGAGATTTTATTTTTTTTATATCTTTTTAACATTGTATATGCATTGACACTTTTCAACCACAAACTAAGTAAAATGGTGTACAAAAATTAGATTATTGCTATAAATTTCCACTCCAGATGGACTAAATGTGCAGGAAAAGACATATGTCCAAGTAAGACTAGAGAATTTTGATGTTAAAATTATATTAATACATAGATAAAATAAGTAATTTACACTTCATAATTTCACAATTTGGGGAAAAGCTCTTCCATAAAGCAAAATATTTCTTAATCTTATTATAAGGCATAAGTAAAATTTATTAGCCAGTGTCTCCTTTACAGAGGCACACACAAAAAAAAGACGAAAAAAAAAAAAAAAAAGACAAGCTGATGTCTAATGAGCCCCAGAGAAAATGAGTATTGGAACATAGTTTAAAAACACAGTATCATAAGTCCCAGTGTGCAATGCCATAGTCAGCTGTCTAATGCTTCTTATGGCACTAATCAATTCATAATGATAATATTTAGATGTCATCACTCTTTTCTGACTAGCTTTTTAAAGAATATCTATCAAATTAGATACTAGTTGTGTAAAAAAAAAGGTGGGAATCTCAGAGAAGCATTTTCAGTAGTTGCATTGGAAATAAAATTATATTATATCACCCAGTGCCACATGGTGTTTTCACTATACTACTGTAAAACTTCAATAGCAGAGAAATAGACTCAAGGAATTAGTATTGATTCTTGGATACAAGCATCACGTTGTTGTCATGACAATGGACCACAGCTACAACTGTGTTCTCATACAAATGAGACAGCAAAGCTCCTCACATCACACCACAAGCACAGCAGCTCACTCTGCGTACATCCAAAGCCATCCGAGAAGGATGCAGTCAATAAAAGCTTTATATCTTGTCTGTATGCCAATTGCAAAGTGGATAGGACTAGAAAATTGGCCAAAGTGTTTGTCAGCACATAAGACCTGTGCACAAATTGTCAGATTGCTACATTTATCTTGAGCTTTCTGCACGGAATTCTATCCTGTTCTTTTTTTTAATTCTTTATTGTTTAAAGTATTACATATGGTACCTTTTTCCCCCATTGACCTATCCCCGCTGGTTCCCACCCCCAACCCGGCACATGCTCTCACCGCCCCCTACTGACTATGTCCATGGGTTAAGCTTAGATGCATGCATACAAGTCCTTTGGTTGTCCTGTTCTTTTTTGTTTCTCACTCCAGAAACCAAAACAGTTTATCCCAAGAGGTTGTTTAAAACCATGTGAGCTAAATCCATGTGATTCTACTATAGGAATAATAATTTATTGAATACGTTTTAACAGAAAATGATGTCTTGTCTATAAACAAGACAATTCATATTTATCAATTTATACATACAAATAAATAAGAGGACAACTGTTCTCATTGATTGGTTTTGTAAACTTTCTCATATAGATGTGCCCAAGTACTTTCAATTATTAGCAGATGCAAAATCACTATCTTAAATGAATGCAAATATTGTTTGCTGTTTTTAATGAGATATACATTGACATGTTTGATAAAATAATAACCCAAGTCAAAGGAGCTTATTTTAAAAAATTAAATATATTTTTAAACCTGAAGTTAGAGGTTTGCTTCCCCAATATCTCTGACTATTAACTGTTCTAAAAATTCCATCTCTGACCAGGAAAACATTTTAGAAGTCTCTGTTAACACAAGTTGATTTTTGGGTGAAGTGAAAATGATGTTATTTAGCTTGTCAATAAAAGCAAATAAACACTTTGGCAGAAAATAATGCTGTGCTGAAAATTGTGAGTGACATTGCTGTTATTGGAAATAAAATAATATTAAATCTGATTTTACTTGTGTGTCAACTGTGTTTCTATATTTATATCACAATATATTTTTTTCTAAGCCAATTTAAAATACTTTGGATTTCATTTTATTGGAACTTCTTTATCTTTCACACTTCTAGTATCATCCAAAGAAACATAATTCAATTGGAAGTTGGAGAATGCATTTTAAAATGATAGTTTCAAATAAAAGTGTTGTGAATTTAGTTTGATTAATGATAAATATCAAAATATCATGTTATTTGAATTGTTGTATGATAAAAAATGTAAGTTATATAGTGGAATTAAAGAGCTATTTGATAAGATAGTAGATAATTGTTTAAATATTTGTTTTCTCACTGAAGCTAAGATTAAATAAATTTTTGTTATCTGCTTTTTAACTACGTCTAATAGTAGATTAAGCATGAATAAATTTCATGAAATTTCCATTTATTTTAAAGATTGCACCCATATCTTCTTCATTTTTCTGTCTAATTAATGGAGTAAAAATTATCTTATATATTTTTAAAACTAACTAAATATTTTGTGCTTCTGAATATTTCAAATGACATAAAATAAAATTTTGCTTTTTTTTAAACACCTCAGCTTATGTTTATAAAATAGAAAGCAGGCAAGGAAGACAAAGAAAAATAAAAATTACCATGTATTCAAGCCTCACATATCAGCAAAGTCTTTCGAGATAAATTTGATTTTTACAGACATGACCTGATGAAGAACACTGAAATGAGAAAAAAAAAGAAATGAATAGGTTTACTACATAACATTTTAACACAAATGTTTTCTCTGTTGTCAGAAAAGAATAGAGTTCTTTATTTCCTAAAGACAATTTTTTCTTAATTATTTTCTTGCCAAATCTATATTGTGAAATATTTCATTAGATGAAAGAGATTAATTGACCATATGTATCTTGATGTCTTCACTAATGTAAGCATAAAATAATTTGTTTCTTTGAACACAGAAAGTGAATCCTTCTATGAATTAAGTCAATTCTTCTTAGTATATTACTGTAAATTATTTCTAATTATGTATACCTATTGATCATTAGGCAATAATTTAGGAAACATAGTAAAAATGTCTTATTATATATGTTATAAACATTTTCAGAATTCATGGTTTAGCATTACAGAATAAATTTTTACTGAAAATATCACTTATTCTTATCAACCTTTTAACTAATTTCTATTACATAAATTATGGTAAAATAATAGCTTTGAGAAGGGCATTAGGATAAGAAAAGATCACCGAGTTAATTTTCAGAACACCATGTGGAAAGTTCAAAGTAGGATTTCAATAGTTTTCAAGCTACAAGGAGATAAGGGAACCAAGGGTATGGAGATTGAGAAAAAGTCTTGTAAGAAACATATCTTTGGTGAAGCACTGAGCTATGATTCCCAATTTATACCATTAGAGAGGGTGATCTAAGAAAGCACCTCTCCTCTTTCAGATTTAGTGTGAGGGGCTTCAAAGATGACCACTATATGTCTCCTATAATTTGGGACATATGTATCCCCCAATTTCCATTTTGAACCTCCTTAGCTGAGGTTGGGAGGACACACTTTTAGAATGGTATTTAATGCATAGCAGAATATAAGGGGTTTATTAGAGGGGCTGGACCATGCACTTTTGTGAAAGCTGGTTAAACAGTCTATGAAATAAGTACTTCTGTTTCAAGATTACTTTGGGCTTGGACAAAGGAAATCTTTGTCTCTCATGTCTTCTAATTTTTATGTAGGTGTGAGTGACCTACGTGTTGCACTGGAAGGCCTTCCCTGCAGAACTGCAAATGTGCCTAGCCCAGGATTTAAGTTGTTGAAGGAGGACATCTATTGGGAGCTAAAGGAGCTACAATTTGAGATTTGGCTCAAGCCAAAGAGGTGAGCTTTTATCTAGATCAGAGTCAACATATGTGAGCTACAACAATGTCTGGTCTTACTCTAACCTTCAGAGAACAATAATAGATGCTCTGTTTCACCTCATCCAAATGTCAAGAACATTTCTCTAGTAGTCAAGACTAACTCAAACCATATAGGGAGGGATATTTTTGAGAATCTAATTTTGGTTAGTTAGGTTGATAGAGTACAAAGCCATCATAGGGCTGCACTAGAGAATCACTGAACTCCCTTTTTATGGTTGGTCAGAGCACATGCATCTTAGAGTTTTATCACCTTTGTCAGTTGCTTTGGTTTTTAATAAAAAATGTCTACTGAGAAGAGGAATTATAGAGCTAGAGTTAAACTTACCACACTCCATTCCCTAAAAGCAGATGATTCCATCTGAGCCATGTCCTACTTAAGAAATTATGGGAGTCTTTTGTAAAATGTAAATTGATATCTTAATTATGAGATTGGACACATGCAATTACCAAATTGATGCTATGTGTCTGAACCTCAATATGACTGCTACTATTTACACATTATTATTACCCGAGAGCAATGAAAAGTCACAGGGATGTCTTAATTTTTCATTAAGCTGCAGGGAAGTTATTGCTCTTGTGCAAAAATGTGTAAAGCAGTGTGAAGACAAAAATAAATTTCTTCATGATTACATTTCAGTAACAATTCACATTTAATACAAACATTCTATACTGTATAAACACTGAACAATGTTAACGTTGCATTTTCTAATATCACCATTTGCTACTTATATTTATGTTACCAATTACCGTCTGGGTTGCTAAAAAAAACTTAGAATGAATATTTAGAACATAATATATTGTGTGAAAATATAAAGTGAAAATTTAGAACATAATATATTGTTTCCCTTATTTTAACCACTTCTGTGTATACTGGACAGGACAGTAGAGGGGCTTTCAAAAGCTACAGATTATTTGTTGCTGGCACAGAGAATATTTAAAATTCCACCCTCTATGTTAAACCTCCTTAGCTGAGTTATTACCTTCTCTGCAAGCAGCAAATTGCAGATAATAACAACTATTCTTGTATTAAAAATGGTAACAAAATAGAGGTACTTTTCTAATACCTAGTTTATCAAGAATTGCTGGGTATTTAAAATATTTTGTTAAATTAAAGTACTGCTAAAACATCTAAAGTTGTATGCGATTTAAAGCACAGACATGTTTTATTTAGCACAGTGTAAAGTCCCTTCCCCAATAAAGTCCTGAGGTTAGAACTGTTATTTTTGGCAATGAAAACTGCTTCTGGAATCAAATTATTTGATAATGGAACCTGGAGAATTATATTGTAGAGATTAAACTAATTACTAGAGCATGAAAAACTGGCAAAGTCTAAGACTGTCATATACCAGATTAGACTAAGGAGACATAACACTTAAATGTAATATAGTAGTCTAGATTGCATCTTGGAACAGAAAAAGGACATTTGTGGAGAAAATAGTAAAATCCAAATAAAATCAGGATTTCTGTAATTAGACTAAGTTGGTTTCTTTGTTATTGTGTGCCATGACAATGATGTTAACAGGAGAAAATGGGTGAAGCATATATGAGAACTCTATATTATCTTTGCAACTTTTCTGTAGAACTATACTAAATAAAAGGTTTATTTAGAACACTGTGCATATATACTGATGTTTACATATATATGATCATTAAAAAGATAAAATATATTCAGTTAAAGTTATTATTTGGACAGAGATTTCTTACCATTATCTTTTTAAAATATTTTAGTCCATACAAATAGTCATTATAATTGATTACCTTTATATACAGTATATAGTTTATCTTATAGAACATACAAGCAATATTATTTAAATCTAGACATTCTCTAATATGTTACTGAAAACTTATTTTGAATGAGGAAAATGTAGACTGAACATTAGCTTGAACTGGTTTTCTTGTTTTAAATATAAAATTACTGGGGCTCTGCAATATTAGGTAAAATTTGTGTGGCTTCTATGGCTGAATGCTTGCTTGCTCAAGCAGATCAAAGGCAATATATTCTGAGAAGCCTTTTGAGCACAGGAAGGTTCAGCTCCCTTACATGCACATACTAGTACAACTGTCAAACAATTCAACTTTCACACAGAATGATGTCAATTCAGTTCTATAATTCATTCAAGAATTTTTAACTGTCTTCAAGTAATAATTCACTATGGATGCTGTGAGCCCAAAAGCTACCTATCTGTACATCGTTTTCTACAGTAAATGCTGATTAATCAAACTCTAATAGGTAAACTCAAGACATGTCAGGACACACATCATAGATAGATGACAGATAGAAGATGAAGATAGATAGATAGATAAATATAGCTATAGATAGATATAGCTATCTATAATAATGAAAGTGTAATATGCTAATTAGACTGGATAGCCAAAAGACCCTCCCAGACGTCCTTCTGCACATACTTCCGGACGACCTTCAGGACAAAGCAGGGGCTGTGAGGGTTGAGGCAGCCGCCACAGCTGCAAGGGCCAAGCCCCTTGCACAAATTTTGTGCATTGAGCCTCTAGTAGATATATATTTTTAAACTTTAAGTTATTTGCGAAAAAGAGGAATTAAGATGATCTGGAATTAAATTAAAAATAGAAGTGTGTGAGCTTTGCTGAAAGTTCAGAGTCCAGTGGTGGGGGAAAACCACTATCCAGGAAGAAATTATTGAATGACATACTATTTCCCCCAACTCGTACACATACTTGGTATGCTACTGGTCTGTGTCATATCAAATACTTACATAGGCTGATTAAATTGTACACCCAGCCCCTATACATGCACATAATTCCTTTTCAAAATATCTTCTTCATCTGAATGCTATTTGATGCAATGTTATTAGCAAAAAATGTAACCATTGTAATTTTATAAAAAATTGTCCAAGATATTTTTTTAAATATATATTTTATTGATTTTTTACAGAGAGGAAAGGAGAGAGATAGAGTTAGAAACATCGATGAGAGAGAAGCATCGATCAGCTGCCTCCTGCACACCTCCTACTAGGGATGTGCCCACAACCAAGGTACATGCCCTTGACTGGAATCGAACCTGGGACCTTTCAGTTCGCAGGCTGACGCTCTATCCACTGAGCCAAACCGGTCAGGGCTGTCCAAGATATTCTTAGTTTTATCAGTCAGTATATTGTCTAGGAACAGTTGTAGTTTTGCAATGCTTCTGTATTTATCTAATTGTTATTACAATTGTGTAGCCAAGCAGGTTGTTTTCGTTTTGCAGCAACATAGCATTAAGCTAAAGTTTAGCTTACTGAGTAATCATACCCTATACATTATAATTTTCTTCATCTCTCTTGTTTATATAATTTTACCTTTTCATATCTCTTGTTTATATAACTTTGCCTTTTCAATCAATTTCTTCGCAGTTTCAATTTCTGTTACCCTGTTTTGTGTTTACGTTCCTGCTTAGGAATAACCCTAGGCTCAGTGTGAATCTTTTTAAAGAGAAATGCTGGTTCTAATTAAGCTTAAACAATATAAACTCTAGAGAGGTGACATTTCCCCTTTTGTGAAAAGATGTTTTCCACACAGTGGTTACAATGCTTCTGTTTTCTAAATAAATCAAGAAACCTATAGAGCTTCATGAAATGTATGTTTATAAAAATTAAAAAAATTAATATACAAACTGTCAATATTGTTCTTTTCATGTTTTACCTTTTGAACGAGATTACAACTATAAGGCTTTCTTAGCAGATTATAACCAAATTAAATATTATTTCTTAAAGCAGAAGTAAATTTTTGGAGGGTAGGGTTGAAAGTTTTAAAGAATCATCTATAATAAACTTTGGCCCTAGAGTTCGAATTACATTAGCTAGCTAGCCTTAGAATTAGAAGCCTGTTTAAAGATAGAAATCATGGCTCTGAAATAAATTAGCTTTTAATAGACCACCAAAAAATGGCTGGCCTTACAGCTAATTATTTTATTTTTATTTGTTTTGTTGTTGTTGTTGTGTGTTATGGTGTATGTGTTTCTTCTGAGGTTAGTACTGATGAGCATGGCTAGATATTTTCAAAAATGCCTCTGTTGACCTAAAACTCTGATTGTAAAGCCAGACAAGACTTTTCACCAAAGACTTTGATGCTCTAAACCACTACTTCTTTTTTTAAATAAATCTTTATTGTTCAGATTATTACAATTCTTCCTCTTTTTCCCCCCCCATAGCTCCCCTCCATCTGGTTCCCACCCCACCCTCTGCCTTACCCCTCCCCCCACTGTCCTCATCCATAGGTGTACAATTTTTGTCCAGTCTTTTCCTGTACCCCCCACACCCCTTTCCCCCTGAGTATTGTCAGTCCACTCCCTTTATATGCCCCTGATTCTATTATATTCACCAGTTTATTCTGTTCATCAGATTTTTTATTCACTTGATTTTTAGATTCACTTGTTGATAGATATGTATTTGTTGTTCATAATTTTTATCTTTACCTTTTTCTTCTTCTTCCTCTTCCTAAAGGATACCTTTCAGCATTTCCTATAATACTGGTTTGGTGGTGGTGAACTCCTTTAGCTTTTTGTTATCTGTGAAGTTCTTTATCTGCCCTTCAATTCTGAATGATAGCTTTGCTGGGTAGAGTAATCTTGGTTGTAGGTTCTTGCTATTCATCACATTGAAAATTTCTTGCCACTCCCTTCCGGCCTGCATAGTTTCTGTTGAAAAATCAGCTGACAATCGTATGGGTGCTCCCTTGTAGGTAACTAACTGTTTTTCTCTTGCTGCTTTTAATATTCTTTGTCTTTTGCCCTTGGCATTTTAATTATGATGTGTCTTGGTGTGGTCCTCTTTGGATTCCTTTTGTTTGGGGTTCTGTGGGCTTCCTGGACTTGTAAGTCTATTTCTTTCACCAGGTGGGGGAAGTTTTCTGTCATTATTTCTTCAAATAGGTTTTCAGTATCTTGCTCTCTCTCTTCTTTGGGCACCCCAATAATTTGGATGTTGGTACACTTGAAGTTGTCCCAGAGGCTCCTTACACTATTTTCATATTTTTGGATTCTTTTTTCTTTTTTCTTTTTCAGTTGGGTGTTTTTTGCTTCTTTGTATTTCAAATCTTTTACTTGATTCTTATGATCCTCCAGTCTGTTGTTGGATCTTTGTATATTATTATTTCAGTCAGTGTTTGCTTAATTTTAGTTGGTCCTTTTTCATATCCTCAAGGGTCTCACTAAATTTATAGGCCTTTTTTAGAAAATTCTTGAAAAACCTTATAACCGTGGTTTTGAACTCTATATCCAGTCGTTTGCTTTCCTCCATTTCTTTCATTTGTGACCTGTTTCTTTGTCTCCACATTTTGGCTGCTTCCCTGAGTTGATAGACTGGCCTTGTGTACTATGTGTCCTATAGGGCCCAGTGGCTCAGCCTTCCCAGTTACCTGAGGTGGACACTCTTGGTGCACCCCTTTGTGGGCTGTATGCACAGTCTTGTTGTAGTTAAGCCTTGATTGTTGTTGGTATCACTGGGAGGAATTGACCCAGGCCAACTGGCTGTGAGGATCAGCTGTGTCTACGATGGGAGAACTTCTGTGCTGGAGACACCCTTATGAGACAAGACTTGATTCAGTGGGGCTTTGGTGCTCACTGAGTCTGCCCTCTGAGTGTGTCTCTTATGGATCTGAGTAGTTGTAATCTGGATGGTCCCACTCTGATCCCTAGGTACTCTGGCTCTTGGATCTCCAAGGAGGTGCTAATTTAGCCTCTGCCTGAGGCCCCCAGCAGGAGCTACAGAGAGATCTGCAGATTTCTCTTCTTTGTTTGTATTATGGAGGTGTGCAGATGAGGCCCAGCTGTGAAGCAATGCTAGCTGCCGTGGAGCCTTGGGCCTTCTTTTGGATGTTCTGGGTCTCACTGACTCAGCTGTAGGTAAGTTTAAAATTCAAAGGACCAGGCCATTATGCAAAAGCCTCTGTGCTCAACTTGGATGGGGCGAGTCTCATGGCCGAGCAAACAGCTATGGCCTTGTGGGGTGGGATCACAGGGTGGGGCAAACAGTGATGGCTTCCTGTCAGCTCTGCCCTAAGAGGCCCCTAGGTCTCAGTGTCCCGCGGTAATTGCTGCAATCACCTCTGAGAGAAAGCCACCCTCGAATTTTGCCCGCTGCCAGACAGTCCAGTTTCTCCCCGTATGAGTCTGGGTCCCCAGAGTCTCCCCCGGAACTGGAGTTCAGAGCTGTCGGGAGCTTTTGTCTCCCTCCTGATTGAGAAATCCCGCTGTGTACTCAGTTGCCAGCCCTCTCCACGCACATGCCTCCGTACCTCTGCCTGTAAGTCTCAGTGTGCTTTTTTTCTTTCCTTCTAGTTGTGGAATTTCCACTCAGCCAGCCTTCCTGTGGTTCTGTATGATGTCCGTTTTGTCTTTTAGTTGTAGTTTTGAAATTGTTGTGCGAGGCAGCAGGTTAGGTGTTTACCTATGCTGCCATCTTGGTTTCTCCTAAACCACTATTTCTTGAAGTCAGAAAAAATGATTAATTTCAGATTGATCATTTCTATTGTTGGGTCTTGCACAGAGATGGGGAAAATTCTCAGATATTCATCTTGTTAATCCACTGACTTTTTATCTTTAGAGCATCTTTATCATTATGTTGATTGTATAAATCCTTCTATGACATAGTCACTTAAAAATACTCAGAATTAATTCACTCTCCTAACTGAGGGATTTAAAATATGGTTTTAATATTTTATTAAAACTGCCTGCCATATATTTATGTCTGACACATTCATAATATAAAATAATAAAAGTATACCAATGTTAGCCATAAATATTACAAATTCCGGGGCACATCTGGAAAGTTGAATTTTTTTTAGGTAATTTTGTATATGACTTGTAACAATCCACTTAAAATTTATTCATTGTAAATAAGAAATCATAACTCATGTGGATCAGATTGGTTGAAAAACTGTTCATGGATGGAAGTATCTAGGCTGGTTCTAGTAAGATATTCTATGTAAACTTACAAAAAAATTTTAAAAAAAAGAAAAGAAAGAAAAGAAAAAGAGACTGATTTTTATCAGGAAGAAAGATTTAAAAAAAATGGACACTACAAGAGATATTAAGTAAACTGCCTGATTAAGATAGGAGATAACTAACCATAAAACTTTATGCAAATAGACATTGCATGAGAAGTTCATGAAATCACTACCTAGATACAGACCTCAGGCTTCTCTCAGCACCTTCAGAGTATATGTTAACATAAAAAGAACGTGAATATTAACTTCATATAGATTCCTTCAGGCCAGGTGACATAATATCAAGAGTAATATTACACATTCTTTCCTGAGAAGCAGAATATTTTACTACTATTCATGCTAGATTCAATGTTAAATGTCAGGATTGGAGAGAAAACAAATACACAAAAATGTGATTGGACAGGTATTTAATTTCTTTTTGGTGGTTTAATGTGATTTTATTTTACTTGCCCTGTTTCTTTCTTCTGCAGGAACACTCACAGAAACGAGTCCTAATGATGATTAGCAAGAATTCAGTGTGATTGTCAAAGTGGAAACCTTAGATGCTATCTCTCCTAAGGTTTCTGATTTGTTCTTTCCTGCTAATAGTAATCTGTGTACAAGTTTGTTTGTGTGGTTTTTTTTTTTCAGATTGCTATTCTGCCAAAAATTTTATTTTGTTACCTGTATTGCTATATACCTCTTGTTAAATGCTGTGTGACATAACTGGCCCCCAACATACAGTAGTTCTTTAATCTTGGAATATGCAATACAAAACATCTTTTGTTCTCCCTTATGGAGTTTAGATACAACTCTGGAAACACAGAAAGTATCTAATTCAGAGATGTAGCAGCTCTATCTAACACATAGAAATAAACAGAGGGAAGCTGTCAATATGAGGAGACAAACATGTCCCAAATGAAAGAACAGAACAAAACACCAGAAGAACTGAACAACATGGAGACAAGCAATTTACTAGATGCAGAGTTCAAAACACTGGTTATAAGGATGCTCAATGAACTTAGATGAACTTAGTAAGAACTTCAAAAAGACATAGAAAACATAAAAACAGAACTAGAATACATATAAAAGATATAATCAGAAATGAAAAATACATTAACTGAAATGAAGAATATATTGCAGGGAATCAACAGTGGAATAGATGAAACAAGATGATAAAATCAGAGATTTGGAAGACAATAAAGGAGAAAATACCTAGTCAGAACCAAAAATTAACAAACAAAGGAATATATGACTGTATCCATATAAAATGGGCAATGTGCATTTCAAATATTTCACTTGTCTAGGATGATGAGGGAAAGAAAATCAAATGGAAATAGTCATAAACATGCATAGTTTATAAGTTGAAAATAATCAAATGCAAACATGATTAAAACATTTATATTAGCTTCAAATATTTTTCAAAATTATTAAAATAAAAAGTACATTAATTATGTCTTAAATATTTATTTCTATATCTCATATAATGATTTTAAACAATGTGAAATGTGTCCTCTAAATATTTTATTTAAATTTATAATACTAAATATGACATTGTGACAGTTAAGCATTTTTAGAAATGAAATAGCTGATTTTCTCAACACAGCAATGCAACCAAAAATATTACCTTCTTGTAAAATAGAACTATACAGCATATTAGCCACTACAGTCTGATGAATAACTGTCCAAAACAATTCATTTTCATATTTTTGCATAAGTAACTTTTTTCAGAGGTAAACCTCTACTGTATCTCAGAGTATAGAATCTTCTACCTAATAAAAGAGTAACATGCTAATTGACTGTGCCTTCGCGACGCCCACCAGCCAATCAGGAATGAGTATGCAAATTAACCCAACAAAGATGGCGGGTTAATTTGCATATGCACGTGCCAAGCGGCCAAGATGGAGCTGGTTTTGCGGAACGCCATGGCGATGACGCAGGCATTTCGCACCACCCCAGCTGCTCGGGGCCTCTGGACAGTGTGGGAAGGCAGAAAGGCGGCTCCAGCCAGGAGTCGAAATGCGGCTGCGGTCAGAGCGAAGGCGGTGCCGGCAGCCAGGAGAATGAAGGCCCATTCTTGCACAAATCTTCATTTGTGCATTGGGCCACTAGTCTATATATATAAAGAGCCAGGGTCGTAACATCCAAAACAACTGAAGGCTTGACTGAACGCCATGCTGAACATGCAGCAGGCTAGTGGGCTGAAATGCTAACCTCTCAGAGAGAGAGAGAGGTGGGGCTAATCACCAGTGGCAGTGGCTGCTGGCGAGGCCTGGAGAGAGAAGTAGGGTGATCAGACCCTGCTTCTCTCTCCGGGCCTCACCAGCAGCCAAGCCTCTTTCTCTCTCCCAGAGGTCAGCAGTTCAGCCCGCTCGCCAGCAGCCTGGGGCAGCTGCTGATCAGCCCTGCCTCTATGATCAGGTTCAAAGATAAGCCTGGAGATGCTAACTGGCATAGAAACCGACCAATCAGAACCAAATCTGGGTGAATGTAAGGATCCAATGGCTGCCTAGGAGGCGGACCTTCTGACACTGACTGGCATAGAAACCAACCAATCAGAACCAGCAGGCAGCGGGGTTGGGGTGATCAGGCAGGCAGGCGAGTGGTTAGGAGCCAGTCATCCTGGATTGCAAGAGGAATGTCTCAGGGATCAGGCTTAAATTGGCAACTGGACATCCCTTGAGGGGTCCCAGATTGGAGAAGTTGCAGGCCAGGCTGAGGAACCCCCCTCTGTGCATGAATTTTGTGCACTGGACCTCTAGTCTATAATAATAAAAGGGTAATATGCTAATTAGACCCGACATCTTCTGGACCTCATTCCAGATGTCCTTCCTGAAGAAGCCAGGGCCGGATGGGAGCCATTCTGGGTCCTGGTGCCTGCCAGCAGCCAGGTTAGGGAATCCCAGGTCCTGGGTGCCTGAGGGAACCCGGTGCTGATAGCCGGGGGAAGGAAGGCCTACTCTTGCACAAATTTCTGTGCATCAAGCCTCTAGTATAAAATAAGCATTTGAAATACAAATAACAGTGTTGATCTCTATGAACAATATAGTATCTTGTAGATGGAACTACAGTAGCAGTATTCAGATGAAAAGTAGTAGGAAGAAATTGCTTCATGTGCTCTTTCTCCATTAGGCATAGATCCAATTTAGAGTCCTTTCTTAGTTGTTGATGCCTAAAGCAATATGCCCATAAGGCAGCACAGTTTCTACTACCCTTGGAAAGATAATGACTCAACTATGAATATTCAGGAGATACCAGAAGTCATTATAGATGTCCTTAATTAGTTTTGTTTTTATGTCTGAACAAATTTTTGTTCATGCTTAGAGAGAAAAAATGGAAAATCTAGATGTAATTAATACATAGCATTCAAGATTCTATCATATTTTTGCTTTATAAATTTTTTATCAATCCAACTAACTCCTAGACTGGTGAAAACTGTATTAGACAATACCTGCACTTAAGAAGATATATGTTGCCCAGTCAGTGTGGCTCAGCATTTGAGAATTGTACTGAGGAACCAAGACGTCACAAGTTCAATTTCCAGGATAGGGCACATGTCTGGATTGGGGGCTTGATCTCCAGGAGGGGCTGTGCAGGAGGCAGCCAATGGATGCTGTTTCTTTCTCATCCTTCCTTTTCTCTCCCTTCCCCTCTCTCTTTCAAAATCAATGAAAACATATGTATTTTTTTAAAGAATATATATGTTGATGTTACCATTTGACAAACAATGGGTTTTTATTTCCAGGAGGCTTTTACATTCACAGTGCATCTAGTTTCTTTTTTGCCTGACATATTTTTAAACTGACATAATATTTGATATTTCATTAAACATGATGTTTTACTTATCTTCATTTCAAATACGGTGAGACACCTTATTTCCTTATTTAGTTTGTAGAAATTGCTACATATGCCTAATATACTTCTTTGCTCACCTGAACACAATAAATTAATATTGAAGTGAAAAATTGTCTTCATTAACTTCTACTGAATTATAGGAAAACTATGAAATTATAATTATGAAAAACATTGTGAATCAAAAGCTGTGTGATTTAGATTAAAATGCATATTTAAATACAGCATGTATAAATATTTTAATGTATTATCCTCTCCTGTGCAGTGTTTGAATCTTTCATAAGTAACAGTAAAGTTTGATTAAATTAGAAGCATACAATTTTTTGACATCTTTAAACGTATGGCATAATCTGCAGAATTCATGTTTCTCTTATAATAGCAATAAGGCATAACAGCTAGGTCACAATGCCAAGTAAAATTCAATTTACTTATTAAATGAAAAGGCAGTTATATTTAGTTTTCTATATTCTGCCCCTTGGTTTCTAAAGCTGTGTATTCCTAGTCAGATATGCATTTGTGGGTCTAGTAGGGGCACGTTGGGAAGATAGGTGTGGGTTGCTTAGGGCAGTGGTTGGCAAACTGTGGCTCGCGAGCCACATGCAGCTCTTTGGCCCCTTGAGTGTGGCTCTTCCACAAAATACCACGGCCTGAGCAAGTCTATTTTGAAGGAGTGGCATTAGAAGAAGTTTAAAAAATTTGGCTCTCAAAAGAAATTTCAATCGTTGTACTGTTGATATTTGGCTTTGTTGACTAATGAGTTTGCCGACCACTGACTTAGGCCAAAGAACAACAACAACAAAACTCCACTTGTATCTCATTTTCCTGAAGTTAAAATATCAATCTAAAATTTTTCACTTTCATTTTAATTCAAATTATATCTATAATAATAAAAGCATAACATGCTAATTAGACCAGATAATGGAATGACCGTCCGGATGACCTTCTGGATGAAGCTGGGACTACAGGGGCCAAGGCAAGCCACCATGACTGCAAGGGCCAAGCCCCTTGCACGAATTTCGTGCATCGGGCCTCTGGTTATAAAATATTTTGAATTCCTGTCATGAATGATGAAACATAATGTGGAATCAGGGAATCCAGAGACACTGGTGGCCAAGTTCTTCCCAAATCAGACAGAGGAAAGATCTATACTCCTGTCTTCTCCATCAATCCACTCAGTATAAATATGGGGATTAAAACATGCAGCTTATATTAAGGAACTTGTAGACCAAAGTGGCAATCTTAGAAGATAAAATATAGTAGTGCTTCATGGGTAAACTCTGAACATCAAAAACCAGACAGCCCCAAACCTTTTGAGCTGAATACTTTGGACATGTTATTTAATCACCTTGACTGTATCTGTAAAACGGATGTAAGTTGTGATTTTATTTAAAGTCCTCTCAGAGAAGTAATATGACAATGAAATAATTCATGTTATTTAGAACAGTACCTGATATGAGTAAAAGTCATTGACAGTGAGTAGTTATTACTATTTACTTAGCTCAATGTAGTAAGCAAAGCACCACTGTAGGGTTTTAAAGTAAATCAGAATTGCACATGTTTTCAAACTATCATTTTTAGTTGATGTATCCATATTCATGGGAGACTGAAGTGAACTATCAGTTGGAGTCAATGAAGACACCAGTAAATTCATTCAAAAAGGAAAAAAAAAATGAGATTTACTTGGTATTTCAAAGTTGTAAAACTTATTTCACTTTCTTCTAACTTACTTAGAAAAACTATGAAGACCCTTGGAAGATATCCCAGGCTACAAAATTAGATATTTTAAAACATTTTAAATAAGTAAAAATTGCAAACAATTTACAAGTTTACAGCACAAATAGAAAAAAAGGTTGATTTTAAAATATAACTTTATTATTACAATAAAGAATATTTCCTAAATGTCCAATACATAGAAAAAGGGAGATTGAAATAAAAGCATAATTTCTTAATATTCTTGTCTAAAATACATGGATCTGTGTGCCTATAAGTTTGATATTTTACTAACATTTTATATGAAAAGTAGATGTCCAATGAAATAATTGCACCATAATGCTCATTCTGTCTTAACAAGAGAATTGCAAGAAGCACATTACTGTACGCTGAAACCAATTCTCCCTACAGAATTGGGATTCCTTTGCCTCTATAGCACCTCACTCAACATTTGAAATTTTTTCTTAGCAAAACCCTATTTTTTTTCAAATATGTATGTGTTATTTAAAATATTCATGTGTGTTTATGTTTAAATATATATTTATATAAACACTAGTGGCCCGATGCATGAAAATTCATGCACTGGAGGGGGGTCCCTCAGCCTGACCTGCCCCCTCACAGTCCAGGAGCCCTCAGGGGTGGGAGGCGACCCAGCGATCAGGGGAAGGCCATGCCCCATCACACCTCTACTGCTGCCACTGCCGGCAGCGCAAGCCTCAGCTGGCCCTGGTTACCTGAGCCTTGGGCAGCACTGGGTGGCTGGGCAGCTGCCATCAGAGGTTTGCCTGCACCTCAGGCCGGCCCTGGGTGGCTGGGGGGCTGAGGAGACTGGGGGACTCGGAGGCAGGTGCATGGAACAGCTGGGCCCACCTGGGGGTGGGCTTGACCTTGCCGCATGCCTGTCGCCCCAGTGGGGCTGAGGGGACTTGGCACCACCATCTTATGGCTGTGGGTGTTGCCATCTTTGAGGGCGTGGCAGTTGATTAGCATATTCCCTCCTTATTGGCGGTGGGCACCACCATCATTGTGAAGGTGTAAGGGTCAATTAGCATATTCCCTCTTCATTAGATAGGAGATATATATATATATATGTTCACCTAAAACTGGCACCATCCTACTTCTCAATATTCAAAATTAAATTCTTGAGAAAATGTAAGTTATAACTGCTGCTTCCACTTCTTACAGAGCCCATCAGTTTAACATCAGGAATTTATGATCACTAATCAGCAAGTGTGTTAAATCCCACAACATTTCTTACCTCTTTGCTTTTTCAGCAGCTCCATAGAACCTGACTCAGTTATTTAGAATTCAGTTATTTAAGAAGCTGATTTTGGCACACAACCACCTTTAACTTAATCTCTGTGTAATCTTAAATATGTTACACAACATCTGTGAGACACACGTTTTTCATCATTAAGAAAAAAATGAATACCACATACAGACATTTTAAGGAATAATGAGATTGTTCCAGACTTGAAAATAGCAAATGCTTACTAAATTGAAGCCATTATTATTATTGTAGTTAGAATTTTTCCTTTGCCTTTTCTGATACTATTTTTTCATATAACTCTTCTTTTAATTTGTAGTTTTCTCAGTACTACTTTTATGCCTATTACACTGTATCTGTGCTAGATATTTTCCTGTGACCTTTCCAGATTCACTCTTGAGTATTCTCAAGTCAGCTCTGTGGCCTGGAGCTCTGACTTTAATTGACAGCTTTAACAGTCTCCCTGGCACTGTGGCTATTAACTGGGTTTAGATAGGATGGGATACTTATTCCTCTGGCCCCTCCTTGCAAGATCAGTATATGTTAACTGTGTTCCTCTACCAAAAATGATAGCTTTATGAGTAGACTTATTCTAAAGAAACTTCTTTCTCTTTCTCTTCAGGTCTATGGTAGTAGCATTCCCTGCTGTTACTGTCCCAGGGATTATATTACTACCTAGAGTTTTCATAACCCTCCCACACATCTGAAATAGCTACTTCCTTAAGCAATTATCAGTTACCTATTTGAATGTGCTAATGTTTCTAACAAGAACTCTGAATCAATACCAGAGTCCAACAGAAAACTACACCTCCATAGGTTGTATTGGATCAGGAACTGGGAAGTGTCATTTACAACCTGCTGGCCGGCTACCTTCAGGCCTAGATTCATCATTGCCTGCAGTAAAGGAGGCTGTTGAGTGTTGGAATTACCTTACTGTTTTTGTAGAAAAATAAGTTAAAAGGCTTAGTTAGACAGAGGAAAATGTTGAAATAGGACTATAATAATGTTCTTACTCAGTTACTTCCTAACAAAACCGTCAAAGGGCCTGGTTGTTATACCCTTCACCCATTGTTAGTTGGAAAGGTGCTCACCAACTTTACCGGAAAGATCAACTATAGGCAGTGATGAAGGGCTATAAAGCCTCCACGAGGCTGCATTCTTAAACTTCTATGGCTGGAGAGGCAGAAATCTAACAGGACATCAAGCATTAGATGTAAATTGACCTATCCAAGCATAAAACAGGACATGTAGACAGCCTTGCGTTATAAAAGAGAACTGGCAAATATATAACCAAGCTTTGAGACAACTAAACTGCATGAGCAGGGGCTCAGATCAGTGGTGTTCAGGTAATGTTCAACTTCCAGCTTCCCAGCTGGAGGTAAACAGATGCCCTCATTGATATACCTTCTGGTTTCCATAAAATAACTCTGCCAAGTTGGTCATTAGTTATAGATAGAAAGACATGTATATAATTGGCTCATGGGAGCCTGTCCAAGACAGTTCCAGCATACGACTGGATCAGACGCATGTGATACATGATGAAACTGGCCTCTTAGTAGTTCCCTATTACCAGTTAATAGAAGCCTGGCTTACAGACTGATGAAATGTTCAGTAATCAAGTAGATCAGTGTTGGCAAACCATGGCCCCTGGACTAAATCTGCCATACCATCTGTGTGTGTAAGTTAAGTTTTATTGGAACACAGCCACATTTGTTTGTTTATATATTCACTGTGGCTGCTTTTGTGCATAGAATCACAGAGATGGGTGGTTATAATAGAGATCATATGGACCGCAAATCTGTAAAATATTTAATATCTTGATGGAAAAAGGCTTGCTATCCCCAAAATAAGTTAAAACAAAATTGTTTCAGATTTTAGGTGCCATCCAGCCTTTTTTTAAAATATGTTTTTATTGATTTCAGAGAGAGAAAGGGAAGGGAGAGGGAGAGAAAGATAGAAACATCAATGATGAGAGAGAATCATTGATCGGCTGCCTCTTGCATTCCCCTTACTGGGGATTGAGCCCACTACCTGGGCATGTGCCCTGACCAGGAATCAAACTGTGACCCCCTGGTACATGGGTCAACACTCAACCACTGAGTCACACCAACCAGGCTCACCCAGCCTTTTTTACCTTGCCACCTCAGACTTGATGGAAGGGTTTCTGGACAAACTTGTCATAATGGCAGAAATGGAGCTATGCATGGGTTGACCAAGATCCAGCTGAGTGTTCTATTCAGTTTCCCTAAAACACTGGACAACTCTTTCCCTCTCATATAACACTATTCCTAGAGGGCCCAGAAAACAGATGGATTATGTTGGATGCTTTCCATCATGGACAGAGCAACTATCTGTCCTCCAAAAATAGACACATTACTTTAGATGTAGATTTGCTTCCCTCTCCTTATCTCTTCTATTGTCACCATTTGGGAATTATAGAGTATCAACAAAAGTCTCCTTTAATGGAGAAAGTAGTGGGGCAATGGACTCATGCTTATGAGCTGAGTTGTTTTTTTTTCTAGTACTCTACCACCCCAAAGCATCTGGCTTGACAGAAGAGAAAACTCAACTGAAGTTTCTGTGATAGTTCAGTTGAAAAACATCATGGAGCTTTACTTGTATGCCTCAAATCAAAGGCAAATATATGTTGTCATATCCCCACTGTCAGATGCACAGGTGTAAACTATGGGGTGAATCTGAGAGTGGACCTCCTCATATGTCTCCAAATAATCCACTGAGTAAAAGTTTGCTTCCACTCCCCATAATCTGGTTCAAGGGGTGTGAAGTTCTTAATTACAAAGAGAGAAATACATCTATTGGCACATATATACTTTGCTTTTTTGTTCAAATTGGAAGTTAAGGCTATTATCCAGCCTTAAACAACAGACAGAAAGTTGTTTACCACAGTGATAGATCCTGATTTCCACGGGCTGTATTGCTCTTATGTAATAGTAGCCCTGTGCACGAATCCATGTGCCAATAGCTTGCCAGTAGCTCACAGTTGCCCTCCAGTAGCTCTCTGCCTGCTACCCTGCCCTCCAGTAGCTCCCTCCATGCCCCCCCACTCCCCCCTCATAGCTTGCTGCCCTGTCCCCTCCTGTAGCTCTCCGCCACCCGCTTGTAGCTTGCTGTCCCACCCTCCTGCTGATCCATGATCAGGTCGTTATGCAGTCAGTCATTACACTTCACTACGTAACGACAATTTGCATATTACATCGTTATTATATAGGATAGCAAGGAAGACCAAGTTTGAAAACTAGATTATTCAGTGAGATACCTCTTAAGAGTCACTACTAGTCCAATAGTCCTGTGGCGCTATCCAACAAATACAGTACACTGGGGATTCAGATCTCACAGAAAATACAGGATTAAATCACCCTTTGAAATATGCCATTGTGCTAAGATGCTCATAGAATTTAAGGAAAAATGAAAACAAAGGCAGTTATTACCAATTTAGACTCTGTGTCCATATACAAACGCACAAACTTAAAATAGCTCTATTTAATTTTATTTAACATTTTCCCCTCTTTTGCCCCCTAAGATTTACTAGTATATGAATGTCAGTGGTGATTAACATTTCAAAGCTGAAGAAGTATGATAGAATTGATAGAACAAAGCAACATTATAATAGTTGATATGACTCTGTACATGCTCTCTGATGGAAAAAAAATGTTTTGCCTGGACACAGCACAACAATGGATTCTCTTATATCATATTATTTCCAATGGAATATTCACAATGCTGCTCCACTTTTTATTTCTCCAAGCTACTCAGCATCCAGTAAAGCTAACTGTTCTGGACTTCTCAATAGCTCCTCTGTCCTCTGGCTCCCAGGTGAGGTTGCCCAATAGATTCTCAGCAAGGATAAGAAAGTTGAAGAAAAATAAAATTGGGATAAACATGCCTACTGCCCTCAGTGTGTCAGATCACCATGCATTGGGAAACCAAATTTTATAAGATTTCCAGACTGTTATAAATTTTCCCTCAACGAAATGAAGCTGTTGATAGGACTATAGTTGTATACCTAAAGGGAACTGAGAAAATAGCACAAGACATAGCAAAGGTCTAGGGTAAATAAATAAATAAATAAATAATAAGTAAATAAATAAATGCTATAATTTAACATAAATTATGCAGTTATACTCTGTTTCAGATGCTATGGATATCCTTATGTTGGTTGCCATTGAATTAACTTTCCTATTTCTGTCATCATTGATCTGACCAGCTAATGCACAAGAGAGAAGTTGAACAACTCACTATCATGCTTTGTGAGGAGTTGATGGCCTAAAATAACAATGGGGTCTAGGGACCTAGCTATGAAGTCACTGCAATAGTCCCAATAAGAATTGATGTGTAGAAAAGACAAGCATACTTGCTACTATTGGCATAGCTTGATAATATCATGGCAAGTGCAATAAGATTAAAGGTAATAAATATTGAAAATGAGACAGAGATATTATTTTCTGGTGGTATATTTGGTTACTTGTTATACCCAGGAGATTTAACTAAGAAAATATTAAAATTGAATTCACTAAGAAAGTCAGTTATTACCTGAATAACTTTCATTTTTTATGAAGAGAAAAGAAGTAATGCAGTTAAAATATATTATACACCATAGCTAATATGAATATGAGAGAGAGAGAGAGAGAGAGAGAGAGAGAGAGAGAGAGAGAGAGAGAGATAGAGAGAGGAAGAGAGAGAGACTGCTCTGGACTGGTGAGGAGGTCTGGTTAAGGCTGGAAGAGCTTAAAGAAATATCTATTGTCTACACACTGTGGTCTTGCTTAGGAAAAACAGAAGTAAAGATATTGTATATTTCACTTTACAATGCATGTAATGTGACAATCAACTTCACTAAATGGAGAAAAATAAAACGTGCTTTGATCAGAAGATTTTCCAGTATATATAATTAATCCTCAAATGGTTTTATAAATGTAATCAACTGTAGGGGATTGATTCCAGGAACCACTGAAGAAACTAAATCCATGGATCCTCAAGCCCCTTAATTGGTCCTCCACATCCAAGAGTTCAACACCCATGGATTTCAATCTGAAGTTGGTTGAATCCACAGATGCAGAACCCCTGGACACAAATGGTTGATTGTAATCACATTTATATTAAAATTTCAATAAAATCTCGAACCTGGATCAATCACATTCCAGAGTATGTAGACTTTGGAGTTATATCAGTCTAGGTTAATTGAGCTATTTTCCCTTGGACATTAGGTTAAATTCTTTGATCCAGTCTCCTGCATGGTCTACTATTCTCTTGTAGTAATTAAGGTGTGTAATGAGATCACATATATAAATATCTATTATAGTGTTAGGAACTCAGAAAGTACTTTCTAAAAGTTGACTTGTAATTTGCCTGTTCCTTTTTAGGCTCTGCGGATGAGAGACCTAACTGTCCACCAAAGCCTGTAATCACCTCCCCCACACCGCCAGCAGAACTGTCGCTAGGATGTAGTTGCCCAGCCAGGGACTACATTCCCCAGACCCTCTTGCAGCCAGGTGATGCCATATTAATCGTTCTTGCCGCTGGTATAGAGACATAAGTGTTGTGCCTTTTCTGGACAGAAATGCTAAAAACCAGTATTCTGAACTTCCAGTTTCAGTTCCGACATCCATAGCTTGGAAGGTGTCACTCCTGGACTTACAACAAGGAAAAAGATGAACAAACTGAAATTAATGTCTTTTCTTGGATTCATCAGAGAAGTTAGGTCACAGGGCACATTTGGGACCCCAAAATCCAGGGAGACAGGTGAATATAGATAATCAGAACCAGAATATACTTGCTAACATCAGAAGATGCTGCAGCCACAAACTATCATGAATACTTGCACAGTAACTGATAAATTGCTAGAGTGGGGTGTAGACTATTATAAGAATGAGAAACTCTAGAGTCCACAGGCTCACAGATCTCCAATCATCCATGAGTTTAGCTCCAGGAACCCCACCAGGTTCTCAAGCTGAATCACCAAGAAAAATCCTCACATTTCTGGCAGGGTGATGGGAAAAGTAACTATTTTGAAATTGCTCTGAACATTTTCAATTTAAAAGGCCTACTTAGCAATGAAAAAATACTTTACCAAAGTCTTGTCTGGTGAAAGAGAAATTATCCAACTCCACCTCTAACCTTTCTGTCAAACATAAGGTGTGGTCAGCTAGTGTAAGATAATTTTGAAGCATTGGTACAAAGGCCCCCTAAAATCCTGTGATGTAATCATAGGATTACACATCTTACCTCACTACCAAATAGACAGGGTTCCAGGTGAATAATGGTAATTGAAACTGAAAGAGCCTCAAGCACTGACCTTATTTTAGGAGGAGGTCTTAGGGGATCCGGAGACAGCAAGGGAGACAAACACAGAATGTGAGAGGAATGTTGAGGCCTCAGGCACCTACAGCTACAATAAACATTAGTGGCACGCTTATTCCTCAGGCTATATATCTTTTTTACCTAAGTAGCTATTACCAAATACATCATGTCTGACTTTCAACAGAAATTTATAAGGCATGCTAAAAGACAAAAAAATGAAGTCGGAAGAGACAAGGAAATCATCAAACCCAGATATATGTATGAGAAATATTTTGGAATTATGGGATAGGAAATTTAAGATAACTTAGGACGCTAATAGAAAAAGTAAGTAAAAAGCAGGTAAGAACACAAAATGGGGGGAAGTTTTCACAAAACACATCCTATATGATAAAAGGGTAATACTCAAAATGACCCTAACGGTGGAGCGAATGCTCGACCAGTCTCTATGAGGTGCACTGACCGCCTCTCAGTCCCTTTCCCAGGCCTGCATGAAGAATAATAAAGCCATTTGGAAAGCAGCTTGGCAGTATTTAGTATAATATTTGGTATAATATTTATAAAGACTATATTATAGATACAGATTATATGGATATATAAAGATATAAATATATAGATAGAGACATAGACAGATATAGACATAGACTGATAGAAATATGACATAGTATATAGGCTTACCATATGATCCATCAATTGCTCCCCTTTGCATTTACCCAATTTATTTTAAAACTATGTCCACACAATAACCTACATGTGAATATCTTATGGCCGTTTATTCATAATTTACAAAAACCAGAAGCACTCAAGATGTCCGTTGGTAGATAAATGGATAAACAACCCATGGTACATCCATGCCATAGAATATTTTTTCAGTGATATGAAGAACTGATTTATGAAGTCACAGAAAGTCATGGATTAACTTCAAATATATATTGCGAGGTGAAAGAAGCCAATCTGAAAAGGCTACATACTGTATTATTCCAATTATATGACAGCTGGAAAAGGCAAAACTATAAAGGCAGTAAAAATATCAGTGGCTGCCAAGGGTTCATGGAAGACAGGAGGGTTGAATATTTGAAGCACAGGAAATTTTTAGGGTGGTGAAACTATTCTGTGTGATAACATAATTGTGTATAAATTATACTGCATGTTTGTCAAAATTCCTAGACTCTTTCCGCATGAAGGTTTAACCTTAATGAACACAAATTTTTTAAAAAAGTCATTTATGGAGTTAGACAACCTCACAAAACAGAGCAGACTCTCACAAAATGATCTGACTGTATTACAAATATATAAAACAATCTCCTAAAGAGAGTGTGGAGGAGCAGGAAGAAGGTACCAACCTGCAGACCCAAGAAACTTTAGGAAATAATGGATTCTGTAAGTCTGAAGGCATAATCATACTACATAATCACGGCACTTTTGTTGACAGAGCTATTTCCCATGAGGGTGCAGGTTAACAGGTCTAATACTGCTCTACATGTGTACTGAAATTGAACAGTTAACTAAATATATGGGAGCCAGGTTCCTCACTGCTGGCGTGGAACTTCACAGATAAGAGAAGGAGATCCACGTGGTAAGGGAATAGAATTGAGAGATCAGTATGAACGAATTTTAGCCTAATTAGACACAGATAGAAATGTTTTTATGCCATTAGAAACTCATTTTTTATTTGTTCCAGCAGCTAGAATCATCTACAATACACAATTTTATGATGACCACTTCAATATGCTGAGCTTCCTATATGCATGGTTTTAGATTACAAGCAGTAAAAGGTAGGGAGATAACCGATAACTGGGTAAATATATTTGGGTATAAAGGATAAAAATATAAATTTGAGATTTATTTGATCTTTCAAAGAATAATATTGAGCCAGTTTTATAAGTAATCACTGTGTCAGTTGTTAGGGATATAGTGATGAGTAAGACGAAGAGTCTGCTCTTACCACTAGTATAGCAATGTAATCTCTAGGAACAAGAAGAATGTGGAAAGAGAGCAAGGGGGTAGGGGTTGGGGAGGAAAGGAAAATGAAGAAAGAAGTGGGATGTTAAACAAAAAGAACAAGGGTCCTGGGGGAATCTTATCATGAGTAATTATAGAGGAGGAAGCATAAAAGTAAAATCTGGTTGTTTTTCATGTTATTTGTTCCTGAAATTTCCTATGTCTATTTAATGCAAAGGCAATAATATCCTAAAGTGGAAAGAATCTAAACAATATCAAGAAGTATTTAAATATGTATTTCCTTAGGATTTTTACTACATGTTAACACATCTATAACTTCCAGAAGGAAGACAAATCTTGAATGGTAGTGTATTAGGGAAAAAGAAAAAAAAATGAGAGAGAGAGAATGATTCATCTTTAATTTACTTATGTGGGTCTCTCATAACATAGGCTTTTAGTATCTGTATTCCAGTAGTCAAATAGTGAAGAGCCTACTATAAAGAACATGACATGTTTTTCAAAGTCATTTTTAAGTAGATGTATTTGAGGGAAAGAAAATAGAAGTCATTTTTAAACAGTTGTGTTTTTTTTCTGCTAATAGGAAATAATATTTCTTTAATTAGAGCTATATTTCATATTGGATAAACATGGAAAACAATTTGCCTGTAATATTTAATTAATTGATAAAAGTTAGTTTAAGGCAGTAACTTAAATAACTTACCAACTTAGATATCCAGATTGTGACCAAAAATAAACTGAAAAGGAAGTAGCATATGTTAGTGTATGAAGAAAACTTTGAGATGCAATAGAATCATTATGGGGAAAATTAACTTTAATCCCCCCACACACAATTGCTTTGTGGGTTTTTTTATGGCATGTTTCACTAGATAGGAAAGGGGGTATATTTAGAAAGACAATTTTTATACGTTCTTTATTTTATTTAATCTAAAGAGATACCTTGACAAATGGAAATCCTCAAATTAAATGAAAACTATTCATGGAGTTGTTAAATGAAACATTAAAATGCTACTTAAAATTCCATTTCTTAGGAACTTGTTCTAAGAAAGAGAAAATCACTGAGTGTTTTGTTTTTTCACCTTAATTGCTTTTACGAGCCCTAATACAGACTGCATCTGAATAAATCTGGTTCAATTTTCAAGAAAAAAGAGAAGAATGACCTTACACAATCAAGAAAATGAATAATTTAAAAAATTTATAAGCTAAAATATGACAGTAATTTTCTCAAGCAGTAGGGCACACAGCCCTTTTATATTACTGCGCCCAATGAATTATGAATGTTGGCTGAATCAAAAGCCTGAGGGTGACAACAGAGCCAAGTTTTGTCATTTGCACTTTAGACAATGTGTATCACCCTAGCTGGATTTCCAAATCTCACCATTTCCCCTGGCTGCTCAGGAAACACAGGAGGAGTATTTCGGGGGTGGGGAAGAGGAAATACTAATTGCTAACCATGATAATAACTCTAAATCATGCAGACACATAAGTTTTTTGAACTATGTGAGCAGCCAAGCTCAGCAAACTCCCAGGGTCCTAACCTACCCAAACATATAAAAGCAAAAAAATCAAAATGAAAAGGCAGTTTTCAAGTGTATACATCCCAGCTGCAGGAATTAGGAGTGGGAAGAACAGGTGTTCTGAGAGATTCTACAGTGCTTCTGTTGCTAGGGAGACCACTTTCATCAGTTCAGAAAGGCTGATAACCTCAACGTTTGCTGCCAAATTGGTATCAACAAAGGTTGGGACCTTTATAAGCATGCATACACTAATGAAAAGGACATGGATAGTTTAAAAATAACTCAAGGATAAGGTTGCATTGAGAGACACCTGGCAAAATATTTGTATTTAAAAAAAAATAGCAGCATTATTGCTAAATAATTTGAAGCTGACTAATCTGAACACATAATTTCAAAGTTAAAGTGTAAAAATAGAAAAAGTTAATGTATGTCCCTGATCTCATTTGAAATAGTGTTAATGAAACTAATAACATATTAGTCACTACATAGTAAGCTCAAATTATATTTTAATATGAGGCTAATTATGAAAACAGAAAACTGAGCACTATATGAGTTTACTAGACACTAATACAAAGTAATTATGGGTAAGCTGTGTATGAATGATGTGATATAACTTATTATATGGGGCAAAATATGATTAATACTGAATATGTCCCACCTAAATATTTCTGCAAAAAATCGGTTTATAAAAGTATTATAGTCATCTTTGTTGAACTGTTAAACTATTTTTTTCATAGCAATATTGTTTATTTATTTATTTATTTTAAATAAAAAATACAGTGTTGACATTATTGCAGAACCACTGAATAACAAAGCATGTATCTGAGAAATAAGAATAAAAAGAAGTAGCAAGCAAGTATAAAAGAAAAATCTCTCTTCCTTTCCAGGTTTGATGAGTGCAATACTAGAAATATTCAACTTATATTTAATATATAAGATCTTTCCATCTTTCATATTATTAAAATTATGACTCATAAACTAACATTTAATAAAAATTGTATTTTTCAGATAGGTTGTTCTTATGATTATTCTTTAAAAGTTTCACAGTGATGAGAGTAGTATTGCAAACTTACCTTTAAAATATTAAAATTTATCATTTGTTGTCTAATAGCAAACTATAATTATAACATGTAATACTTTCTTAAAAATCTGAAATTAACAAGTACATTTTGTCCATTTCATTATGTAAAAATAAAAAAGATGGAGGTAGAAAGAAACATTTTTCACTTTGTGATGTTTTCATCATAAAGCCATTTGTTTTAGAAATAGTTACATAATTTAGGCAAGGTGACAGAATTGGCACATCTGTAGATAATGGTACAATTTGATATTTGTAGTTTTCCATAAATACATGTTTCTAGTTTCCATGTAAATTGAGTAATCATTAGAGCTGAATTTTGTTTGTTTTTCTTTACTGGATTCAAATAATGTTATTTATATGGTTGTTTTTACAATCTTTGATGACTCTTTGATTAACCATTTTATAAAATTTATAGCTCTCTGTTTATAAAGTCAACACATATTTCAAGATATACCTGCAATAAATCCTAGATTTTATTTAAATGCTCAAATAGAAATTACACTCTACTGTTCCTTGATTTTGTTTAATTTTGGTTTTATTAGTTGTTAAAATAAAAATATTAATGTAAACTACTTCACAAAGTTGTTGTAAGAATTGAGTTATTACATGTACTTTGTATATGTTTAAGTGCCACTAACCATTTTTAATGTAAATCAACCTTTGCAAAGAAAAGGGTTTCTGAGAGTATCTGGCATGTAGTAGACACTCAATAAAATGTGTTAATTGACTAAATTTGGAGTTTATCAATTGTTTCTATTCATATTGAATTTTAGAGTAGTAAATGTTAACTAGGAAGACCACATTATATACTAGTGATCTTCAAACTAGTGAAGGTGCAACTCTGAATTTACACAAAGACTTTCCAAGTTATATGTAGGCATGGATAGTCATAGTAAATGACTTTTCAAATAGCTAACTACAGTAAATATTCCACATCACAAAATTAAAATAAAATAGAAGTATGCCTAAGGTGACTTGACATTTTTCTATTTACATTTTACACAAAGGTCTTCATTTATTCTATTCCAACTAGTACTACAGCCGTTCCCTTTTGTTTAAAAATACCCTCTGTGTTATAAAAAATACTGATGTTATATTCCACATTTGGTCATTAGGAAATCCTTCAGGTTGGCTCCTGGGTTCTTTCAATATTCCTCTTCTTCTTTCCCCTTCCCCATTCTCCTCCTCCACTTCCTCCTCTCATTCTCTTTCTTCTAACTCTATTACTCTCTGGATCCAGGAGATGTTCTAGAAATCTTGTATTATATCAGTCCCCACTCTAGAATCAACTACCTCTAAAAGGAAGCCTGAGCCAGCCAGTGTTGCTCAGTGGTTGAGCGTCGACCTATGAACCAGGAGGTCACAGTTCGATTCCCAGTCAGGGCACATGTCAGGGTTGCAGGCTAGATCCCCAGTGTGAGGCAGGCAGGAGGTAGCCAATCAATGACTCCCTCTCATCTTTGATGTGTCTATCTCTCCGTCCCTCTCCATTCCTCTCTGAAATCCCTAAAATATATATATATATATATATATATATATATATATATATATATATATATATATGAAGGGAGCACTAGCATTCTTTTACTTAATACTGGTCCTCAGAAACCAGTATAAAATATCAACATTAGATGAAGCCAGTTGAGGGATATCAGTTAACTCTTTGTATTAGTTTGCAATTTCTATAAGCCTAATATTATTTTAAAACAAAAGTTTCAAGTTATCAATGCTGATTGTGAGAAACAATGATTCAGAACTTTGACCTAAGCAAGAGGATGATTTGATGAACTTGCAACAACATACCAGAGCACAGTCACAAGGACATTGCTCCCTGGGAAAATGTATCTTGGACTTAGTCATTTGCTGTTAAGTAATATCTCAGACACTGTGAAACTACTTACTAACTTATAAATAATATAATAGAAAAATGTAACCCAAAATATTAGTTTATTACACATTTACATTGAAAAGTTTTAGATCTATTAGCAAATTCACCTCAGCACTCCTTTGACTAATTGATAAAGTACATTCCTCAACTTCTCCTTTGTACCAGCTTCACTATCATGCTGATTCTCTAATAAAGCAATCCAGTAATTTTTGGCATGTGCTCATTCTACTTTTATATTTTATAAGATTCATGGTTTTAACTTTTCCAAAATAAGTTCTTAATACATTTTTATGGTGCTAAAAGATGGTCCTATTTTACTTTATTTTGCTCATCTGTCCAATTTTAATAAATCTTCCATTAGTTAAAAAAAAAATTTAAACTCATGAAAAGTCTTATCTCTTCCTTTTTATACATATTTTGAATAAGGATAAAACTATCATTAAAATGAAAGATTTCTATCTTCATTGCTATGTTCCAAATTTAGATATATTCAGAGTCGGGCAATGTGAGTGTTGAAATTTTAAAATTAATTTATTTGTCTTTTCCATTCTCCAACTATTGTCAAAGGATGCAACGCATGCAATGGAGAGGTCTTTGTGAGCCAATAATAGCTACATAAGAAATATTGAAGAAAATGTGATTTTTATATCATACAGGCTCAGTGTCATGTCTATCTATTGTAGCCAGAAAAATCATTCTAATTGTTTTAGCTACAAGGAAGGTATTGTATTGAAAATGAGTTTTTATTTCAGTTTTAATTCAACAAACTCTTGTACTTACCAAATGCTATGACAGTTACTTGGTGTATAAAAATTATATCTATTTAAGATGCCGACATCTAGATAAAATATATGAGATAATTTTAATGCAGTTTTATAAGTTTTAAGTGATGGAAATAAAGTAGCTAAAGGAGAGGTAATTCATTCAAGTTGCTGCATTGTTTTTAATAGGTAACAGATGTAGATGTTTGTCATATGCAATACATTTAAATGAACTACCTATGTTCCTTTCCTCAGTGTGAGTCAACTACTATTACCATTATTATTGCTATTTTGTAATATACCTATTTTTGTAATGACAAATATGAGGATTAGAAAGGCTTGGTGTGTTTTCCATTCTTCTACAACTTCTGACTGGTAGATCACAGATTACAAAACAGCCATCTAAAAGAGTTTGTAGGAATAATACCTGATTCAAATCTGAAGTACGATTAGTAATTACTTAAGTGTGAGGAATGGTGGAGTTGTTGGTCCTGTTGTTTGGGTGATAGTGATGCTGGGGGATGGGTAGTAAAATCAGCACATAATGGAATAAAAAAGTTATTTCAGGACATATGTGAAGACAATTATCACAACATGTGCAGGAAAGTATATATATATATATTTATTTGAACATGAAGGTACTGGAAAAAGGTCAACTTAGAAAGCTGTGTAGTTATGAAGTAAGGTAGGCAATCATGTACTAATCAGATCAGAAAAGGCTCCTATATGAATTCTAAGAAGCTTGATATTTTCCTGAATAACTGGAGTGTTTGAAAGAAAGATAGTGGAGCAGTCATATTATTATTTACAGTTCATATGGAGGACAGATATTAAATTTACTGAGCTATAATTTACACCCAATGAGATGTACCAGAATTTATGCACTTGCATAATTAAGTTATTCACCCTAGATGTTTCCCCATCCCCCTTTGAAAGCAAACTTACCCACCTTCAGCCCCAGATAATGAGTGATTTATAGTAGCCAAAAATCGAAAGCAGTGCAAATAGTCATCGTCAGGAAACTAGATAAACAAATTGTTGTATATTTATGCAACACATTTTTTAAGCAATAAAAAGGAATCAAACATGATGCATACAGCAACACAGAAGACTCGAGAGCTTTATGTTGCATGAAAGAAGCCAAGCACAAGAAAGCACGTTTACATGAAATTCCCAAACACCAAAAGTAATTATAAAAAATAGGTCTATAAGCAGGCAAGGCTACTTAAGGTAAGGGAATTGTTTAGATGGTTTGGTAAGCAAAGTCTTAATTATGGAGATGACAAAATTTTTGATAAATTTGGGATATTTAATTTCCTGGACTTAGATATTACAACTGGAACTAAAAACCATTGCACTGGAAATCAAGATATTTGAAATTTGATTTTAATTTTGGTTTGACTAAAGTGAAGCTGTAAACACTTTAGAAAGTTACTGTATTATACTGAGATTCAGAATCCTATAAGAAAAGTTTAACATAATTTTTCTCATTGAGCTTTAGCAATTATGAAATGGCATGACATATATTAAAGTGCTTAATAGAGTTCCTGGCTCATATTAAATTGATTTCTAGTAAGGAATGGGTAGATATTATTTCACTATTATTATATATATTCTTACCTTTTCAAGAGCACATCCACTCAGTGTTTATGGACCTTGAGAACTGGTGACCGTTCCGTACCCAATCTCTGTTGGGTTGGGTGCTGATGTAGTGGGAGACACAGGGGACCAATCACACATGCCTGGGATCTGAGGATAGGATCAGGTGTAGGGGCAGGTCTTCAGGCAGCTTTTGGCCCTCCAGCTGACTGATAAAGTGGTTGCCCAGCAGACTGTCCTGGTCTACATGGACAAACTTTCAGACCATCCCCGCCGCTACCATAGTGGGCAGCTTGGACATCACCATCTCCTTGGCATTGGCACTCATTATCTTCTTGTTGACACATAACAGCAGGTAATAGATGTGGTTGTAGGTGGGCTTGTCCTTGCCCATCACCCACCCAACGTTATAAATGCCCTGGCCAGCCCCCTGGTGGCTATCGTGCCCAAAGAGCTTGATCATGGTCGCATGAAGGTACCGTCCTGCACAGTCTGGAAGGGCATCCAGGACTCCTCTTAAAGCGCCACCACCATTAGCCTGGCCATGCTGCTGGCCAGCATGTCGTTCACATGTCTAGGAGCTTGGGCTTCAAGGCCTGGAAATTGCTGAAATCCTGGGTCTGTAGGAGTTCCTGCATCTTGCAGAGGCTTGGGGAGTCCCGGAGAGAGAAATCTGATGCTCCCACTCAAGCTCTGGTCTCTCCCAGATTGTTCACCAAGTCTTTTTGTTTTCTTTACCGAAGACACTGGCAGCTCTTTCCTGAAGGAGCTGATGACATAGACGGAGACGTTGGCCAGCTGTGTCCGCTGGCTCAGGTCACTGTGCGTGCTGAGGAAGCGTGTGGGGGGCACAGACTGCGCGTCTTTGAAGAGGTCCTCTGTCGGAGATGAGGAGCAGGTGGGACCACAAGAAGCCAATTACCGGCAACGAGCAGAATTGTGCGGTTCACTTGCTCAGAGGGCGAACCACTCCAGAACCTCTGCAAAGTCGTACCTCTGCGGGTGTGCCACTGCTCGCCAGACAGCGCCCGCCCGGGGCTGTCATGATGCACACGCTGTCCAAGGCCGGGTTGGGCAGCCCGGCACACAGGCACTTGTTGAGGAATCCATTGCCTAAGGGGCTGGGCTTGCAGAAGGGGTGCCTTGGGCCCATGAGGAGCACGAGCACAGGACCAGGCACCACCGCACCGCGAGGCCCTGCATGATGGCCAGGAAGGAGCCAGCGGCACGTTGGGCCCAGTGTGCATTCCTGGGAAGTCCCGATGGATCGGGTGCGGATGAAGGTGCTGCACTGGGCAACGAGGAGCAGCTTGGGCTGAAGGTCGAAGTCTACATCCTCAGGCACCCTGAGTGCTCCTCCAGGGGCCGCGGCCTCTGAGCTGAAGCTGCCGCAGTCCCTCAGCCACCATGTGCAGCAGGGCTCCTTCTTGTAGCAGGCATCCTTGCTGACCAGCCAAACATGCTGCCCGAGACTGGGCAGGCTGCTGCTGAGCCGACCCCAGGCTGAGAGCCGGAAGAGGACGCAAAGCCAAACCCTCTGCACCTGCCTGCAGCCTTTAAGCAGGCCAGGGGGAGGGGAGCGGCCTGCACTGCGCTAGCGCAACTCGAGACCTAGACGATGCCCTCTGCAAAGCCGGACCATTTGCGAGCACAGCATTGTTTTTATTTGTTTATTTTGTTGTTTTTAAATAGGGGGTTGCAGGATTTCCCTTTTAAAAGAACAAGGTGAATGATCTGCATGATCTTGGAACATATACCATTTGGTGCCTACTGTATGAGATCAAGGGAAGGTGTTTTCATCAACTTAGATGGTAGGAGTTAGGGGTTTCTATAGAGATCATTTTAAAAAAAAAACTGCACTAATATTGTGGAGTTACTAAAGACTAAAAAATATTATCCCTAATTTTTCAAAGATTTGATTTGTGAAGATGTTATTCAAAATGTAAGAACCTAACTAGGTGAGATTACCGAAAGAACCAGTTAGGAACTAGGTAAGGAAAGCACACCTGTGTATATGAGATGATTGATGATTGATTGCATCTGTTTCTTAATTTATCCTGCCTTACCCAGGTTTGGTTACTTTTTCAAAGCATTTATCTTAGAAAAAGGAAGGTTCGATGATGTATTGGCCCAGACTCAGACCAAAATTGCCTTTACTGCCTCATCAGATGGTCTGTCTGTGTTGGGTACACATTACATGGGGACTTCAACATGCTCAAGTTTAGTTAAATATCAATAATGGACAATTTCATAGTAAAGGATCAAATAGTTCGATTGTTCCCTTGTATTTCTAATTAATTTATTCAGATGCCCGATTCAGAAACTTATCAAATAGAACCAACTACTTGTAAATCTTGCTCTCATTTATAATTTTTTCTTTGTTTTCGTACCAGGGAATGTACTAAAGCTATGAAATAATAGATGTTTAATTTTAATATATATTAAAATTTTATAGCACATAATGGGATTCTTATGTATTTTTACATTTCCCAGGAAAACTAGGTGGTATTATTTTTATTGTACCTATAAATAGCTAATGAACATTAAAGGAACCATTAAAAGAAAAAGTATTTATTTCCTACTACCCCTAATAGCTTTTTATAAAAAAGTAATCAAATGAAAATTTACAGTCCAATGGGAGTTTGATACAAAATTGAATGCATAACACTATCAATCACATAAAAATAAAAATAATTAATGTGAATGCTACTTTATGACAATTTGATTGCACTGATACTGTTTGTCAATAAAACTGTTGTTTTAAAGGCCCAGAAATGACATTTATGTATTGTAAGGTAAATATATTTTAAACCAACCCTCAGAACATGAAGAATTATCTTAAATCAGAACTTTTTTTGATGACAGAAATGTTCTGTAACTCTAAATTGTCTAATATGATAGTAACTAGTTACAGGTGACTATTAAGCACTTGAAATGTGATTATCATGACTGAGAGATTGGCTTTTAAATTTCAATTACATAACATTCAGATGTAAATAGTTACATGTCGCTAGTGACTATTATATTGAACAGAATAGTCATAGATTGATAATGGGAGTTATTTCTACATTGAATAATTATCCACAGCAGGGCTAATGAAGTAGGATATTTCATTTGACACAAAATCAATGATCTGTTCCCTCTCTGAACTTAAACACCTAAGAAAAAGTTTGCTTGCACGTATTTTACTACAATTTATAAACATAAGTTGTTTAAATGATATGATGAGAAATTTTCATTTCTGAGAATGGTATTAAAAATTAAAATAACCTGCATTAACAAAGTCTAGCAATTTTAACTCAGAACTGAACTCCAACCCTACTATCATTTTATCTTATCTTGACTTTTTTCCTAGAGATTCTTGCTCCAGAATTTGAGGCCAGAAACCAGTAAATAAAATTTTGTGTTTGTTTCAGGGAAATCCTATAAACCAATATAGGGTAAGGTAGTTGTATCATGTGGACAATTAGCTCTCCTAAAAGGAAAAAAAAATTCTTATCTAGGGAAAAATGTTTGATTATCACACAAGTTTACTTATTAAGGTAGTCTTCTGTCTGTGCCTACACTCCTAAACTTTTATGTCCAAAATGTTTCTACTCCCAATTAGCTTCTTACATTGAAGACTTGTTCTAAACCAGTTGGATCCAGGCCCTAAAAACGCTATAAATATTTTCCCCTTCATCCCCATTCTGAGATTCACTAAGATTATATCAAGGCAGTGTTCTTCATACCTGCATTGGTCTAAAAATTGCTTTGTTTGACTACTAAGTTTTCTAGTAACTTTTTGGGGAGTCAGCATTGCACAGAGAGCTTGGTAGAAATTCCTCAGTAAATAGCACTTTGTTCTTTCTTGAAAGGAATGGACAGAAGTTAATAAAGGCCCAAATCCAAAGTTATTCACCTTTTGTTTGACTCTCCCCTGTAAAACAAGAGTGCTAATAGTGCCAATATCACATGGTTGTTATAGGATTTGAAGTAACTGAATCATAAGATTAACTTTATTTCCTCCCATATAAGCCCTCAAGAGACATTGATCATTTTTAATATTTATCCCCCAAAAATGTCTCATGAAATTTTAATATTTTCCCAAATGGAGTGGAAAATATTACTAAATGTTCTGATGGAGCAGGATTTATATATTTATATTAGTGTATTATGTATTTGTATAATACATAATATAATAGTATAATAATTATGTCAACATAACATAAACTCAAAGTTAATTAGAGCCTTTCTATTCCTGAAGTTTTTTCCTAGGAAAGTTTTTGATTCCTAAGAAAGGCTCTATTTAATTTTGAGTTTCAGCCATGGGCTCCATTCCAGATAACCAGAAACTATGCATTTGTGATTTTAGACTCTGGCCTAGTGCATAGTAATGTCCCCCAGGAAACTCATGGAGGAGGTTTGATGGGAATAATACCGGATTGCACATGGCACTCCAATGCCATAATAGCTGCACTCTCCTTTTCAGTAAAACTATTACATGCACCAGCTGTTACGGTGTTCTTCTATTAGAGAAAAATTATTACTGGACAATACCACATTCAGCTACATATGGAGTTTATTGGTAAAACATTGAAAATAATTGGGAAATTGTGGAATTAACATGTTAAAGACTGGAACTGATTATCTAGAATGACAAATGAGAGTGCATTTCAATTAACATTTGCCAATTATGGGAAATCCAAGTTCAACTTAATCGACACCTATATCAAATCCTTTAGGCCTATAAATTAGTTCCCTGGGACACATAATTCCAGGAAAGTTTAACAGAGGCATCTATAATTGATGTGTTGGCAGTCTCTCAGTATGCCAAGGAGTGCATTTAGGTGTCAGTGGGCTACTTCAGCACTACCGGAGATGAACAAATTACTACTCAGCTGCAGATCCCATGGAGTTTCACAAAAGAGTCTATTTTAGGTTTTTATATATTTTGAGAGAAGATTTGTGCAGAATGTATGAGATTAAGGAGTTGTACAGATAATGGAACAGATTTTATCATGTAAAAAAACTCCATCACTTATTCAACTATTTTTGTCTATCAATACAAGCTCTTTATCACCATAGAAACTCATAACATTATGAAATCATTTTATGCTTAGTGATTGCCCACATAATAACATATGTTAACAGCAGAGTCTGACTCTACTTGATATTGTTAGTGCAACAAAATATTTAACTTTCAGGAATATGTAGACTCTAGTTTGGATGTAATCATAGAACACAATGTAAACTAAATGTAAGTTACTATGGGAAGGTAAGTGAGCCCACAAAATAAATATCTCTAAAATTCATGCAGACCTGGCTGGTGTGGCTCAGTTGGTTGAGTGTTGTTCCATGCACTAAAAGGTTGCCATGCCCAAGTTGCAGGTTCTATCCCCAGTTGGGATGTGTGCAGGAGGCAACAGATCTCTCGCTCTCTCTCTGTCTGTCTCTGTCTCCCTCTCTCTCTCTCAAATTAATAAAAACATATTTAAAAAATAAGAAAAATAAAATTATATTCATGCATTTATACTTTCTGTTATACAAATTAACATATGTAAGCTGTGATACGGCAAAAGAGAATGCAGCACAAAAGATCTTTCAGATCACTCCCACTTCTTTTGAATCTATGGAGAAATATGTCCTGTGGTTTTACTTTAGCCCAGCAGGGTTAAATTAACATTTTTGAGGAGGCTTGTCAATGGTTTCAGACTAAAGCAGGTTATGGATTTGTTATGCACAAATATCCTATACAAAATGAAATATAAGAAACATCAATGGTTATAATTTTACATTTAAAGGTCAACAAATCTAATGATAACTTTGTACATTGGCATTTTTAATGATAATCCTACATCCACCAATGAATTGTTGAATTTCTGGTTGAGTTTTAAAGAAATAATATATATCTTCCAAAATATGTTGCATCGTTAGCTTGTCTTTTAACTCATGGGCCAGTTAAAAAATCCCCCCAATTTCTCCCTGACTTTTGGAGCAGTATTTTGGTTACTGGGTGATAAAAGGAAATCTATAGATATAAGAGAAAGTTGGACTCAAATCTAATTTTTGGATATCTAGGTAGCCACATATCATGACAAGTGTAACATGTGGGTGTAACCAATAGAAGTGAAGTGTAGATTATGAATTTTCCTCCTATTTCTGGTAAACCTCACTTACTATTTCAATTAGGGAGAGGCACTACAATGTGATTTTCTGTCTTTTATAAATTGTGACTACAGAGTCTGACGAATAAATCTTTAGTCCAAGCAACATAGATTTCCAGCACTGCCTTATATGATTTTCCTACCATATTATTGTCTAGCTATCAAAAGGATAAGAAATTAGGTTGTCAAATTCTTATTTTTACACTAATTTTGAGATAATAAATTACCTAAAAGAAAATTGGTAAGAAGAATGTGAAAAAACTATCTCTGGAAATAGATTTTTTGGAATGTCTTCTAAACACATTGAAATCATTGTCATTATAACTTCAAAGCAGGAAAAATGATAGTTTCAAAAGTAATGTCTGCATTGCTTGATAATGTAATTTAAGAGGCTTCAGAGAGAAAAGTCTCTGAAGTTGGAGATCTTCAGAGAGAAAATTCTTGCAGGCAGCTATTATATGAAATCATATGGAATTTATTTTATTTATTTATTTTTGCCTTTTAGAAGCCGAGCATAATCATATTAACAGTTATATGTAAAGAGTTTTCTTATCATAGAATTGTACCACTTTATTGTCCTTTCAATGATGTTTTTAAACTTTATAATTTTAGCAAATGTTGCATATTATCATTTACCTTAAAATACTTTGGTATATGGCATCCTTTTTTTCACCTATCCTGTTTCTATGGTAATATTTTACTAGTAAACAATTAAGGAATAATACTTAAATTTATTATTTGTGAACAATTATTAGATAATATTGTTATTTATACTTTTGCTATGCTTACTATATCAAAAACTGCTCATTTGATAATAATTATGGTAGACCTTACTTACAGTGTGAAACAATTAGATTTAATAACAAAATAATAGCCTGGAAAATGATTAGGGATAACGTAAAAATGACTTTTAAAAAGTTTTCATTAACTCATTACATTTGAGCTTATCAACTGTACATAAAAAATGTCTTTTAATAAATATCTAATATCCAAGGTGTACTAATAAAAAAACACTAATGACTCTTCATTTTCTCTGTGCTCAGGGAAATGTGATACACAGATCTGCTTAGTGTGTATTATGTATGCAACTGTGAAGGGTCAAAGGGCTTGGTCCTTGTTTGGCTTAAGCTTGAAATGGGTTTCATTTTTCCCAAGTCTAAAAACTGGTTATTTACAGTAACATGATCCACTGTCTACCCCTCCCATTAAATATATACACAGACAGATGCTCCTCAATTTATGCTGGGGTTATAGCCCAATAAACCCATCGTAAATTGAAAATATGGTAGTCGAAAATGCATTTAATAATTTTAAAAGACTTACCTACTGAGCATTATAGTTTAGCCTAATCTACCTTAAACATGTTCAGAACACATATATTAGTTTACAATTGGGCAATTATCTTGCATTTCATCTCAGGAGCAATTGCTTTCCTCTTCTTCTCACCAGAAGCAGGAGACATAAATGGGCATTTTGTAGACATAGTGGGATGCACTAAGACAAACACAGTATTCAAAAACACAGTGCACTATAGAGTTACCTGTTCTTTATGCTCAGGATCTCCTGGCTTACTAGGAGTTGTGGCTTGCTGCCGCTTCTTCCTAGCATCATGAGAGAGTATCATATTGCATATTCTTAGCCTGGATATAGATCAAAATTCACAATTGGAAATACCAGGGATGTGATACTTTTCTATATCTTCTAATATATGTATCAGCTATCTACCTATTGTCATCTATCTATAGAGAGAAAGGTCCTAAATTAATCCTTTAAAATAATCTCATCATTGGTAATAAGATTTATTAATTAATTAATGATGGTAATTTTTCTCTTTACCATTTTCATAGCTAATGGACACTTTTACCTTCCCCAAGACTCTCCATTTCGTTCTATAACATTTATTACCAAATTTAACATCTTAATTAAGCTTCATCCTCTTGAGTTTAGGCTCTTTTCTTACAAAAAATGTATTTTTTTTTTTTTTATTTCAGAGAGGAAGGGAGAGGGAGAGAGAGGTAGAAACATCAGTGATGAGAGAGAATCATTGGTCAGCTGCCTCCCACTTGCCCCCTACTGGGGATTGAGCCTGCAACCCAGGCATGCGCCCTTAACTAGAATGGAACCCGGGGCCCTTCAGGCATATCCACTGAGCAAAACTGGCTAGGGCAAGTTTAGGCTCTTTCTGTAATCTGCTGTCAACTTTCAACACTTTACCCCACCTTTCAGATTACCAACAAAGGTCTGTTTTTGCATTATGTGTCAATGATAAAGCTTAAAACTCTATTCATGTGCCAAAACCGGTTTGGCTCAGTGGATAGAGTGTCAGCCTGCAGACTGAAAGGTCCCAGGTTCGATTCCGGTCAAGGGCATGTAACTTGGTTGCGGGCACATCCCCAGTAGGAGGTGTGCAAGAGGCAGCTGATCGATGTTTCTCTCTCCATCGATGTTTCTGATTATCTATCACTCTTCCTTCCTTTTTTGTAAAAAATCAATAAAATATATTAAAAAACAAAAACAAAAACAAAACTCTATTCATGCTTACATGGATGGTCCCATATATGATTTTATATATTCAGTATCATTTTATATATTTCCTTCACTTTGCATTCTTATGCTCTAGTCACATTATTTATCTTTTTTTGCTAATATAGCTTTTCTTTAAATTCAGTGATTAATTTCAGCAGGGCCAAACCTTTCATCCATAGCATCCTCTGTAGTTTTGCACTTCTGTGTCTTGGCTTATGCTAGTCCATCTTGCCAGATACCCTCATCCACTGGTGTTCCCTCGTGAACAAAATCCTGTAAATTAAAGCTGTAACAATATTTGTATATCTTGACAACATATTCCCTCTGCTGCTCAACCACTACATTGTGTTCTGTTCTCAACTATGGCACTACCTACTGCACTTTTACTTGATCATCTCTTGTCTCGGTTTCCTAACAGTTGACAATTCAATTTAATCTATCATTATAAATGTACACCCTCAGGGGTGGGCAAACTTTTTGACTCGAGGGCCACAATGGGTTCTTAAACTGAACCGGAGGGCCGGAACAAAAGCATGGATGGAGTGTTTGTGTGAACTAATATAAATTCAAAGTAAAGGAGTGGAGGGGAGAGCAAGAGAACCAGATAGAACAGCCGGATCCGGCCCGCGGGCCGTAGTTTGCCCAAGGCTGCAGATGCTTCTGAGAATATACTAATTACACAAATGTGTGTTTTTAGTATTAAAATTTGTTTAATAAGAATCTGTCCATGTATAAATAATTTCACATAACCAACTATGATGAACCGTTTGGACTGTGACCCTTTTAAAATATATATATATATATATATATATATTATTGATTTCAGAGAGGAAGGGAGAAGAAGACAGAGAGAGAGAAACATCAGTGATGAGAAAGAATCATTGATTTGCTGCCTCCTGCACACCCCACACTGGGGACCAAGCACACATCCTGTGCATGTGCCCTGATAGAGAATTGAACCGTCACCTCCTGGATCATAGGAGGATGCTCAACCACTGAGCTACGCCAGCTGGGCAGACTGTGACCCTTTCTAACTAACAGTGTAGTTGGTACTACAAAGTAAATCATTTTAATTATACATTTTCTAAAAAATAAGAGCTCCATATTTAACAGTAAGATGGAAAGGGGTCTTATGTCCAGATTATGTATATAGTATTTCTATTAATTCCTCTTTTATCATTAAACTGTATCCATAAACTATAAACTGATTAGAAGAAAAATAGAAATTGATCATCCATGTTAAAGGAGTTATTACTGTGTTCAATCTATTTTTTTTCACTTTTCAATGTCACTAAAACTATGTGATAATCAATGCCAAAACTGTGTGACTATCGGCCCAGCAGGTACCAACTTGGCTGTTATTCTTGTTAATATCACTGCCCAACTGTAAACTATCACAATTTAATCAACAAACTAAGAAACAGTGAAAGCAGGCAAATGAGTCCTAGTTGTTGTGTGAAAACATTTACTTACAGAGAACATTGATTAAGATGAGCATCAAAACATATAAATGAATGTCAGGAATTTGGGAAAATATTGAAGATTTTTGGAAGAAAACCCTTAAAGAGAAACCATTGAGGAGAAATAACTCTAAAAAAATGGTGTATTCTCAGAACTTTTTATTAGAAAGAGATGATACTGTGTGCAATATATATATGGTATGTATATCTATAGCTTTGAACTAAAAAGAGATTCAGAAAAGTCAGAGTCTGAATAAATTTTTAAAATTAGCCATTTTATAACACCTTCTTAATATGGATATTTCTTTAAATCAATATTTTATACTGGGTATTGTATGGTAATAGTACCATTAAGCTTATTAAGAACTTATTAAGCTATTCATTTTGGCTATAGTTCTGAATATAGCTGACATTAGTCTTAGTTAAGCTTTAAGTCACATATTTTTGTTATCCTACTAGAAGCCTGGTGCACAAAATTTGTGCATGGGGGGGCGGGCGTCCCTCAGCCTGGCCTGCACCCTCTACAATCCGGGACCCCTCAGGGGATGTATGACTGCCTGTTTAGGCAGTCAGACATCCCTCTCTCAATGCAGGACCACTGGCTTCTAACCACTCACCTGCCTGCCTGCCTAATGCTCCTAACTGCTTTCCTGCCTGCCTGGTCACCCCTAATGGCCTTCCCCTGCCAGCCTGGTCGCCCACAATGTGCATATGGCTGGGGTCCCTCAGCCTGGCCTGTGCCCTCCCGCAGTCCGGGAGCCCTCGGGCGATGTCCTCGGGGGAGCAAGCCTAAGCCAACAGTCAGACATCCTTAGCTCTGCTATGGAGGTGGGAGAGGCTCCCAGCACTGCTGCTGTGCTTGCCAGCCATGAACCCAGCTCAGGGCTTCTGGTTGAGTGGCACCCCCCTGTGGGAGTGCACTGATCACCAGGGGGCAGTTCTTTCATTGAGCGTCTGCCCCCCTGGTGATCAGTGTGCATCATAGCAACTGGTTGTTCCACCATTTGGTCAATTTGCATATTAGCCTTTTATTATGTCGAATATAATAAAAGGCTAATATGCAAATTGTCCCCTCGGGAGTTCGACCAACCAGGAGTTTGACTGCTCTCTATGATGTGCACTGATCACTAGGGGGCGGCGCGTAATGAAGGAAGGCTCCAGCCAGCAGCTGGAAGACCCTGGTTGGCCCTGATCACCAGCCAGGCCTAGGGACCCTACCCATGCACAAATTTCGTGCACTGGGCCTCTAGTTATATATCCTATGTAATAAAAGAGTAATATGCAAATCAATCAAACAGTGGAATGAACAGTCACTATGATGCACACTGACCACCAGGGGGCATACTCTTAATGCAGGAGCTGCCTCCTAGTGGTCAGTGCGCTCCCATGGCTGGCGAGCACAGCGCTAAGGATGTCCAACTGCAGCTTAGGCCCACTTCACCGGGGGCCTAAGCCATCAGTCAGACATCTTCTGAGGGCTCCCAGACTACCAAAGGGCACAGGCCAGGCTTTGGGCCCCCATCCCAAGTGTACAAATGTCGTGCACTAGGCCTCTAGTAATATATATATATATAACACACACTTGCACAAACTAACAAACATACGTGCACACAGAAATGTATATTTTAAACCTTATTTTGGAAAACCTTGATTGAGGATAACTATAGTTTTTCATTACAATTTATACTTGCCTATGTTCTTGTTCTTTAATTTTCAGAATTAATAGTTACAATTAAAAATTGCCCTTCAAGCTCAATGTTTATTTTCATAATTATCCTTCCAATTTTCAATTTTAATAGCAAAATAAAATATTTTGCGTAGTTTAATTATCATTTTTTTTCTAATTTCAGTAATACCCTGACAGGTTTTGTGTGTTTTTATTGTTTTCTAAAATTCCTATTGATTCCCATAGCTTTTTTGTAAGATTTTATTTTTAATCAGAATCTAACTTGTGACATTTTTTTCCTGTTGACTTGGGGTTAAAAAATATTCTCTCCATGCTTTAGTTATATATTATTACAGAAAATGTTGTGACCATTTATTATATACTTTCAGGAATATTTTTTATGCAAGTTAATCTATTTATATCTATGTATGGGCAATTTTAAAAATAAAATATGCCTTTATTTGAAGAAATATAAGAGAATTACATAATTCATACAAGAGAAATAAGAATCTTTATGTTTCAAGGGAGAAATTTTAATTTTGAATTTGTTCACTGTGTTAGCTTTTGGTAATGCAATATACCAAGAGCACAGATTTTGGAGGGGAACCTCTGATATTTTTATCTCAGTTTTTCAATTCAGTGCTTTCAAATTGGCAGTGGTTGGTTGCTCAGTTGTGGCAGAGGTTACTCATTTGTTCTCCAACCCATTTTTTTTTCTTTCTGGACAGAGCCAGATTTTATTTCCTAGTCTCTCTGTAGTTAGTTGTGGTTATGTGACTGAGCTGTGGCAAATAGAATGTCATCAGAATCTAGACAGGTGGCTTCTAGGCCTGGCCTCAAATACTTTCCATGCATGATTATCTACCTTCTTCATCCAACAAGCTGGCTAAATTCAGAAGATTTAGATTTCTAAAGCTGGATGAACCAACTTGGGAAAGGGGTCTAGGTCCCTGACTGACCACATGCAAGGCCACCCACTCACCGGGAAAACCCATTTTGGACTTCATCTGAGTAAGAAAAAAAGAAATGTCTAAACCAATAGATTTGGGGGTTAATTTCTAAAAAGAAAAATAAGCACACTTTTCTTACTAACATAAATAATACACTAAGTCATCCTAAATTTTTTATCTTCCCAGAATTATGTGTTTCTTAATCTCTTCCTTGTTACTTGAAGCTTATCAAACAGAAGTGATGGAGATAAACTAATCCAGTTTGGACTCATTCAATAGAACACTAATAGAAAACTAAAGGAGAAACAAATCTAAAATAAATTTAAAATGCAACATCTAAAATTAGGCTATTTTAGAAAACTTTAAAATGTATATAGGATATTTATAGTTTAGCTCTGCCATGTGGATAATTCTATGTGAGATGGATGGCTAAATGTATGAAACAATGTTATTTAACAACTAAAATTAAAGTCTAGCAGCACTGTTTTTTATTTAGTAGAATTTACAGGTCCTTCAAGAATTGAGTTTCTTGTCTTCTCTTTTACCATGGGGATATTACTGATATTACTTAGCTCCCTTCTGACTTACAATTGAGCTGTACTTTTGCTTAGCCACTAACATTCATTGTTTAGTCATTTTCTGACCTCCACAATTGATTCCAGTTATGGCATACTATATTCTTAAATGGTCCTGAGATTATTTTCTTAGATTTTAAAATCTGACCTGAATATTATAATTGAAATAATTACAGCATTTTTATAATGGACAAAACCTTATATGCACAATGCAAGTACAATAATAAGCACATTGTTTATGATGGTTAATTTGATAGGCACACAGTAGTCAAATATTTGGTTCAACATTATTCTGGGTGTTTTTGCAAGGGTGTTTAGGTTGAGATTCACTTTGGTAGAGTAAAGCAGATAGCCCTCCATAATGTACATCGGTCTCACCTAATCTGGTGATGGCCTGGATATAAAAACAGCTGAACTTCCCATAACCAAGGGAGAATAATAGCCTTTAAATTGGCAATCAGCCTTTTACCTGACTTTGTATTTGAACTGAAAAATTGGCTCTTCCTGCATGACAAGCCTGCTGGCCTTCAGACTAAGTCTACATTATTGGCTTTTCTAGTTCTCAAGCCTTCAGACTTAGACTGAAACTAAACCATCAACTATCCTGACTCCTCAGCTTGCTAACTCACCCTGAATATCTCAGGACTTGCCATCTTCCATACTTGTGTGAGCTAATTTCTTATGGTATATGTGCATACATCCTATTGGATTTGTTTCTCTGGAGAATCCTAACTAATACAGGTTATAACAAATATTCCTTGGAAGAACAACTAAGAGCTATAAAATGAAAAGAGCACATAATTTTTTTGTAAAGGCAGCTACTTATAGAACCAGACAGTGAGATTAATTTAATTTAATTATATCAACAGAGTAATAAGGAAGATAATAAAGTCCTCGTGCTACTAAAATATTAAAATTGCTATGATTTTCTAAGAATTTTTAGGTTGGTAGAGAAAATCAGCCACTTCACTAATTAGCTTCCATAAACAAAGAAGACTATTAGTAGAAAAAAGAAACCAAAAGGAAGTACAATTTTAAAAATACCATTATTGCAATGTGTGGCTTACTGTTTTTTGTATTTCAAAATGTCATGAAGTTAAATTTGATAGTCACCTGAATATTCATCATTGCAACAATTATATCTGTTTTTATTTTTGTTAATGTAAAACAAATGTGAGTTAGGGAACTATTTTATTTTAAATATGCCAGCATATACATATATATATATGCTAGTTACTTTAAAAAACATAAAATGTAACCTCAATAAAATTATCATATCAAAATAATGAACACCTTTTCAATATAAGCAAATATGGAGTCATTATTCACATGACACACTGCATTATAAATATCTACAGTAATAAAAGAGTAAGATGCAAATTGACTACCTTCATGAAACCCACCAGCCAATCAGGAGTCAGTATGCAAATTAACCCAACAAAGATGGGTTAATTTTCATACACAGGTGCCAAGCGCCCGGGGGCAGGGGCAGACGCCACAGTGACAATGCAGGCATTCCACACTGCCCCAGCCGCTCTGGGCCTCTGGGTAGTGTGGGAAGGTGGAAAGGTGGCTCCGTCCGGAGCGAAGGCGGTGCCAGCAGCCAGGGGAAGGAAGGCCCATTCTTGCATGAATCTTCATGCATCGGGCCTCCAGTGTATTATAAATATGTTTTGTATTTATTTTTTAAACAATTCAAAGACAAATCAAAGTGTGGTTTGTGCATATAATTGGATGATGTGACTCTCAAGTCTCTCTGAATATTTTCATTTTTTATTCCTTTATTTAAAATGTTGCAGTATAATTTGCATGTAGTGAATATCATAGATCTTATGTATACATTTAATGAGATTTTTAAAAAAAGTTCATTCTAATACTCTGTGCTTATCTCATGAGCATAACAGAGTACTAGTAATTTGGAGAAACTAATAGTATAATACAAATTCATACGCACCTCTGTAGCTCCTAACAGTAGGTGAAGAACATAATAATGCTATATTTCAAGTATCATATAGTAATGAAATGATTCTCAGAAATGTTAATAATTTAAGCAACTTAATTTTATGGGATGTTCTGCTGACACCAAGTTTAAGACCTTGAGAAATCATAATGCTGTATCTTTTAGATTTTTAGTATGAAATTGAATAAGTAAGAAACCTTATCTTATTATTAATAATATATTGAAAGAATGTTCTCAAAGTATTTAAATGTGATTGCAATCTCAGAAATGATATTTCATGATACTGAAAATCATGATTCTTAAACTCACTTGTCTTGGGTTATAATAAAAGCTCCATCAATCTTAATTACTCTAAAGACTTTGGACAAAGTACTTAGCTTCTTCAAATTTTTGATTTCCAATCAAGTAAAAGGTGACTATGAAAAGCTAGCTTATAAAGCTGGTGTGAGGATTAAATATTTCTGTTCCTTATTAAATATTCCTGTAAGCAGTCAAGTGTTTGCTCTATTTTTCATTAAATAAATAGGATGAATGATAAAATTTAAACTCCTTATTCTAGGAACTCTTGACACCCAAGTATTTCCTTTTCTTCAGGCTACTCTGCAAATTCAATTGCTGTTCACCAAACTCAGCAGCAAATTTTGTTCCCTTGAGCCCTTTCCCAGTTCAAGCCCCTCAGATGGCCCATTTGCAACAATTCTGCAAGGCAGATATTTCAGGCGAAGATGAAGTACCACACACTTTGAAAGTGTACAGGCCTGGTTCTATATGCTAAGTTTGTGGTGAGTATCTGGGATAGATACAAACCATGCCTTTTCTTTCCTTTCCTAATACTTAAGGTCCCTGAGGCAGGAATTCTCCACTGCCTGCCTCCTTCCTTACTCCCACCATGAGCCCCTTCACTTATCCATCCATCAAAGGGGCTACTTCTCTAGCTGTACATCAGTATAAGAGGTGGAGGTGAGAATGGGGATTATTTTAACTCATTACATAGTTTTTTTAAAAACACAATTTTTATCCTTATATTGGAAACAAGTCCTCCCATCCAGATATATCAGAAATAAGGTGATACTTTTATTCCCATTTGAAGAATATGTCTATTAAATGAAATTCTAATTAATTAGAATTCCTTAGGGAGGATTCATAATTAATTAGGTTTTCTCCTGGACCTCCTACAGGATAGAAATTAATTAAATAACAAATTAAAATATGTTTTCATATTTTCAAAGCAGTATTACTACTTTGCAGTTTTTGTAAACTACTTTCTAGTCTGTTGCTTCCTTACTGTTGTACCTGTGTTAGTATGGAACACCTCGACACCCAATTTCTAAATACCTCTTAGTCATCACACACACAAGGAAATGTATCCCCTTTAATAGCCTCAGCCCTGTCCACAGTTCTGAGATTCAACCCCAAAGGGTTCCACAGAATGTATCCAGGATTAAACATCATTTGTCAAATAAGAGACCAACTTCATAAACCATCCTCCACCACCAATCCTTGAATTTGTCTTTTAATTTTTGTTTTATTTCCCTTTTCCCCTTCTGTATTCCTCATTCCTGCTCCCTAATACCACGTTGGAAATAAGCTGACACCATGCAAGCCTTTGATTCGGGAGGGGCGGTCCTTGGCTGATATAAGGTCTCATTTTAGGAAAGCCATTTTGATTCAAAACTAACATTTTACACTAAAAAAAATATTTTGATAACATATTTTATGATTGTTTCTTTTCAATTTTTCTGAAGATTTCTTTTCCATCACATTGTCTAGTTTGCTTCTTCTTGATAAATTTTACTCATTATTACATAAGGTAGCATCTATTTAGGCCAATGATTCATCCTATATAATAAGAGAGGAATATGCTAACTACCTGGTACGCCATGAGGCGTAATGACCGACAGAGTAAGGACCGGATTACAGACCTGCAGGAAGGTGGGGCAGCGAACTACAAGTGGGTGGCAGAGAGCTACAGGATGGGGCAGGGCAGCAAGTTATGAGGGGGGGCAGGGGGAGTGACAGGAGGGTGGCAGCAACCTACTAGCGCACGGATTCATGCACAGGGCTACTAGTTATAAATAAAATGAGTTGCATTTCAGTCCACTGGTTTGCTATTGAATGGTCTTTCAAATCTAAATGGAAGTATGTATTAGGGCAGCGGTCAGCAAACTCATTAGTCAACAGAGCCGAATATCAACAGTACAATGATTGAAATTTCTTTTGAGAGCCAAATTTTTTAAACTTAAACTTCTTCTAATGCCACTTCTTCAAAATAGACTTGCCCAGGCCGTGGTATTTTGTGGAAGAGCCACACTCAAGGGGCCAAAGAGCCGCATGTGGCTCGCGAGCCACAGTTTGCCGACCACTGTATTAGGGTTAACATTCTCTTTTTATTCTTATTCTTTGGTACGTCTTTGTAATTGTGCCTTATTTAAGGTGATCCTACTTTCTAGCCTCAGTATGTTTCAGTGATATTGTGAACATTGTGTGTTATGAGAAACTACAGTTTAGCTGATGGCTTTAACCATCCTTTTGTTTGTTTGCTTCTAATAGGCTTTGAATTGTACAATTTGTTCTTGGAAACAAGGGGCGAATGCCTCTTCATTTATGCATATTCTACCATGCCTTTACTATTCCTATTTTCACACCCAGCTCTTTTTTTGGCATCTACCATTTCTCTGAGGTTGCTGAACATAGTTGCGTTCCTTGGATCAAAGTATTATTGCAGAAAAATGGTCAGAGAAGCACCACTGTCCATTGTGCTGATTTGGATAGACCCAGACTTTTTATCTCTTTATACTTGCTCTAAGTCCTTTGCATGTGTTAATTTAATCCTTGCACCAACTAACCTAAGTTCCACATATAAAGAAACTGAGGCACAATAGAGGTAGATAGCATGCCTCCGGGTCACAGAGCTTATGAAAGGTGGATCCTTAAATGAAACAGTACAGTCTAAAATTTGAATTCAAAAACAGTTTGATTTCATAGCTCTTGTCCATTACCACTACAATACCTTTCCTCACTAGCCTATTTGTAACACTTATTAAGGGTTTATTATGTGTCAGGCACTATTTATAACAAACCAGACAGTTTGTAACAAAATAATATACAACAAAATTTCTGAGGTTTCTTATATACCAGGAAATATATTAGGTACTGGGGAAGAGGGACACTGAGAAAGATGGGGTGAATGTCCCTTCATTTATGCTTATTTAAGGACCACATGACTCTTTATTCAGTTCATTCCTCAACACCCCCACCACCCTCCCTCACTTACTTTATTGACATGCTAAGTTAACTAAACTACATGCCTACATGCTCTATCTCTCTCATTCATTCTCCAGCCTGGACTCAGAGGTATTTATCAAGTGTAACACATAGACACACACACACACACACACACACACAATTATTCAAAGTACTGCCCTGAAATTGTGCAATACCTTCTCATTTACATTTGTTTTTAGAATAAAATCTGATTTTCTTAACATTTTCTTTAAGTCTTACACAATGAGTAAAATAAAAATTAAAAAAATGGTGTTCAGGCCAAGCAGCCACAAGAGAATATAAAAGCTATTCACCTTATCATGGCTCAGAAGACCTTCAATACAGACCGTCTCTCTACTCAACTGTATCAACATTCTCACTGTCAGCTCTACCTCTGACCATAGTAAACTTACTCATCCTCTGTGTTTCATGCTCTGCCAAATTCTGGATCTTGTCACATACTTTCTCCTTAGTCCACTGTGAGCTCCATTAGAGCAGGGACTGGGTATAATTCTAAACCAATGTACCACAGTGCCCACCACATATTAGGTACTGTGAATATTTATTAGCCGAGAGAATAAATGCCTACCAGCGAAATCTCCCTTCTTATTTCTTCGTTTATTCTTCAGGTTTAAGCTTACATGTCATTTCCTCCAAAAAGCTTGCCGGGGGAGAATCACACCTACCTACAAGAGCATTGTATTTAAGAAAAGGAAGTGTTCAATTTTTTATCGTTGTTTTCTTTCTTTGTGTAGTTTTTACTTTTATAACTACAAATGCAATTGCCAACACTCATTCTCAGGGTCAATATGGAAACACGAGATAGTGGAATGTACAGATCCAGGCTGATGCATGCCCTGTCCAGAAAAGGTGGCCCGTCTCAGATCCAGTGGGCCAGTATCAAATGGAGGTTTCCCCAGTATTGTCACATCTTCCAGCTTTTCAAAACAGGCCAGAAATACAGAATTTTGTCTCTGATATCAATATTTAAATATTAACAATTCGATCAAATTTTAAATACTACCAATTTCCCAGTTTATAACTAACTTTCATCTAAATTTTTGCAGATGCTTAAATATTCCTTCGCATTTAATCTCAGTTATTCCCTTATGTAGCTAGAGAATATAGAATACTTTCTATTTCTAGTATTATTATTTTTTCCCTCTTCCTCCTGTTAGACTGAAAGCTCTGTGAGATCAGGGAATCTATAGGTAGGTATACATATACATATACATATACATATACATATACATATACATATACTTATACATATACATATACACATACATTCACAACTTTAGTCAGTGCATAGTCAATAGCCTAGAAACAGTAGATCCTTGATTTATAAGTCTTACACAATGAGTAAAATAAAAATTAAAAAAAATGGTGTTCTAGCAAACATATTTTAAATACTTTATAAACTGATTATATAAAAATATGGGTAGAAGGACTTGAATCTAGTAAACTAGTAAACTGAATGACTTTTATGTGCCAATCCTATAAAATACATATTTTGCACAGGGAATACTACTAATATTCACGATGTCTATGTGTAATTACTATCCTTTTCAGGCCAAGCAGCCACAAGAGAATATAAAAGCTATTCACCTCTCTTCCTCCCTTCCTTAACTGAAGTAATCATCTTGGAACTTTACCTTATTTTCTATTGTCCTAATTTTTGTAACTGTAAATTTTATAAGTTTAATTATAAATCTTGTTCTACATTACTAAAATATTGTAAATATTGGAGGAAATGTAAAGGATCAGTAAAACAGTATTGTGATTTTTTTTAAAAGGCTGTTTCTTATCATTTTAATCATCTCTTCTACACACATGTAAGAATTTCCTCCTAACTACTATTCCAGATCCTTGGTTCTTTTTCATCAAATAGAAGGTGTTTCATTAGCTGCTACTGTGAAGAAGAAAACTCACTGTTTTTTACCCTAAAGTGTCATTATAGCCTCACTTCTATCTAAGGAAACCTTTAAATCTTCAGCTCTAATCAATAAAAGATTATTTCCCGGTCAAAGATGTTGATAATCTCTTCCTCTGTTCTCTTATTATAGAGCACATAATGGGAGAGAAAAATAGACTTAAAGAAATACACTCAGACTAGAAACAATAAAAGATGTGAAATGAGTAAGCAAACAACAGGGGTCATTTTTCAGAGACACTGATCAGATTTTCCTGAGCTAATTTTGAGTAATGATTTAGGATACTCTGAAATAATAATACGGTTCCTGATTCAAGGGCATGACTATTTCTGATTGCAATACAGTGAAGTCAAGAATGGTCTGGGTCATAAAAATAGATGGTCAAGTTCACATGAAAGAAAGAATTTAATTTATCATGAGCTAAAATAGAAATTGTCTGCTTAGCCACATGGTTTAATGATTCTATTGTTTATTTTTATGGAAAAATACAAACATAAATGAATTTTAGCATATATTATCTATAGTTGTATAATTTGTAGATAGAAATCTTAAACATTTCTTATATCATAGAATCATTTCAACATCTTCCACATTTTTTTTCTCTAAACGCCAAAGATACAGAATTCGAAACCCAAGTAGACCTTAACTGATTTTTACAGTAGAAAAGTTAGTCCAAAAAAACTGAGAAATCACCCATTTTACAAAAATCTTGATTCAGGTAGCTAAAATATATTTATTTAAGCTTCATGTTACTAATCATATAATTGTTGAATAAAATGTTTACTCTGGATTTCAGTATCATCTAAGCATAATTAAACAATTGAGAAAATCTGAAGTGTATATTTTCAAATAATCATGAAAATATATACAACAAGCCACTGAAGGTTCATATAGAGACTCCCCCTCTAAAAATATTTCAAGAAATTGGTCCTGTTCTGTTAAATCTAAAGGCTAGTTCACAAGTACTTATCAAATGGCAAAAATAAGAGTATCATTTAGTAGTATAGGAAAGAAAAAAAATATTATTTACTAAGAGCATCAGGGGGATTTAACACAGGCAGGAACTCCTGTAATTTCTTGTTGGATAAAAAAGCAGGGATGCTTTTGATATTATTACATCTGTTTTCAGTCTATTTTTATAAAGTTCAAGACTTCTGGATTATATTTTATTGAAAAGGCAATATAGTTTCAAGTGTAATAACTGCTATTAATAATAATACTTTCTCTAGAGGTTGATATAGAAACACAATAGCAAAACTAATACAACCTATTTTGATGCATTTTTTTTTCATTAGAGCTACTTGCCACAGGTATTTTAATCATAAGCTGAAATGTAATAATTTGGGTTTTATTTGCCTATTTTAGTTTACTACAAAAGAAGCCACTTTCTTTGAAGGCAATAATTGCTCACTTACCCGTTTAGCTAAGAATAGATCTCCAGCAATAACAGGCTTCTGACTACCTTGACATAGCAAGGAATAAGATATCTCTAGGCAGCATTATAATGCCCAAAATGTTTTTCAATTTTTTGTAGTTTCAAAATTGAACATATTAAATTCTCTTCTAAGGCAGTTAAAAGTATAGGTGCGATGTTAATATAATTTGGAGCTATTTAAGTCAACAATTTTAATGCATGCTTTTATATTTAAAAGTAGTTGTATAGGGGAGATGAAGGGCTGGTCAGTTTCATCTGAAAGTGTTTGTTCATCCCAATGCAAAAATATGGTCCCTCAAAACAAGTCATCTGAATATGACCTCCCCCCTACCTACTACAGCACCATTCTCATGTGAGAAATTATTTGTTAGATAATCTCACCAGATTTTTAAAATGCACACAGAGTAAATAATTATACATGTGTGTAATATTTTTATCACTTTTGTTCTATAATATTAAATTATTCTACTTTATGTACATTTACAGAATAGAAGCATTTGTCAAGTTAATAGAAATATAAAGTAGAAATTAGTAAAGACATTACAAATAAAAATAATTTAATTTCACTCAGCTAGAGTTGTATCAGATCATGTCAAAACTTTAGTTTTCCATTTTATTTGATGAGCCCAACTTTGTCTCAGTCTGAAAAAGTGACATTAACTTGTACTTCTCAGAGAAAACAAAAGACACAAAACATACATTTTCCTGAATCCCCACTATTTCTCTTAATTCCTAAACTTAATCCATTCATCTGGATCATGATTCTCAAACATTTCTGCCTTGTCTGGAATGGGATACCCCTTTTTGGATTACCAATTTTCTTCTATACTTAATTAGATCTTTCTACTTAGATATAATAATATTATACATCTCTTCATCTTCACAATAATCTTTGTACATAAAATCCCCTCTCTCTACTATTCATAGTTTTATCCTCTTTCCTTTTATAGGTAGACTTTGAAAAAATTGTCTTTGTCCTGTTGTTCCCTAGTTCCATTCAGCCTTAAACTCTGAATTTTAGCCACTGCCCCCCAAATGAATAAAATTGTTTTGTTAATTATCTTCATGAAGAATTCAGTAAACTCTAAAAATTGTCACTGCATTATTTTAGTCTATGGACCATGTTCTCACACTACAATAAGTCTTAGCCTTAGCTTTTCATGATAACAAATGTCCTTAGTTTTTCTGGTCTACTTTATCTTTGTATTATTTTTTAATTTATTATATTTAACTATCTTAAGAATCTTACTTTCTATCTGCCCAATACTCTCTTCAAGTGAACTCATTCAATAGCATGCTGCCAGTTATCGGAAGATGACTGACATTGCTATATCTCCAGTGCTCTATTGTGTATCTTTATATATTGTTGTCATATTGACATTTTCACTTATATGTTCAAAAATAACTAAAATTGGGTTTTTCACATCTTTCTATTAAACTGTGTAGTTGGTTTTGTGTTTGTGTGTGCTTATTTTCTCAAAAAAGAATAGCACAACTCACAATTTTCTGCCTCGTCTTCTATGGCAGAAAATCAGGTATCTTCCATGCCTCACTAAACATATCCTATCAGTTTCAAGGGCCATTGATTACATGTCTATAATACCTGCTCAAATCATGTATTTTCCTACCACCCTCCATTTTTCTAGGCTTCACTAGCTTTTCTCCCTTACTCAATGGGATTACTCTGTCTCTTAATGTTTTCTTTTTTCTGTTTTCAAACTAACATCCTCCCATCAACTAAGTAAGGTGGCCAGGTAAGCTTACAGCTCTCCATTTCTTATTTTTTTATTATTTAGCTTTCCTCCAGTTATTCATTTCAGCAAATATTTATTGAACACTTACTATATGCCATCGTAATCCTATGTGCTTATCACATGGTGATGAACAAAATAAGATAAATTATACTGGGTCTCCAAGCAAGCCCTTGTTCAAAGTAGAATATTGAAGCTGAGAATTAAAGGATGAATAGGTGTCAGCAAAAAGATGAGGATTAAGGAGAGGATTTAGGATACAGGAAAAGTAAATTTAAAGTCTCTTACATAAAAAAAGACTTTGTTGATTTTGAGAAATTGAAAGATTACTGTGGTTGAAATACAATAAGTAGAATAGTAGAAAGAGATAAAGCTTTCTTACAAAGGAGACCGGGTCCAAATTACCTTTCTTTCATATTGATAAAAATATAAAGTATTGGATAGCTTTAAGAAGATAACTATATATATATATGCATACCTTCTGCTGTGTAAAGATATTGGGGAAGTCAGGAAGCTAGGGAGGAAGCTACTTCAGTAGACCAGGGAAGTGATAATGTGTTGTAGAATATAGTAGTGGTAGATATATATTTGCATGTATTTTTTATAGGACAGCCTGATCTCTTCCTATCTCTTCACTTTATTCACAACCAATTTATCCTGCCATCATATAATACTTTGTTTCAGTCTTAAAAGTGTTCTTCCTTCACGTTGTACCTCCCCTCTTTACTTGGACATTTAACACTATTCATTTAGATCCGTGGTCGGCAAACTGCGGCTCACGAGCTACATGCGGCTCTTTGGCCCCTCGAGTGTGGCTCTTCCACAAAATACCACGGCCTGGGCGAGTCTATTTTGAAGAAGTGGCGTTAGAAGAAGTTAATTTTTAAAAATTTGGCTCTCAAAAGAAATTTCAATCGTTGTACTGTTGATATTTGGCTCTGTTGACTAATGAGTTTGCCGACCGCTGACTTAGATCATAACCTCCTCTGGAAAACACCCTCTACTCCATATCGTGTACTGAGTATAAGATAGTGCTAATCACACTATCATTACAATTGTGTTATCATCGCAATTGCCTGCAGATGCCTCTGCTTTATACTAAGCGTTATAGAGGTTGAGCTGAGATACCGGGTACTTGTTCTACCCGGTATCTCTAGCATCTGATAGATTTCCCAGCACATGGTAGATATGAAATGAATAGTGTTGAGTGGTATTAAAAGATAATGTTCTCTTACTTTCCTATCCTTAATAAACATATCAAAATATAGTTGCTTTTAATAGCATTTAATATCTGCCATTTAAAATCAAAATATTGTCTGGAATGAAAGATTATTTTTCTTTCTTTTTAGTAATACTTCCAAGACTTAAATTGAAGCAAGTATTTTAATCATAAAAGCTTACTTCAGATTGGCTCCAGAGGTCGATAGAATTAATTTACACCAAAGATAAATTACAGGCAATTATTTGCCTTTAAAACAGGTATTTTTAAGTGAATCAATAAAGTAATAAATGCCTGTTGTGTGTCAAAAACTGTGCTATTTACTAGGAAAAAAATGAAGAAAAATACTTTACAACCTTACTTCTCAATTAGTTTGAAATCTATTCATAGAACCAAAATTAAGAACAAAATGGTAAATAAAAGATAATTTCCAGACTCTGTATTAAATACTAGCCTGGTGAAAATTATATAATCACATGAATAGATATAAAGATGGAAGATATTTTCATAATAGACAGAAATGGCTTTATTTAAATTTGTCTTTACCATGGTATTCAAGATTAGAACAGAAGAAGAATGGAAGGTAGGAGAGAGGTAAATTGTGGCTTAGACAAAAAAGAGTAATTAAATTAACATGATGTCTGAAGCATAGTTTAAAAGTAATTTTGGTTAAAGTTAAATAGATGTTTTTAGATGAATCAAATATATTTTGAGAAATTTGAAAGAGCAACACTATAGTGAGTCTTAATGATAAAGAAGAATATTTTAGATTTGAAGACAAAGTAGTGGGATTGAAATTCATAGTAACTTTTATTTTTTTCTCTACTAGGATGGTTAAAAATCATTTAGACTAGGAAAGAAACAATAAATACCCTCACTCCCACCCCAATTCATAAAAAAATGGAAAATAATAAAACAGGATATTTTATGATTATGATGAAAGTACATAAAGCATTTAATCAAATTTAATGTGTTTAAGTACATAGATTAAAACTATTTTGCTCCCACATTAAGACTTCAGAAATTTGGCATTTTTTATTTTCAGTAATCTTGGGAGGAGAGACAAAAGCACATTATAGGTTTAGAAGTGACGATCAGATGAACAAAAAAAAAAAGAGCAACATTTAACTATATGTTATTGTTACTGTTTTCTTGTGCATTCTTCTATTTTCATGCATGGTTGTTGGTCTATTTTCTATGTTACCAATTGAGATAACTTACTTGCTTTTCTCACGTTTGTATAGTTTATTTTTAAATTACATATGCTTATCAGAAAGTTATCAAACAAAATAGCAAAGTATAAAGAAAAAACACAACCAAACAAAAAAGGAGAAATAATATCTAAACTCAGTTCTGTCTTCATATAAATTATAACATTAAATTACATTTTTCTAGACTCCTCTCAATGCACATATGCAGATGTATGGTGGATGGATGGAAACAATCTCTTTGCAAAAGGACCATGTTATTTTTAATCATGGTGAAATACACATAAAATATAGCATTGAACTATTTTTAAGTACAGTTCAATGTTATTAAGTACGTTTGCATTGTTGTGCAACCATTACCACCATCCATCTTAGAACTCATACACTTCAAACAATAGCTCCCCATTCCCTCCTCCCAACTACTGACAATCAAGATTCTACTTTCTGTTTATATGTATGTGACTACTCTAGGTATCTCATATAAGTGGAACCACATAGAACTTTTTCTTTTGTGATTATGTTATTTCATTGATGTAATATTCTTCAAGTTTTATCCATGTGTTATCATGAATAAGAATGTACATCATTTTTAAGCTTGAGTAATTATCCATTTTATATATATATATATATATATATATATATATATATGTGTGTGTGTGTGTGTGTGTGTGTGTGTGTGTGTGTGTGTATAATATATATATATATACATACATATATATGTATATACACACACATATTTATACACTAGAGGACTGGTGCACAAAATTCATGCACAAAATTCCAGCCTGCACCCTCTCCAATCCGTGATCCCTCGGGGGATGTCCAACTGCCAGTTTAGGCCTGATCCCAGAGATTGGGCCTAAACTGGCAGTCGGATATCCCTCTCACAATCCTGGACTGGTGGCTCCTAATCTCTCACCTGCCTGCCTGCCTAGTCGCCCCTAACTGGCCCCCCTGCCAGCCTGATCACCCCTCACTGCCTCTGAGTGCCAGCCTGATCACCCCTAATTGCCCCCCCTGTGTGCCTGGTCACCCCTAACTACTCCCACTGCCAGCCAGGTCGCCCCCAACTGCCCCCCTCTGCTGGCCTGGTCACCCATAACTGCCCCCCCTGCTGGCCTGGTCGCCCCATGCAGCCTGCCTGTTCAGTCATTTGGTCATCTCTCACTAACCCCCCTGCCAGCCTGGTCGTAAGGCAGCCATCTTTTGAGGATAAGAGGGTTAATTTGCATATTACCTCTTTATTATATAGGATTTTTATTCATTTATTGGTAGATGAACACATCTGCTTTTGACTACTGTGAATAATGCTGTTATGAATCTGAGTGTACAAATAGCTCTTCAAGACCCTGCTTTTGGGTATATACACAGAAGTGAAATTTCTGAATCATATGTTGACTCTATTTTTAATTTTGAAGAGAACACCTATACAGATTTATTTAGAAGTTGTACAATTTTACATAGCCAACAGCAGTGAACCAGGGTTCTAATTTCTCCATATTCTCTCCAATGCTTATTGTTTGTTTTGTTGTTTTGTTTTATATATACATATATGTAAATTGATTTCATAGAGGACGGGAGAGGGAAAAAGAGATAGAAACATCAATGATGAGAATCATTGATAAGCTGCCTCCCTCACACCCCCTACTAGGGATCACAACCTGGGCATGTGCCCTGACTAGAAATTGAACCCATGACCTCCTGATCCACAGGTCGGAGCTCAACCACTGAGGCACACAGGCCAGGCTGCCAATTGTTTTTTTAATATTAGCCATTATAATGGGTGTGAAGTGGGGTTTTTTGTTTGTTTGCTTGTCTTTCAATCTCCTAGTACTTTTGAGATTTTTCTCATGTACTTTATAGAAATCAGAAATGAGAAAGAAGATTAAACAACAGATGTGTTCATTGTAAATTATAAGAGCACATCCACTATGTCACCTATAAATCTTATGGATTATTTTCTTCATTAGATTTCCTCTAAATATTTTTGTTCCCATTTTAGTTAACTTTTATTTTTATAATTTCTTCTATACTTCCTATTTTATGAATTTCTGCTTTTTATTTTTATTGTGGTAATAACATTACCATTTTAATTATTTTATATGCACAGTTTAGTAGTATTAAGTATATTCACATTGCTATTCCCCTTATAGTATGGCAGAGTAGTTTATATCAAAGCAACACTCAAAATTAGTTATACAAACTGGATACAATGCATGAAACAGCTGTTTAAATTCAAGGCTGAACAATCACAAAAGCAAGTTTAGATCTGGTCTGAGGGAGAAGAGAAGAGAGATTACATGATCACTTTTCCTCTTGTTGCCTTGGCTCATTCATAGTGTGTGAGGCTCAGCAGCTGAGAAACACGCAGCAGTTCAGAGCCATCTGTATCTCATGGGCACAGGAAGAGATAAATTGGACTTCAGTTCTCTGATGAAAGCCAATGGGATAATCCAACACGAAAGAAAAGATACTGGCAGAAATATGAGCCCGGCATCCCTTGCTGCTTTTCCACTCAAAGCATTTTTCAGGTCTTATGCTGTGCAGGACAAAAGGCAAATAAGCCAAACAGAAAATAGATCACAAAGTCAAAAAGTAATGCAGATCTTGAACGGTCTCATTGTAGCAGGATATAAAATTTGGAATTCAAGAACTACCGATGAAGAGGGACAATGATATACACTCAGACTTGTGGTCCTAAAAACAAAATGAAATAGAAACACACTCAGATACGGAAAACAAACTGATGGTTGCCTGATGAAGGGGGAGTAGGAGGTTAGAAAGTGGGAGAAGTGGATTAGAAAGAGGTACACACTTTGAGTTATAAAGTAAGTCATGGATGAAATGTAAAACAGAATAGAGTGAATAACATCATCATAACTATATATGGCGACAGATGGTTACTAGACTTATTGTGGTTACTTTGTAAGGTATATAAATGTTGAATTACTATGTTGCAGACTTGAAACTAATATATCATATGTCAATATTATTAAAAATAAATTTTAGAAAAAAAAACGTGTATACTTCTCCTTTATAATTTTCTAAAAAAGAATAATTAGCATTCACTTCTTTATTTTAAAAAATTATTTTTTTATTAACTTTTGAGAGAGTGAGAGATAGAGAGAGATTTGTTGTTCCACTTATTGAGGCATTCATTGGTTGATTCTTGTATGTGCCCTGACTGGGGACCAAACCTGAAACCCTGACGTTTGCAAACGATGCTCTAACCAACTGAGCTACAGGGCCAGAGCCAGCATCCACTTTAGAAGTCATATTGCTTTTTAAAAATTAAATAAATGCAATCATAATTATTTTAAAGCAATTAACATCCTCTTAATAATGTGCCCCACATTAACACATCTATATAATAAAGAGCCAGGGTCATAACAACCATTAGGACCGAAGGCTCGACCAGACCGGAAGTCAGTGCTGGGTGGCGTGGCGACCCAGCACTGACTGGGGCCACTGCCGGTGCCCTGACCCAGCACTGACTGCCTAGGGGGCTGCAGGTCAGGCCCAGAGAGAGGCCTGCAGAGAGAGAGGCAGGGTCTGATCTGTAGCCTCTGTGGCAGCCGTTGATCAGAACTTGCCTCTTTCTCTCCCAGCCTGGCCAACAGCTATTTCTATTTCTCTCCAGGCCTCCACTGGGGCTGCTGATCAGCCCCGCTTTTCTGATCAGGCCCTGTTGATAGACCCAGAGATGCTGACTGGCATACAAACTGACCAATCAGAACCAAATTGGCCAGCAGAGGAGGGCAGTTGGGGGGCAAGATCAGGCCGGTAGGGGAGGGCAGTTAGTGGTGATCAGGCAGGCAGAGGCAGTTGGGGGCTTCATCAGGCCAGCAGGGGAGGGCAGTTAGGGGCAATCAGGCAGGCAGAGTTAGTTGGGGGTGAGATCAGGCCAGAAGGGGAGGCCAGTTGGGAGTGAGATCAGGCTGGCAGGGGAGAGCAGTTGGGCTTGAGATCAGGCTGGCAGGGGAGGGCAGTTAGGGGTGATCAGGAAGGCAAGCAGAGAGGTTAGGGGTGATCAGGCAGGCAGGTAGAGAGGTTAGGGGCAATCAGGCAGGCAGGCAGGTAAGTGGTTAGGAGCCAGCAGTCCCAGATTGTGAGAGGGGTGTCTGACCAGCGGTCGGACATCCCCTGAGGGGTCCCCGATTGGAGTGGGTGCAGGCTGGGCTGAGGGAACTCCCCACTCCATGTACGAATTTTGTGCACCGGGTCTCTAGTCTTATTACTAAAACTGATAGGCATTTCACTGAATTATTGTGATACTGCCATTAACTTCCCATTTGCAGCCTTGATGGTTTCTCATTGGTTAGAGTGCCAGCCTGCGACTGGAGGGTTGCTTTCCAGGTTTGATTTCCTATCAAGGGTCAAGGGCATGTACCTTGTACCTCAGTTGCTGGCTCAGTCCCAGGCCTAGTGGGGGTGGGTGCAGAAGCAACCAATGGATGTGTCTCTCTCACGTGGATGTTCCCTCTCTCTCCCCCTCCCTCCCTCCTTCCCCTGCACTCTCTTAAAAAAAAAAAATCAATGGAAAAAATATTTTCGGGTGAGAATTAAAAAAGAAAATTCAATTTGCATCAAATATTTTTTGAAATTAATCTATGTTTATTACCAAATTTTTAGGTACATAATCAAATTTGAATTGTAGAATCCTATCTAATAAAAGAGTAATATGCAAATTGACCATCACTCCAACACACAAGATGGCCGACCCTATGTGGTCAAAGATGGCCACCCCCATGTGGACACAAGATGGCTGCCACAAGATGGCCGGCAGGGCTGGGCAGTTGTGGGCAATCAGACCAGCAGGGGAGGGCAGTTGGGGGGTACCAGGCCTGCAGGGGAGGGAAGTTGGGGGGGACCAGGCCTGCAGGGGAGGGCACTTGGCAGGGACCAGGCCAGCAGTGGAGGGCAATTAGGGGTGACCAGGCCTGCAGGGGAGGACAGTTAGGGGTGACCAGGCCAGCAGGGAGGGCAGTTAGAGGCAATCGGGCCAGCAGGGGAGCAGTTAGGTGTCGATCAGGCTGGCAGGGGAGTGGTTAGGGGGGTGATCAGGCTGGCAGGCAGAAGCGATTAGGGGCAATCAGGCAGGCAGGCAGGTGAGCGGTTGGGAGCCAGCAGTCCTGGATTGTGAGAGGGATGTCTCACTGCCCGTTTAGGCCCGATCCCATGGGAACAGGCCTAAATGAGCACTCGGATATCCCTTGAGGGGTCCCAGATTGGAGAGGGTGCAGGCTAGGCTGAGGGACACCCACCCCTCATGCAGGAATTTCATGCACCGGGCCTCTAGTAATTATAGGAATGAAATAAACAGTATAGGTTTATCGGTGCTTTCAGTTTGGAAACACTAAGTGGTGGAAGATTATACCATATATTTGTGTTATGGTAGAGATCTTCCCCCTCTTTTTGTGTTATTCCATTATAGCAGTATTCATACAGTAGTGTATAAGAGACATATTTAGTTCATTAGACAATGACAATAATTTTAAAAAACAAAAATTGACAGCTCAATGGAAACAGGGCTCTACAATTTAAAATAATTACTTCCACAAAATGTATCTCATAAAATTTCATTTAATCAATTTACAGGATCTTTAAAAAATATGTGTCCCTGAACTTATAGAAAACAAAAATTATATTTTCTCTCTTTATTAACTGTCAACATTGTAGTTAGTAGTATTATTATTGTAACCATTATATCTATTGTAATTAAATGACCTCAAAAGTCCAGCTTCTTTCAATCCTTAATTTTCAAAGCAAACCACATACATTAAGACACATAGCCTGAAATTTCTAAAATAATACATTTCCTATCTAAATGATACCTATACACATACTAATTTTGATTTTGTCTTCTCATGTATTTCTCAGACAAGCAATCACATGAAAACATTTCATTTCGGTACCCCTGAAATTATTTTTAACACAATACAAATTTCCTAATTTAAGGTTTATTACCATTCATCCAAGCTCTCACCAGTCTCCCTTCTCAGACTGTACTTCAGCCTAATGAATGGCTGGTGGGGACCCCAATGCATCTCCTTTCCCACCTCTTGTTTTTTGCACACCCTATTGCTTTTGCTTATTGAACAATTAAATATCACTTACAAACTAGCTTAATCTGAATTTACTTAGATCAAATTTCTTACTGGCACTGTGTCTATGATTCTATTTTCTCTTCAGTCTTTATGTTTAGACACGACAAAAATCTACTAATCGAATTCGGTCTTATATCTGGTAAGAAATCCTACCCCTGAGCCTGGGGTTGCAAACCCTATATTTAAAGTAGTCTTCCTGGAAACAAGATCAAGATTTCAGCATTATTTTAATTTATAATTCTGACTATTTGGGATTGAAAATGAAATACACATTTAATCTATTTGAAATTCTTAATGAAATTTGTTTTAAAAATGTATTATGGAAGTGTTTGCAGATATTCCATTAATACTTTAAATATTTAAGATTCTAATTTAAATAAATTTTTAGAAATCTCTTACTCTGACAAGCAAATCACACACATTGTTTCATGTAAAGAAAGATATATTGAGTTTGAGACTAGACCATGTACAATTTTCTAAAATATATATTCTATCTGACTATATAATTCTAGCAATGTTATCTGTAATTTCAACTTTTCTCGTATGTTCTACATCACAAGATAATTCTTGTGGGATCCTGGAGCATAAGACACAAGGTTAAAAAGTAGGTAAAAGACTTGTGTGAATTTATCCTTACTAGAGAGATTGAAGGGGATGTAATGAGTGGCTAGGGAGGGTCAGACCTGGTCCATTTTTATTCTATTACATATAGTGAAACTTAAAGACTAGTTCTATCCAGATTTTCCACCTTATGTTTATTTTAGATCTCACGATTTCTTCATAATTAATATTAGAAAAAAAGGTTTAAATGAAACAAAAAGAACAAATACTAATAAGAGCAAGAAATTTATCAGAAAAGGACAAATGAATGGTGCATTTACTTCAGGGGCAAGACTGAGGCAAGAAACTGGGTGAATTCCATATTCTACCACTATTGACAAGGATGGAAAGTGATCCTCTTATCTCCTCTTCCCTTCCATCTTTGTACCTTTCTTCTTTCCTTCCTTTCCTCCCGCCCTCCTCCTTTTCTACTTTCTATCTTCCACAAATAGTTAAACACCTGCTAAACATATAATTTGAAGAACAACTGCATCATACAATATGGTAAGAACAAGCAAGCAAGGAGAATTGTGCAGCAAGGAATTCCTCCAGAAGAGTCAAACCACAGGGATTGCATGCAGAGACTATTAAAGTTAAAGGGGGATTTGCATGAGACAAAGACATCTTAAGAGTTTGTTTGGGAATAAGACACTATTTATTTTGACATGGAAATTTAAACAGAGAATCTAAGATGAGAGGACAGGATGCATAATTGAAAAGTTTGTGGTTTTTTTCTTCCTAAGGCACCGTTTAATTTCATGGATGATTGAAATTTTCCATTTTTCAAAATATATTAAATACTCCAAGAAATTTACTTGCCTGTAAAATGTCTACTCCTGTTAACATGAACAAAACGAGATTCACAAAAGTTGGTTACATATACAATAATTAAAGCAAATGTAATTTTAGTTTGTTTAAAGATGGTTGATTTCATATATGAGAATGTTTGTACACCTGCAGTTGAAAATAAAGCAATGTGTATTTTTGACAATTCAAAGGGCATTTTAATAAGTTGTTTCACTTCATTGACATTAACTTTTTTATTTAAAGCTGAAATTGAATAATGAACTCATAATAGCTTTCTTTTTATATACACACTAGAGGCCCAGTGCACAAAATTCGTGCATGGGTGTGTGTGTGTGTGTGTGTGTGTGTGTGTGTGTCCCTCAGCCCAGCCTGCACCCTCTCCAATCTGGAACCCCTCGAGGGATGTCCGACTGCCTGTATAGGCCCAATCCCATGGAGCCTAAACAGGCAGTCGGACATCCCTCTTATAATCCAGGACTGCTGGCTCCCAACCACTTGCCTGCCTGCCTGCCTGATTGCCCCTAATCGCTTTTGCCTGCTAGCCTGATCACCCCCTAACCACTCCCCTGCCAGCCCGATTACCCTAATTGCCCTCCCCTACTGGCCTGATTGCCCACAAAGGTCCTCCCCCATTGGTCATCTTGTGGCTGCCATCTTGTGTCCACATGGGGACAGCCATCTTTGACCACATTGGGGCAGCCACCTTCTGTGTTGGAGTGATGGTAAATTTGCATATATACACTCAATATACACTGAGTGGCCAGATTATTATAACCACTCCATCAGTACTTCGTTGGGCCACCTTTTGCCTTCAATACTGTGGCGATTCTTCTTGGCATTGACTCCACAAGATATTGAAAGGTGATGGGGGGAATTTGACACCATGCCTGATGAATAGCACTGTCTAGTTCTGTGAGATTTGATGGTTGTGGAACCAGCTGCGGATGGCTCTTTTAACTTTGACCCACAAATGCTCAATTGGATTGAGATCTGGTGATTGCGGGGGCCACCTAAGCAAGGTCAAGTCTCCCTCATGTTCTTGAAACCACTCCTGCACAATACAAGCACTGTGGCATGGTGCATTGTCTTGTTGGAAGAAGCCATCTCCATTGGGATACGCCATCAACATGATAGGATGAACTTGATCAGCAATGACACTTAGGTATGTTGTGCTATTCAGATGTTGTTCCACACAAATTAAAGGGCCCAAATCATGCCAGGAAAACATGCCCCAAACCATAACACTGCCCCCACCAGGTTGAAGGGTTGTACTCATGCATGTGGGGTGCATGCTTTCATGCTGTTTCTGCCAAATTCTCACTCTGCCATCTTCATGATGCAACTGGAAACATGATTCATCGGACCATATGACTTTTTTCCAATGCTCTACTATCCAATCCTTGTGTTCCTGTGCGAATTGGAGATATTTTATCTTGGTAACTGCAGACAGCAAAGGTGTTTGAATAGGCCTTTGGCTTCCATATCCCATATGATGCAGTGTACAGCTAATTTACCTACAAACGTCAGGTGGTCATAATAATCTGGCTACTCAGTGTGTGTGTATGTGTGTGTGTGTGTGTGTGTATCTACACACACACATATATAGTCTCCATGTATTAAAGCCATACATAAAACATAAATACCTTATATTCATTTGAAATATTTTAATGACCCAAGAAATAAATTTAACAGGCATCTAGTATATTTACTTTATCTTTATTGTTGAATAGAACAGCAAATAAATTGCTATAAATCTAAAGTTTCTAGTGACATTTTAAAGATTACCACCAATGTTTAACTATTTCCATATAATGGTCCTATGTGACAATTAGATTTGTACCTATTTTTTGATATAACATGTGCAATATTTTACATTACATACAAAGAAGTTTAATTATAAGAAGGACAATTTTTTGATGCTTAGTGCTCTGTGGACACTTTTATTAATGGCTGAAGTAGCTATGTGATTACACTTGACTTAAAATATTTCTAGTTTAAAAAGTAGCAAGCATGCTATATGTAAAATAATTTTGAATTTTCAGTTTCCCATCCTTCTAGACAACGTGGTGGATTAGGAGCCATGTTTTGGAGATCTTACCTGGCCTACGAACACTCATTTAAGTACCAACTGTACCAATGTTAGATAGCCTTTCATTCAGGTACACATCCTAGCAAGACTATTCATTTTCTACAAGAAAAGGTCAACTCTATTTCGAGTTGACTATGTGTTACTACATATAGGTCAATATTTATCTGGCAGTATAGAATTGCTTCATTTCAATTACTTGCCAGGGAATACAATCTCAAATTCCCTCCTGCCCAATATCTATCTATCAAAGGCCCTTCTGAGAGAGTCTGTTTGTGGAGCATTTCTTCAAGGCTGTTCTGTTTATCAGTTCTTGCATGTGATCTGAAATCTACTGTTCAATAGTTCAGACATTCACAAAAGTGAGGAATTGCATAGTGCCATATTTATCTGATTTCTCCCAATAGTCACAGCAATTGAATTATGCATTTGTGTAAATGCTTTATCATTATAAAAGCAAAACAAGGGAATTGGAACATGGTGACTGGCAGAAAGGTAGGGAGGGCGAGAGTGTGAGAGAGTGAGGGAACCATAGAGGAGAGTGTAGACGTGTGTGGTGTGTGTGTATGAGCTAGGGACAGTTAGATTCTGCAGGTCCTCCAAGGGGCTGCCAAACTGGGCAGTCTTAGATGGCAGAGCCCCGTGCACAAAGCAGACACTTCTGGGCAGGGAGTGCGGGCACAGAGACCACGCCATCTTGAGAAACAGAGCTGCTTGAGACTAGGATCCTGGCCTCAGCACCACCCAGTCACGTCTCAGACGCAAACCAGGACCCTGCAGCTACTGGGGACAGAGAACTGCGACCACAGCTTCAGACCAACAGACAACAAGAATCCAGACTTCCCGGCCACAGATTTCTGTGAGTCAAAGAGCCTATCCCCCTCCCTGCAGGATCTCGGATAGCTCCATAGTAACTGATAGATCCGCCCCTCGCTCAGGCTGCAGTGCCCCTGCAGGACTTTGAGTTTGGGAGCACGCATGGACCACAGCACTGCTATGGGAATTTGAGCCTGTGCACGCACAGAGTATGGAATCTGCTGCCCGCAATGCAATTGGGTGACCAAACCCGAAGCCCACACAGGGCGGCAGTGCCATCTGACTTCAATTCTGGGCAAGCACACACAGAAGTCTATTTTCCGCAGTGCACACAGAAGTCTGTTTTCCACAGCACAGGCACGCCACAGTGCGACTGTGCAACCCAATCCCCCATGGTGACTGGGACCCAGATTCTCCCGGTAAGAGGCAGCACTGAGCACCACTGACTTGACTCTGTTTCTTACAGTGTGCATCTGGGATCCCTGACTCACAGCACATTCACACTAGGAGCCAGTGACTCCAATTCTTGGTGCATGCGACACGAGGACCCTGATACTCAGCGAGAAGTCGCATGAGGCAACAGAGACTCTGATACTCGATTCTTGGTGCAGTCACAGGGAAACTCTGACTCATGGCACACGCTAGGGGACTCATTTTCAGCACACGCCAACAGCTCAGTGCAGGCGGGGTCCATGATTCTAGATGTGCACACGAGACCACACTGAACGCTGGTAACACTGACCCTGGGCAAGCCTTGTTCCCACCAACCAACAGCAGCCACAAGTCCTAGTGTCAGAGCACTTCAGTGACACTCGGGTAGTGCAAAGGTCCCATGGCACATGGCCCAGGTCCATGCAACTCGAAGTTTGAACCTCCTGGTGATAGTCAGAATGGGGAGACAAACCAATCCCCAGAGGAAAGAAAATGAGGGGTCGCAAAGAAAGAAAATTAGTGAAATTGAAGCATGCAACATGACCGAAAAAGAGTTCAGAGTACTGGTCGTGGGATTTATACATTGGATGGATGAGAAAATCAACAACCTATGCAAGAATCAGGAAGAAATGAAAAGTGATATAGCTACAATCAAAAACACCATGAAAAGTTTCAATATTAGACTAGAAGAAGCAGAGGGCCGGATTAGTGAGTTAGAAGATCAGGTACAGAAACAAGCCCAACCTGAACAGCAATTGGAGAAAAAAATTAAAAAGCAGGAGGAAAGCCTAAGGGAGCTTTGGGACAATGTGAAACGAAGTAACATACATATAATAGGGCTGCCAGAAGGACAAGAAGAGCAGCAAGGATTAGAAAATCTATTTGAAGAAATAATGACAGAAAACTTCCCGGATAAGGGGAAGAAAAAAGTTACACAAGTACAGAGAGTCCCAAGCAGGATCAATCCCAAAAGACCCACACCAAGACACGTCATAATTTCAATGGCAAATATTAACGACGAAGAGAGAATCTTAAAGGCGGCAAGAGAGAGACCGAGGGTTACCTACAAAGGAACCCCCATCAGATTATCAAATGATTTCTCAACAGAAACACATCAAGCTAGAAGGGAATGGAAGAAGGTATACAAAGTGTTGCAAAGCAAAGGACTGAATGCAAGAATACTCTATCCAGCAAGACTATCAATCAAAATTGAAGGGGAAATCAGGAGCTTCGCAGACAAAAAAAGGCTAAGGGAGTTTATCACCACCAAACCAGCAATGCAAGAAATGCTAAAGGGGATACTATAAAAAGAAGAAATAAAAAGGTAAGAAGGAACACAGACACAAAAATAGATATGACTACAAACAAGTACCTTTTAATAATAACTTTAAACGTAAACAGACTAAATGCTCCAATCAAAAGACATCGAGTGGCTGAATGGCTAAAAAAAAACCAACCCATATATATGCTGTCTACAAGAGACCCACCTCAGAACAAGGGACTCACACAGATTGAAAGTGAAGGGATGGAAAAATACATTTTAGGCAAATGGAAATGAAAAAAAAAAAAAGCTGGGGTAGCAATATTTATATCTGAAAAAATAGACCGCAAAGTGAAGGCCATAATACGAGATAAGGAAGTCCACTTCATAATACTAAAGGGAGTGATACAACAGCAGGATATAACCCTGATAAACATATATGCACCCAACGCAGGAGCACCCAAACACATAACAAAACTCCTTGAAGATATCAAGGGAGAGATCAACAACAATACAATTATAGTAGAGGACTTTAATACACCACTGACATCACTGGATAAATCCTCTAGACAAAAAAATCATCAAAGACACAGCAATCCTAAATGACTCACTAGATCACATGGACTTAACTGACATCTTCAAAACATTGCATCCCAAAGCCGAGGAATATACGTTCTTCTCAAGTGCACATGGGACATTTTCAAAAATAGACCACATATTGCATCACAGGCAAAGTCTCTCCAAATTCAAGAAGATTGAAATCATACCAAGCATCTTCTCAGAACACAGTGCCATAAGATTAGAAATAAACTACAATAAAAACAATCCAAAAATCTCAAACACTTGGAAGCTGAATAGCATGCTATTAAATAATGACTGGGTTACCAATGAGATCAAAGAAGAAATTAAAAGCATCCTGGAAACTAAGACAACAAAAACACAACAATCCAAAATCTATGGGACACAATGAAAGCAGTCCTGAGAGGGAAGTTCATAGCTCTACAGGCCTACCTCAAAAAGCAAGAAAAAATGGTAGTAAATCATTTAACTCTACAACTCAAAGAATTAGAAAGAGAGCAACAAGAAAATCAAGAGTGAGCAAAAGGAAGGAGATAATAAAGATCAGAGCAGAAATAAATGACATAGAGACAAAAAAAAAACAACACAGAAAACAAACAAAAAAAATACAAAAGATCAATGAAACCAAGAGCTGTTTCTTTGAAAGGATAAACAAGATTGATGAACCTCTAGCCAGGCTTACCAAGAAGCAAAGAGAAAGGACTCAAATAAATAAAATCAGAAATGAGAGAGGCGAAATAACAACAGACCCCACAGAAATGCAAAGGATCGTTAAAAAATACTATGAACAACTGTACTCCAACAAACTAGACAACCTGGAGGAAATGCACATATTCCTAGAAAAATACAACCTTTCAAAACTCAATCAGGAAGATTCTAAAAATATCAATAGGCCGATAACTATGGATGAAATTGAAGCAGTCATCAAAAAGCTTCCAGCAAACAAAAGCACGGGGCCAGATGGCTTCACAGGGGAGTTATACCAAACATTTAAGGAAGAACTAAAACCTATCCTCCTCAGACTATCCCAAAAAATTCAAGAGGAAGGAACACTTCCAAGCTCATTCTATGAAGCCAGCATCACCCTAATACCAAAACCAGATAAAGACAACACAATGAAAGAGAATTATAGGCCAATATCCCTCATGAACATAGATGCCAAAATCCTCCACAAAATTCTAGCAAATCGGATCTAGCAGTACATCAGAAAGATCATACACCATGACCAAGTAGGATTTATACCAGGGATGCAAGGATGGTACAATATCTGCAAATCAATAAATGTGATACATCACATAAACAAATTGAGAGATAAAAATCACATAATCATTTCAACTGATGCACAAAAAGCATTTGACAAAATCCAACAACTCTTCTTGATAAAAACTCTCAGCAAGGTGGGAATAGAAGGATCATACCTCTACATAATAAAAGCCATATATGAAAAACACACAGCCAACATCATACTCAATGGACAAAAACTAAAACCATTTCCCCTAAGAACAGGAACAAGACAGGGATGCTCACTCTCACCGCTCCTGTTCAGCATAATACTGGAAGTATTAGCCATTGCCATCAGACAAGAAGAAGAAATAAAAGGCATCCAAATTAGAAAGGAAGATGTAAAACTGTCCTTATGCGCAGATGACATGATATTGTACATAGAAAACCCTAAATACTCCATCAAAAAATTATTAGACTTAATAAATGAATTTGGCAATGTAGCAGTATACAAAATTAATGCCAAGAAATCTATGGCATTTCTTTACACCAATAGTGAACTTACAGAAAGAGAGACTAAAAAAGCAATCCCATTTACCATCGCACCAAAAAAATTAACATACCTAGGAATAAACTTAACTAAGGAGGTAAAAGACTTATATGCGAAAAACTACAGGACACTGATAAAATAGATAGAGGAATACATAAACAGATGGAAGAACATACCGTGTTCATGGATTGGTAGAGTCAACATCATCAAAATGTCCATACTACCCAAAGCAATCTACAGATTCAATGCACTCCCCATTAAAATACCAATGGCTTTTTTCACAGACCTACAACGAACTTTCCAAAAATACATCTGGAATTAAAAAAGACCCTGAATAGCTGCAGCAATCCTGAGAAAGAAGAACAAAGTAGGGGGGATCTCAATACCAGATATCAAGCTGTATTACAAAGCCACTGTTCTCAAAACAGCCTGGTACTGGCACAAGAACCGACATATAGATCAATGGAATAGAATAGAGAACCCAGAAATCGACCAAAACCACTATGCCCAATTAATATTTGACAAAGGAGGCATGAACATACAATGGAGTCAAGACAGTCTCTTCAACAAATGGTGTTGGGAAAATTGGACAGATACATGCAAAAACATGAAACTAGACCACCAACTTACACCATACACAAAAATAAACTCAAAATGGGTAAAGGACTTAAACATAAGTCAGGAAACCGTAAAAATACTAGAGGAATCCACAGGCAGCAAAATCTCAGACATATGCTGAAGCAATGCCTTCACTGATAGGCTCCTAGGGCAATGGAAACTAAAGAGAAAATAAACAAATGGGACTACATCAAAATAAAAAGCTTTTGCACAGCAAAAGAAACCATCAACAAAACAACAAGAAACCCCACTGTATGGGAGAACATATTTGCCATTGTCATCACCAATAAGGGTTTAATCTCCAACATTTATAGGGAACTCATACAACTTAACAAAAGGAAGATAAACAATCCAATCAAAAAATGGGCAAAGGATATAAATAGACACTTTTCGAAGGAGTACAGAAGGAAGGCCAAGAGACATATGAAAACATGCTCAAAGTCACTAATTATCAGAGAGATGCAAATCAACACAACAATGCAGTATCATCTCACACCTGTCAGAATGGCTATCATCAACAAACGACAAGTGTTGGTGAGGATGTGGAGAAAAAGGAACTCTTTTGCACTGCTAGTGGGAATGCAGACTGGTGCAGCCACTGTGGAGAACAGTATGGAGTTTCCTCAAAAAACTAAAAATGGAGCTCCCTTTTGACCCAGTGATCCCACTTTCAGGAATATATCTCAAGAAACTAGAAATGCCAATCAGAAAGGATATATGCACCCCTATGTTCATAGCAGCACAATTCACCATAGCTAAGATTTGGAAACAGCCTAAGTGCCCATTAGCAGATGAGTGGATTAAAAAACTGTGGTACATCTACACAATGGAATACTACGCTGAGGTAAAAAAGAAGTTCTTACCATTTGCAACAGCATGGATGGAACTGGAGAGCATTATGCTAAGTGAAATAAGCCAGTCAGAGAAAGACAAATACCACATGATCTCACTCATTTGTGGAATATAATGAACAACATACACTGATGAACAGGGACAGATCCAGAGACTGAGAAGCATCGATCAGACTGCCAAACCTCAGAGGGAAGATAGGGGAGGGTGGGGGAAAGGAGGAGAGATCAACCAAAGGACTTGTATGCATGAGTATAAGCCTAACCAATGGACACGAACACCAGGGGGTGAGGGCATGCGTTGGGGGGGTTTGGGGGGTTAATGGAGGGATGAGGACACATATGTAATACCTTAATCAATAAAGAAATTAAAAAAAATAAAAGCAAAACAGTCATGTATTTAGAGATAGGATGCAATAGATGTAATATTTCCTTTGAATACCCTTTTTTTTTTTTCTTTATTAGGATTGCTGTATGTCTCCTGAGCAAGTAGATTTGCTTTAATCATATGGAATCCATATATAATTACACAGACCAGATTTCTCATTTTTTTGTCTTGATGCTAGAAAGCTAAAGGCTGCATTGGAGCTTATTCTGGCAACTGTACCAATAAAACCCCTTTGCATATGCATTTTATAATGCTATTCTATTTTCAAACTATTTAATATGCTGCCTTGTTTACTTTTATTTTTTAACTAATTCTAGTTTATGTTATGCATCACCCAACATTACATTAAATTATTTATTGAAGAAAAGTGGAACAAAAGCACATCTATAAATAAGTTGAAAAATTATGTGTTATAACAAGTTATATTTCACAGTTTTAGCTCAAATTTGACTCAGATTTATCTTCCTAGTGCAATCAATTGCTCAAGTAATAATTCTATAAAATTTTGTTCAAGATTTGATTCTTGAAACAATTTTATATTGAAACAAAACCATAACAGAAGAGAGTGATTCATAATACTGCCAAGTCCTTGTTTCAAAACACATTTGGTTTTTCTTATCATGAATCCATAATTGGAGATACATTATCTGAGAAAGACAGAAAATTTAACCAAATATTTTTTGCCAGACTTAAGGGGACATCACAACTCTGAAGAGCTTTTTTTGTAAACCCAACATGTGATAATATCTATACATATCCTGAGTAGTGAAACCACTGTTTGATAGTAATTCTATTTTGAAGTTCTTTTGGCATAACTCATTACATATGGATCTTAAATACCCTTATTATTTAAGTTAAGAGATATTACTTTTAATAAGCTATTGTGTCCTGAGTTTGTCCATTCGACATTTATAATAATTAATTTTTATAAGAGATGGCTAATGATATTTAACATAAAATTGTTTAAGCATCCTAAAATTAAGAATTGTAGCTAAGAAATTCACCAAATTTTTATCTTATTCAAATCTTATACACATCATCATTAAATATATTTGTATGTGACTTTAAATATATTTTACTTAAACATATTAAATATATACACATACATATATACATATATGCACTTGTTCATAGTAATGTGTAGAACTTTAAGTCACTCATCAAATATATAGTTAAATGAGCAAATTAATTAATTGAATGAACGTAATATAAATAAGTTTACAGAGCTCATAATATGGACATAGTAAATAGTTGCATTAAGGTTACTAAGACTTAAAAATTAGTCTATATATAAAATTGTCATTCTACATGTGATCATTTCATATAGTATTGAATTTTGTTAAAAATTGCTTGTGTTTTATATTCTATAAAACTGACTAGAACCTGGCCTGTGTCACTCAGTGGTTGAGCAATCAACCCACTAACCAAGAGGTCCCAGTTTGATTCCTGGTCAGGGCACAAGGCTGGCTTGCAGGTTCAATCCCCAGTAGGGGGCATACAGGAGGCAGCTGATTGATGTTTCTCTCTCATGGATGTTTCCACCTCTCTATTTCTCTCCCTTCCTCTTTCTCTAAAAAAAACCCAGTAAATTGCTTAGTAATTGATAATAAATTTTAAACATTAGCTTATTTTCATATTTCAAATATTAAATGACAAATAACATTGCCTTATATTCACAGTACCTTTTAATAGTGAGACTATGATCTGTATATATAAAAGGCTAATATGCTAAGTGTCCCTCCACCCAACCTGTCACTATAACATGCACTGACCACCAGGGGGCAGATGCTTAATGAAGGAGAGGAAACCACAGGCATGGAAACATGGAACAGACTGATGAATCTCAGAGGAAAGTGTGGGGGGGAGGGCAGGAAGAGATTAATCAAAGATCTTATATATGCATACTACAGGCCTGGTGCACGGATTCTTGCACCAGTGGGGTCCCCGGGCCTGGCCTGCTTCCTCTCACAATCTGGGACCCCTCATGGGATATTGGAGAGTCGGTTTCAGCCCGATCCCCACAGGCCAGGCCGAGGGACCACACCAGTGCATAAGTCTGTGCACCGGGCCTCTACTAAAACAATAAACTGTTTTTTAAAAAAGAATTTGCTTCAATTTCATCTTGAACTACTACACTCTTACAATAAATGGATAATACGGATTTCCCAAAAGGAGCCTGTAATGGATGAGCTTTATGGGCAACTGTAGTATTATTTTATTGTTTCTTTTTTCTTTTTTCTTTTTTTTTTGGCAGGGGATTGAATATAAGAACATCACTGGCGTATCATTTACCATAAAAATAAATTACATGATTCAAATGTTAAAGCTAGAAATCACTTGATTATGAAGATTATTGTAATCAAATATGTGTATTAATTGTTTTCCTTTTTTGCCAACTTTTCTTAAAGCAATTTATGCTTGCAATTATTTCCCAATGTTCTATTTAGCACTGAAAAATGTGCATTTATAAATGATAGCTGTATATAATTATTTATAGAAATATTGCCATGGTACACATAAAATATGCATTATTGGAATTACCTTTCTGCAATTCAATGTCAGTCTTTCCTAATAATGAATAAAATAATGATACTATGTATAGTCCAGACATATTATATATAGATTGGAGCATATACCAATCCTCTATCAAGCCAGTGAAGCCATAAAGTATAGCAATTTCTCAGTGAAGCATTCTGTTTTCTCCTTGTCATTTTGCTGCCTCTGTTGGGCATGAGTCACCAGGAAGATATTTTGGAATTTCAAGTAAGTAGATTATGAAATGAGATTCTTTCACTAGTCCCAACATATTGTATCTTCTATGATAAAAATGATTCTCTGTTCATAAGGAGAACAAGGCTTAAATATGACCAGTATTGAGAATCCACGCCACCTTAAGCATTGACAATATGGTGTGAACAGAATAAAATATTGTTGGTTAATTTGCCCCTCTTGAAAGCTGGAAGAAATCTGACCCACATTTAGGATAAACAAGTTTCTAAGACATCAGTTCAAATAGACAGTTTCAAATCATTGTGGTCCTATAGTCACACTTTTAAAAGGCTTCAGGGATAACAGCAAACCACAGGAAGTATGCTTCCACACAGCTGGCAAGAACAGGTCTGAAAGAGCACATGCTGTCCCCATCTCGGCCCACTAGATTGCTGCTGCCAGCTTGGTGTGAGTTTTCTGGTCATTGGGCATTGATCTCCCTCTGAGTTCTGCCACACAGAAGCCAATCAGGAGTGATTGTGAAAATGCCTCACCTCTAAAACACACACTGAGCCTGAGATAAGTTCAATGTCCACTAAGTCTTTTCACCTTGAGAAGGTAGAAATCTCAGAAGGAATAGCAGTATATTTTTTGGTCAATTAGAGCAAATAGTTACAATTGAAATTTGTGATTATTCTGAAACCTTTGAGATTAGTTTACCAAGAAGGGGGGAAAAAAGATTAGCTTACAATATTTTTAGTTAGATGGGTCTTAGCTTTACCATTGTTATGTTTCATCTTTCTTACTATGCAGTGGGTAAGTCATAAATATGAGAATGTCATGTGATAATGTAAGGCTACATTATAAACATGTGTGCATATGTGCTAATTATTGACCTTATATATTGAGATGACAATTAAATTTAATTTCATCAGTTTATTGATCTCATGTTAAGATATTTTTAGATTGTGCCAAAGGTTTATCATGTAAACATTTTTATAAAACAATCATTATTTGACTTTTTAATAAGGCCAGGATAGTATGAATATTTTTGTTGATATTTCAGGTTGCATCTGGCTCCTAGAAATACCATGTAAAAGCGATTTCCTTCACACGAAATAGAAATTATTTGAGAAGTTGTGGCTCTTTCAATAAATTGTTTCATTTGCTTCTTAAGCAAATCTTTGTCAGGATTGTGGAAGAAGATTCCCATATTCTCTACCTATTGACACCTTGCTGGCATCTTTTACAGATAGAATCTTCTGAGGAACCTAGGATACCTATGCTATAGACTTAATGTTTACCCCCACTCCGCCCAGTTCATATGCTAAGTCCCGATACCCAAGGTGATGGAATTTAGAGGTGAGGCTGTTGGAAGGTGATTTGGTCATAAGGATGGATGCCTCAGGAAAGAGATTAGTGCCCTTATAAAGAGACTTCGGAGAGCTCCCTTGCCTGAAGATAAAGTGAAAAGGTGACCATCTAAGAACCAGAAAGCAGGCCCTCACTAGATACCAAATCCATTTGGTTTTTGACCTGGGACTTCCTAGTCTTCAGAACTGTGAGAAGTAAATTTCTGTTTTTTATAAGCCACCCTAGAATATCAGTCAATGCTATTCTGTTTAGCAGCTCAGATGGATTAAGATACATAGTTTGCAAATAGCTTCTCCAAGTCTGGGATTTGTTTTTATGTCGTTTGTGCCCAGCCAGTGTTGCTCAGTGGTTGAGCATCAACCTCTGAACCAAGAGAGCAGTTTGATTCCCAGGAGGTCACATGCCTGGGTTGTGGGCCCCATACCCAATGTGGGGCATGCAGGAGGCAGCCAATCAATGATTCTCCCTCATCATTGAAGTTTCTGTCTCTCCTGCTCTCTTCTTTCCTGAAATCAATAAAAACATATTCAAAAAAAAGAAAAGAAAAAATAGGTTTTTAATTTTGATCAAGTCCAATTTATCATTTTTTTTCATTATGAATTGTGTTTTTAGTGTGGTAGCTAAAAATGAAGGTAAGAGATAACTGTCTTAATTTTTCTTATAGTTTTATCTTCATGATCTATTTTCAGTTAATATTTGTTATGGTGTGAGCTATGGGTCTAAATAAATATTTTTGCACGTGGATATCTAATTGTCTCAGTACCATTTGTTGAAATTGCTTTCCATTCCTCATTGAATTGCTTCAGTCAACTGGTTATAATGAATTCTTCATGAGGCCAAAGGTACCCAATCTCATATATTCCACTTCAATTTGATGATGGTTTGCTGCAGAGGGTACCCAGATTTATGGTTTGGTGGGTCAAGCAACACACATTTTATGAGGGAAGCTCTAGTAACATGGTAACTTCCTGGCATGCATTCAAGCATTCAGTCTCTACTACTGAAACTTGGGTCTCAAAATGCAATTGCTCCACAATCCTAAATGTTTTCTGTGCTTCTTCATTAGGAGCCTGCCAAGGTATCCATAAAACATTCCTATTTTCCACAAACACTTCAAGCACCAGTCTGATCTGCTGGGCCATAGAACCAAGGTGAGTAGCAGCTTTTACAGCAGCCTGGACCTGTGAATTCTTTCCTCTACAATATATCAAGGAAGTACTGACATTTCAACTTCATTTAATTTAAGTTACCTTTGGGTCCAAGTTTCAGTCAACAGATCAATACAGTTTTTAAAGCTGCTCTCAGCCATTCAAGCTAACTCAATGAACCAGATTCTGATGACTGAATTTATATCAATAAAGTTGGTCTGATACAGTATCATATCCCGTCCATCATGATTCAACACAATTAGACTCTATTCTACTATATGTTCTCCAGAGTTTGGTCAATATAAATTAACAAATCTTGCATTTTTTTTCCTGTGTGTGTAGCCTTCCTTCACTCATTATACTTTCTACTTTACCTTATGGGTCCTACTGAGACTTGAATCCACTTATAGGTCTAGGAAAGATGAGAGGTGGTAGGAATAAGTACTCAAAAGTATGAGCAGTTCTTTGCAAGCCAGCTTTTTCAGGAGAGACTATTACAAAATTTTTCAGGAAAGATTAAATCAATGTCCTCAGGAGGAGGGGCTGCTCTATTGATAAAGAAGTCTTTGGGGGAACTTAGGGTTCCAAGGTTTAGGACTCATTAGAATCATCCCATATGTTTCCATCCATATGTGTGGCAGAACAGGAAGATGAGGGAGCGTGAGGGAGAAAGAGATGGCAACATCAGTGATGAGAGGGAATCACTGCTCTGCTGCCTCCTGCACGTCCCCTACTGGGGATTGAGCTACAACCTGGCAAGTGGCCTGACTGGGAATTGAACTGGCAATCTCTTGGTTTCTGGGTTGAGATGCTCAACCACTGAGCCACATAGGCTGGGTGAACCTTTCTTAGCCCATTGCTAAATCATAGCTAATCTCTACTGTACTTACAAAATTATTGTAATTTCTTTAAAACCTCAGGCACTCAAATTTATTCCATATTTCTGGCAATAAGATTTAGTATCATAATCATATTATACGGATTATGTATGTGAAGTTATCATTATCTCTGATGAATTCATAAAATGAATGGACAAAATTTAAGACAAAGACCAATTGCAAACTTTTAGGAACTGCTTCCCCATATTTACATCAATGTGTCATAATTACTCATAGTGTAAAATCTACCAGTTATGGTTATATACTTGATTTTCCTATCATTCAACTCAATTTCTGCATTGTTTGATTGAAGAATTAAAATAATTTTCAAAATGTTTTTAGGAAAACACATAACATATGCAACTAATTTTGACCTACTCACTTAGTAATTTTTTTTTTTTTCATGTTGGAGAAAAGAAAGGGAATAGTGCTTATTTAACTGTACAATATATGTGGTGGTAGAATTAATAATCTTTTGCCAAAAAATGCAATATGTTTTGATAATGGATTTCTTGTTGAAAAGAAACCATAAGGGAAAGACAAGAAATTAGTCTAAATTCTCAGGTTATTTGTAAATTATGTAAGAAGATGACAAAAGATAAATGAAAGTAGTTTTAGTAAGTGAATATATTTATAGAAAATAAAAGGAAGCAAATCACACATCCTATTTATCTCAAGTTATACCAATGTGGCAAACTGAAAATATTTTAAAGGAAAAAATAATTGTATATAGTTGTGTGTATATGTGTATATGTATATATGTATATGTGTGTATTTGCTATGACTTTTTATAAAACTTTTCTAGCCTGCTGCTTGTAACTAATTCTTTTCAATTTAAGCTTCTTTCTTTGATTACAAATTTGTGCATACATTAATCCTTGTTTTATTTCTTGTCAGTCTTAATTTATCATAATTGATTGATACTGACTATTTCAGGAATAAATTGTTTAACTGTGATTGAATGGGGGCATTTAACCTTATTGAAAAAAAAAAAAAAAAAAACAGGGGGAAATGAAGGAACAGGAAATGTGCTCATTTGTAAGAAAATAAAAAAGACTTCAGACACAATTTGGCTACTTGTGCTGAATAAAAAGGCTTATTGAGATTAAGTTGCCATAATTAATTAAATAGAACTTTTACATCCTTTCTAAGAAAATAGAATTGGAGAGGAAGATCTTCTTTGAAATTTAATATGACATGACTATGTTCAGAGACTCCATAATGAAATATACACAAATGTAATAAAAATCAGCAAGATAATTATATTTTAAAGTCATTTCAAAAATATTTACTTCTGAGACATATTACCTTTGAAAGATTTAATCAATTAAGTTACATTACATATTGTGTATTTGATATGTATGTATAGTCAGAGAAGAGCTTAAAACCATCTACATTTTACTAATAAGAAACTTCAGGTCCTAAGAAACAAAACCATAGCATTAGCAAGTGGCTGGCTTGCCAATCTACCTGTCTCCTCAATGAAATCCTGTTTAGTCATTATTGTTGTTTTTCTTCAACAATGCTTTTCTCAATTTTAAGATGATATGATGATGCTTCTGATTACAACTCTAATAAACTATATATTGAACGTGTAGGGAAGGTAAAATAATTTTTCCCTAACCATTCTAGGTTCTTGGCTGGGGCCCTACCTTACCCTAATAAAAGATACATTAGCAGGAGAAAAACAAACAAAAGCTTAATAATATGCATACCTCCTATATCCATGGGAGATATCCATGAAACTGGGTAACTCCCCAAATTGAGCAAGCCAATGGTTATAAACCATTTCCAGGTCAAGACTACCTTAGATATTGGGTGTGGGACAGAAGACAGTTATGGGAGGTTACCAGGATAAGTATAGGAAGCTAGGGTAAAGTTGTTATGCAGATATGTCAATAAACTCTACACTGATAAGACTTTCTAGATATTTTCCATCACCCTTTTCTTCTAGGTACAAAAAGGAATACATCTTTACAAATGAAGATTTCCCTTAGGGATGCAAATGTCTTCCCTGGCTGGCATGACTGAGCAACTACCCATGAACCAGGATGTCATGGTTAGATTCTCGGTCAGGTCATGTGCCTGGGTTGTGGCTCAATCCCCATTGTGGGGCATGCTGAAGATAGCTGATCAATGATTCTTTCATCATTGATGTTTTTTTCTTTTCTCCCTCTCTCTGAAATCAGTAAATATATATTTTTAAAAAAGAAAGAAATGTCAATGTCTCTTACAAAAGGGAAACTTCAACTTGGTTTACAGAGCTTCTCCAGTGTCTGCCATTTCTTAAAAATTACTGACTCAAGATAATTTTTGTGTGAAAGAGATATATTTTGGGGTGGCAAATTCTTCTCATCTTCAAAAGTAATAGCAACAGCCCTAGCCAGTTAGACTAAGTGGATAGAGTGTCGGCCTGCTAACGGAAGGGTTCTGGTTGGATTCCCCCCAAGGGCACATGTCCAGTTGTGGGCTAGATCCCCAGGAGGGGGTGTGCAGGAGATAGCTGATCAATGATTCTCTCTCATTGATGTTTCTATCTGTCTCTCTACTCACTTCCTCTCTGAAATCAATAAAAATTATATTGAAACAAATAATAGCAACAGCTAAATACCTCCTGAAAAATATTTGCAGAAACAGTGACATAAAGCTAACTTTTCACAATCTAGCTGGTAGATAAACAAAATTTGAAAACAAAACCAAGGCAGATTGAATGTATTTATATCTTGTCTGTTTGAATGGCTAATATAAACAAAGTTGGAGGTACTTCCATTCAAAACTCTTTAAGTGACCTTTTCTGTAGTAATTACATTACAGGGGAGCCTCTGGAGCCAGAGGAGATGCTCCACTCCTCGGCTCCTGTCACACTCAGGAGAAAGAATTCAGAGGAGTGCCCGAGCTGGTTTGGTCCAGTGGATACCGAGTTGGTCTGTGGACTGAAGAGACCCGGGTTTGATTCCGGCCAAGGGCATATGCCCAGGTTGTGGGCTGGATCCCCAGTGGGGGTCAGGGCGGCAGGCAATCAATGATTCTCACTCATCATTGATGTTTCTGTCTCTCTATCCCTCTCCCTTCCCCTCTGAAATCGATAAAAATATATTTTTAAAAAACAAACAAACCTGTACCCCCCAAAAAAGAAAAAGAATTCAGAAGAGTGACAGAAGGCAGTATTGAAGCAAAGCAAGCAAATTTATTAAGAATACACTTGGCATAAAGCACAAATGGGCAGCTCATCTAGTCTGAGAGCCCCACATCTGGTGAGGATTCAAGTATTTTATACTTTTCCCTCTATAGGTTTCAAAGTTCCCTTGCTGGATAGACTAGATTTCAAGGTCCCCCTTTTACATTGTTGCAGCTTTTCCAGGAATTTATGAGAACATCTGGTGGTTTTACATTGGTAAGTCCCAAGACAGCTGACTTCTTTGTTCCGTGGATGAGATAAATGTCCCCATTTTTCCCCTCCCCCTCCTCCTGCCCTAGCAGCTATCCATCCTGCCTAACATTTCTCCCCTCAAGTGATGTCATCCAAATGGTTTTAAGGTTTTTGTTATTTGTCTCTCAGACTTCATCTGTCCTTGGGTTTAGCTGGCACAAATTATATTAATTGGTTCTTTGTTCTTCATTGTCCCAGGCCAGGGTGATTTGAGCTATGTATTCTCTGGTTAGGGAGGAGAGGTATAAACCATTTGCTCTCAAGTATCCTCGGTTGGGGAGGATAAGGTCTTGTGATTCGCTAGCTGGCTGCGAGTTCACCAAACTGTTTAACCTTGTCTAATTTTCTTGGCTCAGTTTCCCTATTGCACTTACCCAGGCATTTTCCTAGCTTCTTACTATCCTGCCACAATTCTTATCAAATTTTACTTAAGTATCAGATATTTAAGTAAACTTAAATATCAGATATTTAAGTAAAACTAATATCATTTAGGACACATCTGTAATACTTTCAAAAATAAAGATAAGTTAAAAAATAATAGTGTCTAAATGTGGTTGTAGAAGTGTTTACTAACTACTATATATATATATATATATATATATATATATGTTTGTAAGATTTTTTAAAAAATCTGTTAAGTTTGCATTACTTATGAACAAATAATAAATTATTAAATCATGATTAAAGTGAGAAGCTGAATATCCAGAAAAGAGGAAACCTACAATAGACAGAGGAAAAAGGGGCAAAATGAAAATTATTCCTATACATAATTTTATCACGTCCCTATCTTCAAATGCTATATTTATACTCACCAAAAAATACACCCTCTTTTTTCATATTTTATACCTCTAAATATCTTCCTGTAGTTTTAAGGACATAGAGATCGTTACCCTGTAAATGGGAATTGCCAAGGCGGAGTCATTTATGTCTAGAGAAGTAAAATAAAGAAATTTGTCATGACTCACATCACACCCAATACATTTGTCCACGAACTTTTGAACCTTTGAGCTGCTTGAACTTTATCACCTTCTTGCCATGACAACCAGATTATTTGCATTTTTCACTTTGAAGGGAGCCAACCCAGTTTACCAACCAGCCTCCTTCTTTTGCATATTGCGCTTAACCAATCACTACTAACTTAGCCAGAACCCTTCCTTTTCATAAAGCAAACTGAATTAAGAACAACAAAAGCAATGCTAGACTTTATAAATCCTGCCTCTTTTGTTTCCTCTGGAGAATAATTGAAGCTGCTACCTAAAAATGTGTCCTGACTTGCAACCCTTTCCATTGCTCAAATAAATACATTTTATTCTTTAACTAGTGGCCTGGTACACGAAATTCGTGCACATTAAAAGGGTATTAATTAAAGGAAATATTTTAATATTGCTATTTGCACTTTCTCTATAATAGAAGTGTCAGAGATGAGAGAAAATTAGTAAGATGTATATGAAAATCTCCCTCCTGTCAGAGTCTGGAGCATGCCGCGGGACCTAGAGTCAAGTCCCTGACCACCACCCACACGCACTTCGAAAACGCAGAAGACCCAGACACAGCCAGCCCCACCCCCATTGGGTGAGACCCAGACCTGGTTGGCCCCACCCCTGTCAAGCCCCTCTGGGCAGAGGGGGCGCAGCCTCAGGTCCTTCAGCCCAGAGGGCTGGGGGCGTAGCCTGAGGTCCCTGTCAAGCCCCGCAGGGGGTGTGTGTGGCCTGAGGTCTCCCGGCCTGGCACTGGGGTCAGGGGCTTGGCATGAGATCTCCCGGCCTGGCACTGGGGCTGGGGGAGCAGCCTGAGGTCCCCTGTCAAGCCCTGCTGGGTGGGGGCCATGGCCTGAGGTCCCCCTTCAAGCTCCACCAGGCAGGGGGCGCAGCCTGAGGTCCCCCAGCCAGGTGCTGGGGTGGGGGATGTGGCCTAAGGTCCCTTGCCCTGGCCAGGCGCCATGCAGCCTCAGGTCCCAGCTGTTTGGTTGTGACGTTAAGGCATCCTGGATAATTTGCATATTCCTCTATTATATAGATAGAGATAGGCAAATATTTGTTTGTTTGTTTACTTTATTTATTTATTTTTTTGGTTAACTACCCTTATATTTTTCTTTAGTTACTGGTTTTCCAGACATACTGCTCATTTATTCCAGAATTTCTGAAAACAATGCCATGCTACTCTCCTATAAGCAAGGAAACTTCAACTCGGTTGAATGTTGTAGGATACCAGAGGTCCATTGAGTTTGTAATATACTTAACATGGTTGTATAAAAGTTGGGAATATAATTGTGCACCATCGTGGAAGGGTTATATATCAGTATATATAATAAAAAGAATTGCATAAACACCAATATTAGCATTAAATAAGGAAATAAATTAAGAGTAGAAGGTATTGGGTCTGAAAATACTGACTGTTTTGTATTCATGAACAATCTTAGTTTGCTTTTCCAGTATCATCACTCACCACAGTCTGTAAATGTGGCATTTTGATGAAGGTTGTCTTTATGTGATTGGTTGCATTCATTTTTTAGACATTAGAAACAGTCCAAGAAACAAAATAATATGTCAAATAGCACAAGAAAAAATGAATTCATGAACTTTTTGCTAGTATTTTGAATGATGAAGGCAAACTTGCTAGAAAACAAAATTATGCTAACCAATATATAGTTAGTTAATAAAAAAGAAATAATTTCCAAAGTCATAGTTATATTTAGAAACATAAAATAATATTAATATAGTGCATTTATGTGGTCAATGAACATTTTTTTTATTATCTTATCACCTAAAACAGAATCTCATTTACTAAGGCACTGTCTTTCTCTCCATGCTATACATACTTCGCAAAAATCTTTTGCAAACAGAAAACATTGTTAACTATTATTGAACTGGAATAATTACTGATATGCCCATTTGTAATAATTGTGAGAACATTTTTAGTAATACTTGGGATTTAGACTGCATTACATATTCTGGCTTTAGGTATAGTAAATCAAATAACACCATTTAAAAAATGTGTTTGTCTGGAAATAGCTTCCTAGAATTATTCTCACAAATTAGTAATTTAATGAAACTATAAATAATTTTGAATGTCAAATTCTTAGTGTAATTTTAAGATCACAAATGATCATAGAGATTACATTGTAGCACAATTTTTTTTTAAATGATGAAATAAGTAGATACCAAAGAATTATGTGACTCTCCTATTGTCTCATAGTTTGTAGGACAAGTGTCTACTCAAAACAAGGAAGAGCCGAAACCGGTTTGGCTCAGTGGATGGAGCGTCGGCCTGCGGACTGAAGGGTCCCGGGTTCGATTCCGGTCAAGGGCATGTACCTTGGTTGCGGGCACATCCCCAGTGGGAGGTGTGCAGGAGGCAACTGATCGATGTTTCTCTCTCATCGATGTTTCTAGCTCTCTATCCCTCTCCCTTCCTCTCTGTAAAATATCAATAAAATATATTTTTTAAAAAAACAAGGAAGGCCCCAGCCAGCATGGCTCAGTGGATTGAGTGTTATTCCATGTGCCAACAGGTTGCTGGGTCATTCCTGGTCAGGACACATGCCCCGGGTTTCAGGCTTGACCCCCAGACAGACTCAAATATTGTGGCCCTGGTATCACTTTTTTTTTTTTTTTACCAACTTACAACCCAAGCCCAAACTTTGCTTAAATTGCTTCCTACTAATCACCCAATTTTAAATGTCTTTGTCCTGTCGATTCTTCACAAATCTATTCTTTCTTTGTCGAAGAAGTATCAAAAGCTACCTTCTTTGATAATTTCTTGGAGCCTCATAACAATCTCCCTTGTGAACACATTTAATTGTTTTTTTGTCCGGTCAATCTGGTCTTGTGTCAATTTTATTATGAGTCTAGTCATAAGACTCCATGAGGGGTATGGGGGGGGGAGGGGGGCGTGCGCACAGATTCCACCTCCCTCATATCAACAAAGAAAACTTTTCTGAGAAAATCAGGTATAATTAAATATGCAATGATTTGCTGTAGCATGTGAACATCTGCTATATTAGTTAAGGAAATCAGCATAATTTAACCACAGCATTCGCAAACCTCACATAGGGTCTTATTTCACTGAGCTTTCTTTAATATGAGGCGTAGCTAGTGTGTATAATGAATCAAGACGGTAAAGATGACAGTAGCACTAGCCCCGATTCTATCATCTCTGAACCCTAGGATCCAGGCAGACCATTTCAAAGGTGTATGTGTTTTCCGTGGAAGATCCTGGGAAACAAGAAAGGAATGGGTGTTACAACAGCCAGCACAATGTGCACTAGAATAGTCCAACCCCCTAGTGGAGTTTTATTCTATCTTAGTGCCTGGATCCATTTAAAGGTAAATCTGCTTCTCACTGGTTGACATGTTAAAAAGGAGTCGCTGCATTTGTATAAGACTTCCCTTAAAAATTTGAGAATTTGTTTATTACTGGCACAACTATCATTCTCATGAAAAAATAAAATGATGGGGCTATACATCATGGTATTCTTTTTAGCCGTATGTTAATATCTGGCAAAACAAAAGCAAATGACAACAAACAGGTATAACACCTCTCATTTGTTTTTGTTTTTATCACTTTAAATTAAAACAAGTTCAATGTGAATTCAACTTTATCTTTGCCAAGAAAATATATAACAATGGAATTCAATAAAATTTGTGAATGTTCTGTTTGTATATGTGTATTTATTTAAAATATATTTATGTTGTTTCTATGTAATTAAACACAAACAACACTATGCATTTGAAATTTAAATTTTCACAACATTCATGGGATTTTTTTTTTTCCCAGAGGATTTTCCTAGTACAGTGGAGCATGGTTTGTAAATAATCTTTCCGGCCAATACCCTTATTTGCATCCTTATTGGTAAAACTTACACCAATTCTAAATAAACTAAAAATTAGATAGGAAAAGCTACAGAAAAAGAGAAAGAGATATTAGTGAATTATTTCCACAATAAAAGCTCTGGCAAGATTTAGAGCCCTAAATTCAGTGGCTTAACCAAGTAGAATGATATCAATCACTCTGTGGTCTGTAGATTGGCTTCCAATTAACTGAGGCTATTACCCAGCCTCCGACTCCAGCCTTCAGTCTCCAGATTCCGGTCTGCAGATTGGAGGTTGGGTCCCAGTCCACTTCTTGGACCAGTAGAGGTAGCTGGTAGCTGCATCACCATCTCCACATGCCTGATTCTGTGGCCCAGGCTGATGCATGGCCTCATAGTAAATCATTGGAACACTACAGCAAGTGCCACAATGCAAATGTATTTCATACTTTTCTTATTATTTCCTGTACTTGTGAGGAGATACACACACACACACACATATATATATATATATATATATATATATATATATATATGCCAGTTAACTTTTGTGTATAATAAATTTGTATTCCTGGACATTTCTTAGAAATATATATATATATATATATATATATACACACACACACACATATAGATAGATAGATATAGATATAGATATAGATATTTAGATATAGATATATATCCTATATAATAAAGAGGTAATATGCAAATTGAACCTCATGCCCTCACAAGATGGCTGCCTATGACCAGGCCAGCAGGGGGTTTAGCGAGGGATGACCAAACGACTGAACAAGCAGGTTGTGTGGGGCGACCAGGCAGGCAGGCAGGTAAGTGATAAGGAGCCAGTGGTCCAGGATTGTGAGAGGAATGTCCAACTGCCGGTTTAGGCCTGATCCTGGGGACACCCCCCGAGAAGTCCCGGATTAGACAGGCTGCAGGCTGGGCTGAGGGGACACCCTCCTCCCCCATGCATGAAATTCATGCACTGGGCCTCTAGTATACTAATAAAAGCCTATGTGGCCATCACGCCCTCACATCATGATGCCCTCACGCCATAACAATCCATCACCAGGAGGCTGCATGAGCAGCGGGCGCACACGGGTGGGCGGGGACTTGACGCTGTATGTGCAGCACAGAGGCGGCTACCAGTGGTTCTGCGCAGCAAGGCCGGGGGTCCCGTGGCTTCGCACGGCGTGGAGACGGGTCCCGGTGGCTCCACATGGCGCAGAGGTGGTACCCCTGGCTCCAGCCTACCTCTTTGGGGCAATCAATTGCAGGGTTCCCACACTGTGAGAGGGCACAGGCCAGGCTATATATTTTTTCTTACACATTTCTAACATTTGTGAAAGTAACTTTTTAAAAATTAATATGAGGAGGCATGACGCAACCATTTTTTTGTTTCTGCTAATGGAGGATAATGTTTGGGAGAGAAATTTTGCCTACGCTGATGCTTTTTTCATTGAAGTTTTTAAAGCTAAGCTAAAATAACAAGTACTGATAAATGACAGTTTATTATTCATCAATAAATTTAAAACAAGCTTCACAAAATTATAAACATGGGGGAAGTCTACTTAGAATGTAACTACTAGGTGTACCGGTTAATAATAGCAGATTTTGTAATCAAAGAAAACACAATAATTTCAAGAAATACATTAAAATTGCTTTATTCAAAGTAACGTCCATCGCTAGCTACACATTTTCCCATCTTTTAGGTAATTTGTGGATACCGTGCCAATAGAACTTTTCTTGTTTGAGGCAAACCATTCAGAGATCCAATTTTCCACTTCTTTGTATGTTTTGAAGTGCTTCTCAGAAAGTGCGTGTGCCGTCGATTGGAACAAGTGGTAATCTGAAGGAGCAAGGTCTGGTGAATACAGAGGGTGGGTTAATATTTCCCAGGCAAGATCTTTTAACATGTCTTTAACTGGTTTTGAAGTGTGTGATGGTGCGTCATCATGAAGCATAATTACTTTGCCATGTCTTCTGGCACTTTCTGGTGGTTTCACGGTCAAAGTGTGGTTCAAATTAATTATTTGTTGTTGGTAGCGATCAGTATTAACTGTTTCACCTGGTTTAGAAGCTCATAATACACCACACCTTCCAGATCCCACCAAATGCAGAGCATTGTCTTCTTTCCAAAATGATTTGGCCTTGCAGTCGATGTTGATGGTTGTCCTGGAACAACCCACGATTTTGTGCATTTGGGATTCTCAAAATAAATCCACTTTTCATCGCCAGTCACAATTCGATGCAAAAAAAAAAAACACTTCCTCTTTTGCCGTTGAAGCAACATTTTACTGATGACTTTTCGGTTTTCCATTTGTCTTTCGTTCAGTTAATGTAGCACTCATATTTCTTCCTTTAAAATCTTTCCCATTGCTTGTAAACGATCGGAAATTGTTTGCAGAGCAATGTTTAATATTTCTGCAAGTTGTTTTTGAGTTTGACACGCATCTTCATCCAATAATCACTTGTAATTGTTGATCTTCAAACTTTTTCGATTAACCTGGATGTTCTTTGTTTTTCACATCAAAATCATCACTTTTAAAGAGTTTAAACCAGTGTTCGCAAGTATCTCGAGATGGAGCATGTTCACCATAAGCTTCCCGAAGTATTCAGCAGCACTTTTCTTCAAAAGAAAGTAATGAATTGTAACTTCCCGCAAATGCTCTTTTTTTTGGCATGAAATTCAACATTTTTAAGTGTAAAAATACCTATGATGTTAACACCTTCAGCAAATTTGACATATGAAGTTTTGAAGCTTGTTGTCAATACAACAAAACAGCATACATATCAAATCACATATATGTCAACATATGTGTAATTCCATCTATTGAAAACAAATCCCATTATTAACCGGTACACCTAGTAATTTTATTTTCTAGGTTTAGAGAAACATTTCAATTGCAAATTTCTGTGAGGTGCATTCACACAGGCATACATACACATGTATTTCTTCTGGTAATATTTCCATTTTAACTGGAGAAAGCATTACTTGCACGTAACTGTCTTTTGCACTTATTTGAATCCTTGAGAATAGTTTGCTATGTAATATATTCTTTCCAGGAATGCCGCATTCTCTCGTTCTCTTACCTCTATGTAGTGTTCTTGCTAACTGATCTTTACTGACCACATCCCTTTAAATCAAATTATAAGGGGAGAGTTACACATCAACTATAATGGTTAGCAATTTTAATATAGTTTTGTTACTGCTTTAATAAGGATGCTTGTGTATAGCTAAGTAACTGTAGTAAGCTCTATTTTGTTTCAAATAAAAAAATAGTTTACTCCTCAACCTCAACAAGAGCCAATTAAATATAGAAAATGTAAAGTAACGTAAGTCTCAGTAAAGTGCATGTCTTGGGAAAGGTCTACAAGAATATATTATACTTGATGGCTTATACATTTGGCTGCAAATGAGAATCATCTAGGAGATTTGTTAATAATACAGATTCCCAAGACACAACCCAGACTTAATGAAGCAGAATCTCCAGAGAAGGGGCATGGGAATTCTGTTTTTAATAAATGTCTCAAATGATTTGTATAATCTGATTATACTTGGAATTTAAGTTCAAGGCTAGATGTGCCACAAGACAGATAATAATAAGTGGGAGGAATCCTTCTGTTGTGCTAAGACATTTAGTTTTCACAGTAGATGAGGCATCATTGAAATATTTAAATTATGAATGAATGAGCAACATGTACCAGAGAAAAATAACTCTGAGAGCAACGTCATAAATGATGGTTGAGACTGAAGGCATGAAAGCCAATAAATTACATGTGTGACCCAGATGTCCAGTGAGATCCCACTACAATGGGATAGTGATTGTGGCATGTATAAAAGAAAGGGTAGCTTAAAAAGATGAGGAAGTTTTCTTAACCTGACTTGCTGATTAAATCTAAGAATAATTTATTGTATTGGTTTGCTTGGGCTGCCATAACAAATATGATCCCAGACTGGGTGAATTAAACAAAATAAATTTTATTTCTCATAATCTTGTAGTCTACTAGTAGGTGCCCAAGGCCAAGTATTGGCAGGTTTGATTTTTCCTGAGGCCTCTCCCCTTGGCTTACAGATGGCTGTCTATGTGCAGTCTCCCCACACGGTCTTTCGTCTGTGCAAGCACAGCCTGGTGTCTCTTTGTGTGTTCCAATGTCTTCATCTGATAAGGACAACAGTTAGATTGGATGAGGGTCTACCTGAAGGGCCTCATTTTAACATAATCACTTTTCCCCCTACAACGTTAACAGTTTTATTTATTTATTTTTCTTGTTTACACTATTACTATTTTAATGAAAGACCTTATCTTCAAATATATTCACACTCTGGGATATTGGGGGATAGGGCTTCAACATATCTGTTTTGGGGAACATTATTTAGCTCATAACATGTATGCTGCTCAGAAGACTCCAAGTATGATGATTCTGACAACTGAGTAGGTTGATACATTCCTCAAAGATAAGGAACAGTATAAAGACGAGATATTAAAAAGCAGGTATACAGAATGATAACAGATGTCTGTATATGTGAAGGAATGTGTATGCATGTGTGGTAATGTGTATGCATATAACTTGGTTATACATAATATCATTAATTAATTTGAAAGTATAAATTGAATGAAATATTGGAAAATGAATATTTATAGATCTCATAACCACACTTCAGGATATCTAAAAGTATTATCATTGATCATCTTAAAATCAATTTCTCTTTCCTTAATATATCCATATTAGTTGTGCAACCAACAACTTTAACCTACCTTCGTGAGAAAGGCTTATTTGCTTGCTTAGATATTACTTAGTCTCTTGGGTTCCCTCCTCTGTGCTGTTCCTTATATGTAGCTGGATAAAAAATGAGTGATTAGTTAAGTATTTCTGAACCAACACAATATCTATTACCTCAATTGTCTTTCCTGGAGAGAAACTGGTCTCAGCTGCTTGACATATAAGACCATGTGTTGCAAAGAGCTTTTCAATATGACTCAGTGTTATAATATTTTAATCAAAATTAAATAACAAAAAGGTTTTTAGATTTCAATCTATGGCAAAAATCAATATTAAACGGAAGATATTCAGGAAAATCTCTTAAGCTAAGTCATGTCCAGTAATTTTTTTCTTTATAGAAGTGGGAGACAGACATCAGAATTTTTTTGAGTCATCAATTTGCAAGGGAATCCTAGTAATGCAGATCTATGCATTATTGCAATACTATTTCAAGAAATATCTCTTTATAAGTGAATACTAATTAACTTATACAAGCTGCCTATTACTTTTAATTTATAAGCACCCTATTACCTTTAAATTAATGTACTAAATGTTTTTGGTGAAAACCAACAGAATAACATTTTTATAAAGTGATTTTAGAAGAAAAGTTTTAGTGACAGTTATTCAATGAAACATCTCACTTGTCTTGGAATAGTACATCATTTCCATTTCAGAAAATACCAATAATAATATCTACATCATTAATCCCACCCTACAAAAGCTGATGCATTCCTCTCAGTTCATATAAAAAATTAGATGGAAAAATTATATATATATATATATATATATATATATATATATTATACTTGCATATACCTTTATATACAATATGTATATATTTACTATCATTTATGTTTAATATTGGGTGCATGTTTACTATCATTTCCTTTGAAAATACTCTTTCTACAAGACATAACATTTTAATTTTATTTATTAAGAATACATCGATCAGACTGTCAAACCTCAGAGGGAAGGTAGGGCAGGGTGGGGGTAAGGGGAAGAGATCAACCAAAGGACTTGTATGCATGCATATAAGCCTAACCAACGGTCACGGGCAACAGGGGGGTGAGGGCATGCGTGGGGAGGGGTTTGGGATGGGAATGGGGGGATGAGGACAAATATGTGATACCTTAATCAATAAAGAAATTAAAAAAAAACAAAAATAAAAAATAAATAAAGAAGACTGAGAAACAAGAGACAAGAGACAAAATAAATAAATAAATAAAAGAATACTTTATTTTGCCCTCACTAGTTTGGCTCATGAATAGAGCCTGTGGACTCAAGGGTCCCAGGTTCAATTCAGGTCAAGGACATGTACCTCAGTTGCAGGCTCCTCCCTGACTCTAGCCCTGGGCAGGGCACATGCAGAAGGCAACCAATCAATGCGTTTCTCTCACATCGATGTTTCTCTCTGTCTTTCCCTCTCTCTTCCACTCTCTCTAAAAAAAAAAAAAAAAAAAAAATTAGTGGAAAATATCCTTGAGTGAGGATAAAAAAAAAAAAAAGGAATGTTTTTGCCGACATCAACTTTCAGACAAGGCCAATTCAAATAAATATAATATAAGGATTTATAATGCTTTAATGAATATATTATTTGAATGTTCAGATTTATTTACTTTCCATGAAGGAGATGAACAATAATTAAAGTGAGAAATATTTCTAAGACTTCAAGGGTACCCTAGAAAGTTTTGTCATGATTCATCCTACACCATCTGCATGATGGCAATAAATCAGTACAAAATATGACCATGCATTTCTTTAATTTGGTTCACCACCTTCTCCAAACTGTTTTTCACTTCTCACTCATGGCAATTATATTTACTTACACAAATATGATGCAAAAGACCACTGTGTCTTTCTGGATGCAGTTACTTAGAAACAGTTCCTTGATTATAGCTCTCATTGGTTTAAAGTCACCTTCAGACATCTGGTGAGCCGGGTTCTGCCATCATTTTGGATAGTTTCAGAATTTTTTTTTTTTAATTTTTTCCCCTTAGTTTACTGTAGTTAGTATTTTACCTCATTCTTACAAAACAGAAGAACTGTCCCATACAGGCTAATTTCAAAAAGTGGTCCCAAGCAGGCAAGTGGCAGGCATGCACTTGCTGGTGACACTGAGTTGCCCTAACACCTGAACTAATGGTTGTGTACTTGTTGTCTCCAAGTTGTTTCTGCAGTCTAATTCTAACAGGACACAAACTCATGTTTTCTAGGTATGTTTTTTCCCTTCTGAGTGTCTTTATGTTAACATTTAGAGGAATTAAGTATAAGCTGCTTATACTAAAAAAAATAAAAATAAAAATAAAACAACTATGAGGTTTAGCAGTATTGTTCTCCCCAATGCTATAAGATGGGCATACATACATTGATGTCTAGGTAGTTGCAGTAACATGCTCAAAGTTGTTTTGTCAGAGTTAGAAAATATATTCACCTGCGTCTACCCCATAATTATTTTTCCCAGTATTCCACACAACCTCTAAGAAAGGCAGTTTCTTTGCTGATGGGGGTTGATAGGACCCCAAATCTCATTTTCAATAGTCAGAGAATCCCATTTAATGCTATTTATGAATGTTTATTTTGAACACTCTATTATTTGTGATGACTCTATTAGTTCTAGGCTAGATGTACACTTAGGCTGACATCAAAACCAATCCTTGCTTTTTGCTAAGATTCCATGCATGTTTCAAAGTTTCAATAAACATGAACTCTGTATAAATAAGTTTGCATAGATTTAATCCAATTTAACACAATCGGATAAATTATTTTGTGTTAATTTAACATAGATCTATATAGGTATTTGTTATGCATCTTCTGGTCTGTAGTATACAGTACTTTTTGTTCTCCAAAAATGTGATGATAATGGCATAATGACACCTGAATTTTATGTATAAGATTTAATACATTTTTAATTTTATAAATCTAAAGTAATTAACACAAAATACTTAATTTGTTAAACTTTTAGTTTCTAATATATATACACACACACACATATATATATATATATATATATATATATATATATATATATCAATAATTCCCAAATAAATTCCTCCAAGACTGACCTTGTTTGATTTCCTGATTCACATAATGAACTAGCTAATTGTTAGGTATCTCCACTCAATGTCTATAATGCATTTTCAACTTATCTGTTAAATAGAAATTTTGCTTATGCCATTCCCTCCTCATCAGTAAATGTGTTCTTCTCCCACTCTTCCACAAGTCACTCACTTGATCAAGCCAAGACTTGGGATTCAACTTTATCTTTCTCACTCAGCTCACTTCAACATCATGAATAAATCATCTTTGCTTTATATGAAAATAAATCCAAAATGTAACCAATTATATTCTGTCCTAGATACAGCAATCCATTTTTGTTTTTTGTTAATCCTCACCTGAGGATATTTTTCCATTGATTATTAGAGAGAGTGGAAGGGAGGGGAGAGACAGAGAGAGAGAAATGTCAAAGTAAGAGAGACACATCGATTGGTTGCCTCCCACATGACCCGACCAGGATCGAGCCTGCAACCGAGGTACTTGCTCTTGACCTGATTCGCACCTGGGACCCTTCAGTCCGCAGGCCAACACTCTATCCCCTGAGCCAAATGGCTAGAGCCACATCAATATTTTTATGCTCTGATAACGAGACTTTTTGTTTCCTCCTTATATATTTCATGATGAGAAGTCTTGGCTAGTCTGCTGGAGTTTTAGAGTGAACATACACCACAGCCAAGACTTAGGCCCAGCAACACCAGCCTAGAACAGTCAGTCCATCAACTAATTGCACGTGTCCAGCTGAGATAAGCAAGCCATGTATGGGTACAGGTAACACATAGATCTGTAGGAAAAAAGAATTTTTTGCTTTTTGCATTGACATGTTGTGTTAATGTTGTTGTTTTAGTACAAAAATGTAAAATAATTTACTATGAGTAGAGCTATTCTACAATCCTTAATAGGTACTTAAAATAGCACCTTATTACAGCACAACAGAGTAATTGATTGTTACATTGATTATACATTTTAGATATTTTAAAACGAAGGCTATTTATAACAACTTGGTGTGGAAATATAATTAGTTTTGTATTTTGTTTTCTCTCCAATTTTCAAGAACTCTTTGTGAAAGTTCAATAACCCACTTTTGGCTGTGTTAAGATTACTGTTTTGAAAAAAAAACAAAAAAACACAAACTATTAGTTTCAGGAGTAATGCTCCCAAAATTGAATTAATATATACCCAATTGATGGCTTCTGTAGTAAAAGCCATTTAATGTGTTTCAAATTTAAATATCTTTCTTGGTAAGTGGATTATGCAACTCATCACTTAGCATCCAACCATCTACTCTGCTTTCATCTTTGAACAGCAATGTCATCTATGACATATAAGCAAGCTTGCATTTGCTTAGTAAGTTAGATGAAAGTCATCTATATTCACTGTCAAGAGCAGCAGCAGAACTCTCGGATCTGTGGAAATAAATTCACTTTCAGTAGAAAACTATAAATCTCTTCAAAATGGGCTTTTACAAAAAGAATGAGCCCAGCTGGTGTGGTTCCATGGGTTGAGCATCATTCCATGCACCAAGAGGTCACCGGTTAGATTCCTGGTCAGGGCACATGCCCCAGTTGCAGACTCCATTGGCATGCTGGAGGCAGCCAATCAATATTTCTCTCTCATTGGTGTTTCTATCTCTCTCTCTCTCTCCCCTTTCCTCTCTAAAATCAATAAAGCCATATTTTTAAATTTTTTTTAAAAAGAATGTAAAAGTGGCCAAGCATCATGTTGCTATATTAATTATAAAAGTAGTAATAATTAGTCCAACTCCACACAGTAAATAGTCATCTGGAAACAGCCCATGTAAATTTTGATATAGAGACTGTAGGAGAGCAAAATTTATAACCCCAAAATATATCTGTTTGGCATGACGATTATTTTAGGCTGATTACTTTTAGGACACAGAATACTCAGGAACTTTTTCTTCTTACTTCCCCTTAACTGCCTCAAAGAATTTAGATAGGGGCCTATTCCATAATGGGAGCTCTCAGCAGAGATAACTACAAAGAATAGCAGCTAGGTGTGGTTGACTGGGGAGAAGTTAGCAAGACCTACTTGTTCATAACCTATTGTGTTCCTTTATCTTTGCTACTTTTTTTAGTTTTAATAGGTTAAATGTAAAGAAAATCAGCAGAATCTAGGAAACTTGGATAACATTATCTATCACCTTTACCTTAAAGATATCCTATCTAATAAAGAGTGAATATGCTAATTGACCATTACACCCTCATAAGGATGGTGGCACCCACAGCCAATAAGGAGGGAATATGCTAATTGACTGCCATGCCCTCAAAGATGGCAGTGCCCACAGCTACAAGATGGTGACTCCCAGTCCCCTCTGCCCCATCAGGGTGGCAGGCATGTGGCAAGGCTGGGCCCACCCCCAGGCAGGTCCGGCCACTCCGCATGCCTGCCTCCGGAGTCCCCCAGTCCCCTCAGCCCCCCAGCTGCCCAGAGCCATCCTGAGGCATAGGTAAGCCTTGGATTTCGGCTGCCCAGCCCCCCAGGGTCAGCCTGAGGCCCAGGCAAGCCTCGGATTGCAGCTGCCCAGCCGCCCAGGGCTGCCCGAGGCTCAGGTAACCAGGGCCAGCCGAGGCTTGTGCTGCCGGCAGTGGCAGCAGCAGAGGTTTGATGGGGGCTTCACCTTCCCCTGATCGCCAGGTCGCCTCCTCTCCCTGAGGGCCCCCAGACTGTGAGAGGGGGCAGGCTGGGCTGAGGGACCTCCCTTCCAGTGTATGAATTTTCATGCACCGGGCCTCTAGTTATAGAATATTCTACTCAACAACATATTCTTTTCAAGTTCACTTGGGCATTCACACAGATAGGACATATTCAAGGCCATAATAAGAAACATAAATTGCTAAGTAATGATGAGGTACTCTTTGAATAATTGCCAATATAAATGAATCAGACAAAATGTGTATGTGCATAGAGATTATATTTTCTATTTTTAATTAAAATAATGTTGGCTTTCCTGATATCACCAATGATAATATGGTGAAGAGAACATGTTTTAGACATAATTAACTCATGTTTAATAATGATAGAAATAATAAATGAATTCTGACTTCCAAAATTTTTCTTTTAAAAATTTATTTTGTGTGTATGCCATAAAACAGAAAACTCCCTTTATCTATCTTATTAAAAAATTGCTCAGCTTTTCAAGGTTAATTACTATTACTAGATAGTTTGGTAAACATTTTAATATATATGCCAAATTGCCTTAAAAAAAAACATCCCCCCCAAAACTGTATCATTATCCCTTCTTTAACTAATACATAGGAATGTCTATTTCCCCAGACTCCAGTAACCATGGAAATCATCAGCTTGAAAAATTATGTTAGGGATAATGTTAGTCTCATGAACAGAAGAGAGTGATCAGAGTTGTAAAAAAGTCACAGGTTTGATCTTACTGTAGCAAACTACGCTAATGATTCTTACAAGAGAGAAAAAGCTTAAAGATCCAGTAAACAAAGTAAGAACAATGAAATCCATAAATTTATTCACACTTGAGCCATTACTTCTGCTAAGGACAAATTTTATCTTTTTAATCCCTGTAACTTTTTCATGTTTTTGAGTGGTTTCAAAATGAGTAAATGATTTCTAATGGCATGAGCATATGAATAAAGAATCATCAAATGATTTGCTATTGACATACAGGACCTAGATGATCACTGTTCATATATAGGATTTAGTAAGAAACATTGGTTTACATATTGAAATTATGTTTTGTAGCTGTAGAAACTTATTTCATGAATAATACTACAGTGTATACGGTCCCGTGCAACATTTGTTTCCTCCACGCCATGTTAAGTAATCTCATTTACCTCTTTTGAAATAAAGTTAACTGAGAGGCCAGCTACTGTTCTGGCGCCCAAACAGGGCCAGTCTGCTCACCCATCAGAACCCATCTTGAAGTCTGAACTATTCGGACACAGCTACTTGTGACATTCATATAATATCATGTAAATAATAACAGTGCACTGAAACTAGTTCTGCTTTTGAATAGTTGAGGGCGGTGGAGAAATTTTGTGCAATATGTCACTTTTCTAGGTTTCAAATATGTTGTTTAAATTTACTAAAAATCTGTTTTCCAAAAATTTGCAATTACATAAATGATTTTGAGAAGGAAATGTTAACACTAAAATCAAAAGTATCGCTATATCTTATTATTAAGAGAGGAAAAAAATAGTGCAATAATGAAAAAGCTCAAAGTATTTTTCCCCCCAAAGATGTTTTGAAAAGGTGATGTTGTTGTGGCTCCCATAATCTGATACCATGTTATTGTTTCAGGATACAACTGATAGCCATATAATGAAGCCATCCATGGTCAATAGTGGGTGAAGGTATATCATGGGCCCTTTGTCAACAATGACATTTCTGCCCCTGATCACTCAAGGACTTGTCTGTGACACCTGCCCAATAACATCCAGTTATATCTAGGCTTTTCGGTGCACAATTTGGGGAGAATCAATATAAATTTTTCTCAAAAATAAATCATAAAACATAGAATAATATATTGTGCTGTAAGAAAAGTAATGCTGACTGCCTGGGTTTCATTATAGTTGCATTCCTGATGGAAAAAAAAATAGAAAGACAAATTCAGTGAATCATTTGATTTATTATGTCCTGTTTATATAAGAGAAACAAGAAAAACCTATATAGCCCTGATTGTTATCCTGAAGCGGTTAAGGGGGAAAAGTAACCTATTTCAATTCTGAAAACATTTTAAGGAAAAAAATAATGAAAACAGTTTGAAACCTGTTAATCCCCTAACAGAAGGTTTATTTATCCAGAGCATAGCCTTACTTCAATGCAGAAATTATTTAGTATATTACACTGAATAAACAATTATTTCATTTTTTATACAATTCTTTGATATAGGCATAGACTAGATTCTATAACTATATCACGTTTCTTATGAACATTATTATTTCTTATCAAAGTCTTAAAAATTACACACAAAGTGATTAAGGGCCACTAATATACTGCACTATTGATCTGTGTGATTCTAGCGTTTCTATTTCACAAGCTGGCTTTGAGCACGATGACATTTATTTGTGAGCCTGACTGTTGTTCCATGTGATAGAACAGTTTTCTAGTGAGGACTGAGGTGGTGCTGTTTATATCATAACAGAAGAGCTGGACAATAGTTCATGTAGTACACAGGAGGTTGGGAGGACACCTAGGGCTAAATTATTTGTTGGAAATCTGTTTCTGTTGTTTATAGCAGATGGGAGCAGTGTCTGCTTTGAAATTCCCCGAATCAACTTGAGCCCACAGAGTATAAAATTCTAATATATGTACAAGATTTGCTAGATTTTAAACAGCAGTGTGCTTTTATTCATTCTACCAGTCATGGGAAAAGGAACCTGCCGTCTAATGAATATGATATGTGAAATATACATTTTATTGTGCATAAATGCTAAAATATTCATAATATAAAGTTTTTTGCATTTTTGGTGTTTTGTTTTTTTCTGAGGCATATGTTCCAAAATGTGTGCTGTGCTTACTTGGGTGAAGTAAGCTAGAAAGCACAATGCGATGCTTTTCTATCAAAATGTTTTGCTATCAAGGGCCATGCTGGCCTATAGAAAGTAAAGCAAGGCTCTGACTCAAACAAAGAAAAACGAACAAAACAAAATAAAAATCAAGTGAAACTCAAAGTCCAAAACCTCAGCAGATGCTCTTTCAACTCTCATATTTCCATCTTGCTATGATTTACATTTGAATGAAATTTTCCAGTTTACTGAGTGACATGAAACTTAATTAGATCCTCCCCATACAAAGGAATCATCAGTTGTATTAACATTATGATTTTATCAAATTGAAAAAGTAAAGTTTACAAAAGACTATATAACTGTGATTAACATAACTGTTTCATTTTAATGCAATAACTATTTTTACTTTTAAAAATATACTATGTGAATGAGAACATTGCAGAGTAGTATTGATGAAAATATAGCATAGTGTTTTATCAAATTGTGAAAAAGTTTTAATGATGAGCAAGAAAATGAGGCACGGTATGAAAATAAAAATCATTTGGGTCTTTAAATAGGTTTTAATTGATTTTAGAGAAGGAGGGAGAGGGAGTGTGGGAAAGGAACAGAAAAAGAAAGAGAGAAAAGAAAAAGAAAAAGTGAGAGAGTCATTGTTGCCTATTTTATGTGCCTCCTGGGTGTGTGCCCTGACCAGGAATCAGTGCATGTGATGGCTCTACAACCAACTGAGCCACACTGGCTAGGGCTCAATCTGGTCTTTTTTTTGTTAACATATTTTTATTGATTTCAGAGAGGAAAAGGGAGAGAGAGAGAGAGAGAGAGAGAGAGAGAGAGAGAGAGAGTCAGAAACATTAATAATGAGAGATAATCATTGATCGGCTGTCTTCTGCATGCCCCACACTGGAGATCAAGCTGGCAACCAAGCATGTGCCCTGACTGAGACTCCAACAGCAACCTCCTAGTTCATAACCAACCACTGAGCCATGCCTGCAGGGCTCAATCTGATCTTTAAGGTCATGGGAACAATTGTCCAGACCTTTGATAAAAAAAAAACAACAAAAAAACGGTTATTCAGTAAAATCACAACACATGGTAGCTTTAGAAACTATTTTATTAAAATGTAGTTAATGCTTATTTAAAATACATAAGTATGCATTAAGGTATAATTAACAGAGTACTAGTCATTCTGGAAAGACAGTAAAAGCAGAACATAGTCACACAGAAATAGACAAAAGACCCCCATGAATAATATGAACAACATAATTAGGTGACAAAAAATCCCCATAAGACCCATAATAAGGCCAAGTTGTGATAAAACACCAGCAACTACAAGGTGTCTATTAGAAAATCTATAGTCTTAGCAAACTAATTGATTTGGTTTAAAATCAGTCAGTATTTTCTTTACTTTCTTCTTATCTATCTTCCTGTCTCCTTTTCCCATTTTCTTCATTTCTTCTTTCTTTTTTTAAACTTCTTATTTTTTAAATATATTTTTTATTGATTTCAGAGAGGAAGAGAGAGGGAGAGAAGGGTAGAAACATCAATGATGACGAATCATTGATTGGCTGCCTCTTGCAAGCTCCACACTGGGGATCAAGCGCACAACCAGGGCATGAGCCCTGATTGGGAGTGAACTGTGACCACCTGGTTCATAGGTCAACACTCCGCCACTGAGCCACCCTGGGCAGGCTAACCTTATTTTAGAAAAATTTTCAACTTATAGAAATTTGTGAAGATGGTACTGGGATTTACCATATACCTCTACTCAGTTTCCCCTACTGAAATCTTACATTACTATGGTGCACTTGGTACAACTCATAATGAAATAATTTTGACATGTTATTAACACAGAGCCATGGTCTTTTAAGAGTTTCTTAGTTTTTAACCTAATTTCTTTGTTGTTGTTGTTGTTCCAGAATATTTATTCATCATGTCTTTTTAGAGTCTGTATGACTGTGAGAATTTTTCAGACTTTTTTTGTTTTTGATGACCTTGACATTTGTAAGGAGTAATGGTTAGGTATTGTGTAGGATGTTCCTCTACTGGAATTTATGTGTATGTTTTCATGATTAGACTGGGATATATATATCTTTAGAAGGAAGACTACAGAGCTAAAATACCTTTAAATCCCACCATATCGGGGGTACAAGTGTTAATGTTATATCAGGGTTGTTGTTAACCTTAGCCACCTGGTCACCTGAGTTAGTGGTTTTCAGCTTTTCCCATAATTCCGTTCCCTTCTTTCCATGCTGAGGATTTAGAGGGAAGTTACTCTGCACAGCCCGCATGTAAGGAGTGAGGAGTTATGTTTTACCTCTATGAAGGTAAGGTATCTATGCAATGTAATTAGAACTATTATGCATGGAAGAGTTGTCTAGTTTATTTATTTTGTTGTTCAAATATTTCCCTCTTTTGGCATTCAGCTGGCTCCACCATGTTCTAGTCTCATCTCTTATATTTCCTGCTCCAGTTGTAAAATCAGCCATTTGTCCAAATACCCTGAGTACCTTCACTGGAGAATAGTGCTAGAAGTCAAGCCCTGGGTGCTCCTTATGCTCCTTGCTATTGGGAGGTCATGGCCTCTAGGCCCTCTGAACTGACAGAACGGAGAAATATATGCATTCTTACAAAATAAACCGAGGCATATTAAACATTTTAGAGCAAAACTTGATTCCAGTCCAGCAGGGCCAAACCAGAAGTGGTTAGGCGTGCTCCACGGACAGCGGCTTTGGAGAGAGACCTTTATAGAGATAGTGCGGCAGCAAAGTAAGGAAACTATTGATTGGTCATGGCTTAAAGGCTGGTTGGCTGTTTGTGATTGTCCTTAAGAGTTTCAATTTCGTAACCTTGAGGCGCTTGCAGGCTTAGATTTTGGGTTGCTTTCTAGGCCGCCATGGCCTTGGAGCCACCTCAATCAAATGTCCTCCTTGTTTAATCCATTTAACGGAGCCTATACTGTCATGTATCTATACATATGTGTACATATGTGATCATCTGTATCGATATTAAGCTCAATATGCGTTCATACCAATGTCTCCTACTCGAATCCATTGTCATCTAACCTCCCCACCTTGTTAATCCGTCAACTCCCTCTGAATACTGAGAAAGTTGGATGCCACTATCTGGCAGCCATTTACTTAATTGTTCAGCTCCACTGCGTGTATAGCAGCATGAGAATTGGTAGCCCATACCCCAGGGGAAACTGCTTTATTAACAAACACAGTGCTTATGCACAGTTTGCTTTACTTTTAGTCTTACAGAATTCCCTCATTGGCAAAGTTATTTAGGTCAGCATCTGCCCGTCTCCCTTACGCCCACTTCTGTGCACCTGTTCCACACATTGTGATACAGTTAGATTGCTCTGTCACATTCTCCATTTCATTCAGGGTTTCCCCAGCTTCTTAATTGATTTTTTTTTAATTTGTATATACTAAGGTTTACTCTTTGCGCTTTAAGGTTCTGTGGGTTTTTATACATATTTAGTGCTTTCCAAATTTTCCTCTCTTTTTCCCTCTCCCTACCTTTGTCCCCGCCTTTCTTTCTTCCTTCCTTCCATCCCTCTCTCTTTCTTTTATTGTAGTGATACTTTTCTCATTTATATGCTGATAGTCTGTCAGTTTATAGAGTCAGCGCTATTGTTATTAATACCTTTAGATTCCCCTTTCTCATTCTTTCAGAGGAAATTACTGTTACACTAAAATACATATTATATATATATAGATAGATAGATAGATAGATAGATAGATAGATAGATGCAAATTACTATACCTCCAAAAAGCCCACCAGCCAGCCAATCAGGAGTATGCAAATTAACCCAACAAAGATGGCAGGTTAATTTGCATATGCAGGCAAGGAGCAAAGACTGAAGATTGAAGAGTGAAGACTAAAGGCTCTGTTGGGGCGTGAAGGCTGAAGGCTTGGCTCTGCTGAAGGCTGAAGGCTTGGCTCCACTGAAGCATGGGTCCCGGGTGCCGGAGGAAAACCGGTGCTTGCAGCCAGGGGAAGGAAGGCCTAGTGCACGAATCTTCATGCAACGGGCCTCTAGTATATATATATATGGGAAATACCACATTCTGAGTTTTTAAAATAACTGATTAAAATAACTGATTTTAAGAGATACAGAGAAATACTTAGTGACAGTTTACTGTCGAGCAGTTGCTTTGCTTTGCTTTTATGTGCTACCCACATCTCCAGTCCCATTTCAGATAATATCCCGCAGGCTGTCAACAAAGGGGGATAACATGAAAAGGAAGCATACATTTTTTATAAGAGTGACCTTCCGAAAATGCCAACATGCCCTGGGATCTTATATCTACCACAAGACAACTTCATAGGGGAGAGTGAAGGTGATAGAATCCAAAGAAAAATGCTATGGATTCTGGAGTTGAGGGTGCTTCCTATTCAGCTGCCTTGTGAAGCAGCCAGTCTCTGGCCTCTGAAGAACCAGAGATCTGGCAAAGGCTGATTGGAGTGAGGTTCGTGTCTTACATAAGATATAGCAGCTGAGTTCACTGGTGGAGTTTGTAGAATAGCAGCTTCACAGGTTATTGTTATCAGAAACAAATGCCACCAAATCTTGCAGAGGGGTACATACAGCAGAGCAGGGCATTACCTGAAGGGCTGCAGCTGAAGCAGCAAAGTGGACCAGAACTCAGTGGGTGGCGTGGGTGAGGCCACACAGAATTGCAATCCTCAGTGAAATGAGCATAGGACCCAATATGACCACTCCTGCTCAGGCTGAATTAATTAGCTACCCTAGAAAAGCAATCAATCTGAGGAATAGTAGGAAATAGAGTAAAAGTACAACATACTTGAATTCACTGTGTTTAATACTTTTAAATGATTTAATTTGATGGTGTCTTCATGGAAGTGATTACATTAAGATTTCTATTATGTAGAATGGTGGCTTGTGATACAAATTAAGTCCAATTATAGAAAATAATGTTACATGTTTGAAATCTGAATTTGAAGTTTCTGAAAGTCATACAGCTACCCTCTACTCTGCCTTTGATAAGAAAATTGTTCAATGTTTGCTTTAAGTCTTGTTGTATAAATTCCTTTTTAGGGTGAGTTGGCTTTTCTGTATGCTTTGTTGAATGCTGACTGGATGTTTTTTTCATTTAACCTTAGAAAAGCTTATCTTTCCAACTTGAGTGTTCTCTGTGTGTCTATGTGTTATGCAGTGATATTTCTCTGTCACACTGTGGCCAGGAGAAGGACTAAATCACATTATCTCTGACAGAGAGAATCACTTCCTTATTGAGGTTAGATCTGAAAATGGATCTCATATGGTGCAGCCAGGGATCATCCCCAAACAGAAAGAAATTGTTTTTAACCATTTTGTATCCATTCTTGTAGCCTTTACAGATAACTAGTAAACTTTATGTTGGTCTGCATGACTAATATGGTGTATTTCCACACTGTAAATAGAACTGAAAGCTATGTTTAAAGAGAAGGGGTCTCTTCAGATAAGCTGTGGTATATCTCATGTTTGTATAATATTTAACCAAGTTGTAAAAATTAAAAAACAATGTGACAGAAGCAGGATCTGCATATTTTAAATTTACAATATGAGACTTTAATTTGTTGAAATTAAATAAATATTTCTTTATGATTGAAAGATTGAATTTATAAATAAAAATATAGCAGAAAAAATTATACAAAGTATATCAATGTAAGAAATTTATGGATTAATATAGATTAAACCCATTAAAATGCTAATGAGAAATCTTAAAGTCCAGAAAAATAATTCAAAGAGCTTTTGTCAGCCTACAATATTTTTTCCAAAATAATAACCATGTTAAATCTGGAATGGAGTGAAACTTGCACTATCATTTCAAGATTTTTATAAAATAATAATAGTAAACAACATGTTAACAGTATATGATCCTAACTCAAACTTTAAAAGAATTAGTTTGAGTAGCTTTATTGCTACAAATTTGGACCTATTCATCCTCATCTATTTCTTTGGAATTAATGGAAACATATCTTCTATGTCTGTTATAATATAACAGAGCCTTTTATTCATGCCACCAGCTGGTTGCTTCTTCCATCACTAAAGTAACTCCTTTATATGATCTCTTGAAATGGATAAAATTTTTTAAAAAATGGCTATAGAAAAAAACACTGATCTTGGCCAATGTGTTATAAATGTATGATATATCTTTCCTCCATAACGTATGAAAACTAGGCTTGAACTTACAATAAGTCCTCAATGATAATAGGAAATAAAGTAAAATATAAGACCAAAAACATTTTAAGTGACTACACAAATTTATTAGAATTTGAACACTCCTTTTTAAGATATCTGACTTTGAAATCTTGCTCTGCTTTCAGAAGAGTAGAGGCAGCTTGATGATCCCTCATGTTACCACGATTAGAAGTTATCTGAGTAAACATATGTTGTCTTCCCCCTCAGATTTATCGAGACATAATTTGCATGTAACATTGTGTAAATTTAAAGTGTATAATGTAAAGGTATGATACACATACATACTGCAAAATAATTACCACAATAAGGATAGTTAATGCATTCATCACCTCACATAATTAAATTTTTTTTTGTGTGTGTGATTAGAACAAATATATTCCTTGGAGTCTGGGCCAAAAGAACCTTAGGTCTTTTGGGTAAGAAACAGATATTTTTGTCATCCTTTTCCGAAAGGTTTCCATGCCACTACAGCTGTCAGCATGGTCATTTATGCTTTCAATGGGGAACTGACACATACCTAATGAAGTTGAATATGCTCCTATGGTACCAACAGTATAGTTCTACTGTTGTTTGGTGTCAGAAATTTTCAAAAGCTGGAATAATGAATCCTATAAAATTCCAAAATCTATTCAGATGTTCAGTTTAATTGGTAATTGGGTTTGCACAAAGCTGAGTCCAACTTTTTTAGGTTCCTTCTCAAAGAAGTCTCAAAATTTTTGGCTATCAATCTTGCCCAATGGTCAATTTCTTATGCCATGGGAAAATAGCTGATATTTTCTTTAAGGCAAGATTAAAAATCAGAAGTTAATATGCAAAATTAAACTAATAAATACTACTGAAATATAGACTATATTGTCTTGATATACTAAAAACCCCTGAAAATTTAGTTCCATCCTTTTTGAATTAATCATGGCTTAGCTGTCCAAAACCAAAACTGTACCAATAAATAAAAACTATCTGCAAAAAAAATATCCCAAATAGTGGCATCTATTTTTAATATTGATGACTACTAGACTATCTTGAGAACTTGCCTGCTTGATCTAATAATGCATTGGAAACCAAACTCTGTGTCAAATCATTTAAAAATGTATGATCTTGGTCTTTGGATATGGCAAATGATGGCCCAGTTGACATTCCCTTTGGGTGTTTTTTAAGGGAAGTATTTCTGGGTAGAAGAGATCATTGCTCTCCCTGTAATGCTCTCTTAATTTCCTCAGGCAAACACAGTTTAGTTTGCTAATCTGGTCATTGGAAAAAGTATGGTGAAGTCGCCCAAAGAAGTGTCTATGTTTTGTCATTAAAGTTTTGCCCGATCCCTTAATATTGGCTCATGACTTGTTGACGCAGCACTTTTTTAAATTCACCTTTTTGATTATTCACAAAGCTGGTTTTTCTCAAACTTTCTTTTCTAATTTTGGAGAAGACCTTAATTTGACAGTGTTAAATTACCTGTTAAAATGCAGGTTTGAATTAACTTTCCTAGGCTGGCAAATGTGTGCTTGTTTAACTATATTTTAGCAGTAAGTCATGTTTTAAATATATATTTATGATAACGTAAAAATTGTGCATTCTTCAGAGTCTTTTATTGAAGAGGGTGACCGTGGAGTATTTAAAAGAAAATTGAGAATCACAGATTTCAATCATTCATCCACAGTGAGAATTTAAACCTTATTAAGTTGCCTGTGTATTCAAATCTCTAGATCTATAAATGCTTGACAAAATAGATGATTCGAGAAACTCACTATTAGCCTATGCTTGACTATTCATAATTACAGTAGTCCCATAAAAATGTATTCACATTATCCTGCCTTAAAATTTACTTTTACTGCAAAATGTAAAAATATAAAACCTTTGACTTTAGGGGTAGAAACCTTCAGGGAACAGAAATACACCGTTTCAAAAACTTAAACTAAGGAGATAATTTCTTACCCCGGTTTTGTGGCTGTCACATTTTTTTCTTAGAGATAGATCATGTAACTTTTTACAAAATGAGTATTTCTGGATTCTTACTCTCCTCCATCATCATTTGATCCTCTGTTTTAAATTCTGGGAATAGTTAAAAGGATGAAAACACCCACAGTCCAATCCTTACTGCTTTACATTTACTGCAGTCCTGCCGCCGTGAAAACCTTTGTCAAAGTTTCACATTTCACCACCTCAGTTTCCAGTGGGTTGTTGTAGAACACTCTGTGTGCCACATGCCAAAACCAAGGCTACGCTAGGCATACGTGCTAACTGGAGACATATGGGCTTCACCCCTATCCTGGACTCACAGTATCTACTTCAACCCTCACACTTTGTGCCCAAGCCTTAAAAATTGCTTCAAATAAATTATTCAATAAATATATACACATTGATTTCCACAGCTCAACAACAGTCAATTCTCTTTTTTTCTTGCTTCTTCCTTTAATTCTTTCTTTCTTTCTCTTTCTTTCATTCTTTCTTTCTTTTATTTATTTTCTTTATTGATTAAGGTATTACAAATGTGTTCTTATCCCCCATTGCCCCACCCCACCCCCACATTCATGCCCTCACCCCCCTGGTGTCTGTGTCCATTGGTTAGGCTTATATGCATGCATACAAGTCCTTTAGTTGATCTCTCCCCCTTACCCCCACCCTCCCCTACCTTCCCTCTGAGGTTTGACGGTCTGATCGATGTTTCTCTGTCTCTGGATCTGTTTTTGTTCATCAGTTTATGTTGTTCATTATATTCCATAAATGGGTGAGATCATGTGATATTTATCTTTCTCTGACTGGCTTATTTCACTTAGCATAATGCTCTCCAGTTCCATCCATGCTGTTGCAAATGGTAAGAACTCCTTCTTTTTTACTGCAGTGTAGTATTCCATTGTGTAGATGTACCACAGTACCACTCATCTGCTGATGGGCACTTAAGCTGTTTCCAAATCTTAGCTATGGTGAATTGTGCTGCTATGAACATAAGGGTGCATATATCCTTTCTGATTGGTGTTTCCATTTTCTTGGGATATATTCCTAGAAGTGGGATCACTGGGTCAAATGGGAGCTCCATTTTTAGTTTTTTGAGGAAACTCCATACTGTTCTTCACAGTGGCTGCACCAGTCTGCATTCCCACCAGCAGTGCAAAAGAGTTCCTTTTTCTCCGCATCCTCGCCAGCACTTGTCGTTTGTTGATTTGTTGATGATCTGCTGACAGTTCTTATGACACCTGGCAACAGTTCTTTCCTCATTGGGTGAAGTGGTTTAAGAAATAGACTGTATTCACACTTTTGGGACCGGTTTCTTTAAGATTCTGCTAGGTCTCTCTTCCTAGGGAAACTTAGCAGGAGCGTTAGTAGTACAACCACAGGTCATAGCTTATTCATCACCTCCCTCAGCTACAATTCACCCTTAGATTCTCTGAATCCTCAGTGTCCACTTGTGATTGACTGGTGGATTACCTAAGAGTGTGCCCTGATCCCTAATTAGTGTTGCTACCTCAAACTGAAATATATGGAGATGAGAAAGAACATGTAATTTAAAAAAAATTGGCCCACAAACACCTACAGGTAAATTTACTGGAATTCAAAGTTTTATTTAGTCATTAAAGAAAAATGGGGAATATGGAGAAATAATGTTTAAAGCAAGGAAGGAAGGGTAGGAAGAAAGAAGGAAGGGAAATGGAAAAAGGACCATCATATATCCCAGGCCTTCAGAGCATTAATGTATTGAAACTTAAAATGTTTAGGGTTGTTGATTTTTTCCCTACCACCAAGAACTGCCTAAAAAAATATACATATTGTATAGGAATTATGTCACCTACTCATCATCAAAAGGTTTAGCATTTTTTATATATCAATTTATAAAATACATTAAACATGGAAATGGAACTACAAAGTGACACAAACCTTTTGATCTGGGCATTATATATTCAGGAAAAGTGATTTACTTTTCTTAACAGAAGCCTGCTCATTACATAAGGCCAAGCTGAAGTGTTGGCGTATTTTTTTCACCCTCAGCACTATATTATAGCATTCCACAGACAGTAAAGTATCTCCTACTGTGACAAGTATTGATCTCATTTTTCCTTAGAGACTCCTAACAAGCCAAACTGTAGCTTCCTAAAATATTCCGCTGGAACAGTGGTTTGTCAGAACTATAAGTTAACAAGAAATTTACGTTTACTCTCCCACCACAAAATAAAACACCATCAGTATTCTCCTTGTATTTACTGATTATGCAATTGCTTTATTAGCTAAATGACTGAATGACCCAAGAATTGAAGCCAAGACTCTTTTTTATTTTACTTAAATATATATATACTTTTGTTCAGAAAGAAGAATAATCAATATTTTAATAAATGATAAAATAAAAATGAGGGATATGAATAAAATACAAATTTACATAGTTTGAAATCTTTATCACTAAATTATATTTTATTTCATGGTTTTAAAATGATTCTTATACCAAAATGCATATAAAATTAGCCTGCCTAAATAATAAGAAGGCAAGAGGCTTTATTTAAATGTCTTCTTATTTGTTACTCATGCCATGCTTTTATGAAAATTATAAATAAAAGCAGTGATTGAAAGGAGAAAAGTTATAGTGTATTATTAATGAGATTTAGGATATTACATAATAGAAGCTTATAGACCATTATGGTAATCATTTATTAAAGTGCAATTATTAATGACATTTGGTCTAAGAAATTGCTATAAAATAAGAATGCAAATGTCTAGAACACTAAATATTACTGAATTACATAATGAGTAAATAAATATATGATTTGCTTAAAGAAAATTGCACCCTTTGAAAAGAAAATCCATTCTTTTTAAAAAAATATATTTTATTGATTTTTTACAGAGAGGAAGGGATAGGGAGAGAAAGTAAGAAACATTGATGAGAGAGAAACATCGATCAGCTGCCTCCTGCACACCTCCTACTGGGGATGTGCCTGCAACCAAGTACATGCCCTTCACCAGAATCGAACCTGGGACTCTTGAGTCCACAGGCCGACGCTCTATCCACTGAGCCAAACTGGTTAGGGCAGAAAATCCATTCTTGAATGATATATTTCAATTTCCATCAAACTTTATAACAATATGGTACATTTTCACTTTTAAATTTGGGAACATACCAATATTAACTCAAATCTTTTGAGATCATATTACATATGTAAGTAAATCTGTTCAATTGGTACTTAGGAATAAGTTATGCAGTACAGGAATCAAATATATAAATGAAACAATGTCAAAGGGATTATCTAGTCCTTTCACTCACACATTAGGCAGCAGTGTTCTAAATCATATAGAAAAAATAATCTCCTTAAAAAACTGCAAGAAAATTAAGGGAATAAAAAATGACTCCATGATCATAAGTAACTATAACTAACATCTTATATACAGTATATACTAGAGGCCCAGTGCATGGATTCATGCACCAGTGGGGTCCCTCAGCCTGGCCTGAGGGGACTGAGCCAAAACTGGCTCTCCAACATTCCCTGAGGGGTCTGGGATTACGAGAGGGTGGTTCTTGGGTGAAACACCGTGGAATCAGGTTCCCTCCTCTCTGGTTCCAGGTGTGTCACCCGAGAACTGCCACTGCCAAGAGACTGCAGCTCAGAAGCTCCTGCGTTGAGTGTCTGCCCCCTGGTGGTTAGTGCACATCATAGTTACTGGCTGGCTGGCTGGTTGGCTGGTCACTTAGGCTTTTATATATGTAATGTTCCATTCAAAGCTTTTATATAGAGATAATGTTCCATTCAAAGATTTTATTTATTTTAAATTTATTTTCTTCTGACCCTTATATGAAAATGTCATTTTCTGCCTTATTCTCACAGAATATAGGCTCTAAATTATCAGTTTTTCTTTTATTGGAAACCGTAAATTGCACAATACATTTCATCCTCTGAAGAAAAGCTGCCTATTGCATGTTATATTACTGAAGAGACAGTAATGCAACACACATTTGTTTTAATCCAAAGAGTAAAGTCTTAGGACTGGTAAGAATATATTCATTTAGTTGAGAACTGAAATTGACCCAGAAATTTATGTTTTAGAATAAAGAAGATTCCTTTTTTTATATATGAGGGCTTGTATTTCCAACTTTGACCTTGAAAACAATATAATAAAATTCTATCATGTCAAATAAAGAAGGAAAAAGAAGAAAGTCAAATTTCCCTTCTCTGGAGAGTTTGGAAGAAAAGACCCAACCTTTCTTATTAGTCAGCTAAACAGATATTTGGTACAAGAAATAGAGTATTCACCCATATGACTGGGATTCATGAATTTTGTGTTTGTTTTAGCAAATAAATATTAGAATTCCAAACAGCCTGAATACCACAGAAGGAAGACAAAGATTTACACAATCTCTTCATGGATAAAGCTGTAGTCCATTTTTCAGGGTAGATCAGAAGACTTACACAGTTTAGTACCATGAGTTGCATGAAATTGTCACTAACACAAATTTAACACAATACCTCATCTACACAGTCCCATATAATGCTTTCGACATGTCATTTATTACATATGGGATTGTTGGAAACACTATTTTCCACTGCTGTATGGCTGATTTTCCTAGTAATTTTTCATGGGTGTTCATATTTTTTTATTTCATAGGGTTCCTCAATACATTTTTTTGGCTTTTGGTGCATTTTAATTTGAATACAAATTTTTTATAAGATTAGCAGAATTTAAACATTTCCACATTAGAAAAGCACGAGTATTATTATTTACTTAAGAAGCTAATCCTTTATTAACAGTATTAAGTACTTATAACTTTAACCCCTATTTTATAATGTTTATGATGAGGGTTATTTGATTTATGCAAACTTTGCTTCATAATTCTTCTGAGATATATATGTGAAATGTTATAACATCCTATGTTATGAAAGGCTAATATGCAAATAGACCAAACAGCAGAACGACCAGTCGCCACTATGTGCACTGACCACCAGGGGGCAGACGCTCAATGGAGGTAGCTGCCCCAGGTGGTCAGTGCACTCCCACAGGGGTAGCACTGCTCAACCAGAAGCCAGACTTATGGCTGGAGAGTGCAGTGGAGGTGGAGGGAGCCTCTCTTGCCTCTGGCAGCACTAAGGATGTCTGACAGCTTAGGCCATCCCCCTGAGGGCTCCTGTACTACGAGAGGGTGCAGGCCAGGCTGAGGGACCCCCTGAGTGCACCAGGCCTCTAGTCCTATCTAATAAAAGAGTAATATGCAAATTGACTGTACCTCCACTATACCCACAAGCCACGCCAACCAGCCAATCAGGAGTGAGTATGCAAATTAACCAAACCAAGATGGCGGTTAATTTGCATATCCAGGAGTAGAGCGAAGACTGAAGACAGCATAGAACAGGGGTGGGCAAACTTTTTGACTCGAGGGCCACAATGGGTTCTTAAACTGGACCGGAGGGCCGGAACAAAAGCATGGATGGAGTGTTTGTGTGAACTAATATAAATTCAAAGTAAAGGAGCGGAGGGGAGAGCAAGAGAACCCTCCACTCTTTTGGCTCCACAGGCCAGATAGAACAGCTGAACGGGCCGGATCCGGCCCACGGGCCGTAGTTTGCCCACGGCTGGCATAGAAGGAAGCCAAGAGTTGCAGAAGGGAACAAAGCTTCGGAGAAGCAAGCAAGTGGGGCTGCAGAGAAGGGAGGGAAGCAGGCGGGGTGGGGGAGAAGGGAGGGAAGCAGGCGGGGCGGGGGAGAAGGGAGGGAAGCAGGCGGGGCTATGGAGAAGGGAGGGAAGCAGGCGGGTGGGGGAGAAGGGAGGGAAGCAGGCGGGTGGGGGAGAAGGGAGGGAAGCAGGCGGGGCTGTGGAGAAGGGAGGGAAGCAGGCGGGGCTGCGGGGAAGGGAGGGAAGCAGGCGGGGTGGGGGAGAAGGGAGGGAAGCAGATGGGGCTGTGGGGAAGGGAGGGAAGCAGACCCCTGCAGAAAGCCCTATTGCAGGAATCTTCCTGCATCGGGCCTCTAGTTTTATATAAAAATGTTTTTCTCCAGTCACACACTAGAAAATTCCTAGTACCATTTGGAAACAAAGGTAGCTGTTAAAATATTACATTAAAAGTTCATCTGTGTCTTTAAAGTAATCTATAAAGTAAATAATTAACTTTGCATATTTCATTATATTTTTGTGATTGTATAGCCCGTAATTATTTTGTCTTTTTAAATTTGCTCCAATTTACTGTACAAAGATAAATTGAATTTATTATTTTAATTAAATAAATAAGATATATTTCCCAATATTTAATTAATTAATTAATTAATTTAAAATCCTCACCTGAGGATATTTTTCCATTGATTTTTAGAGAGAGCAGAAGAGAGAGGGAAAGACAGAGAGAAATATTGATGTGAGAGAAACACATTCATTGGTTGCCTCTTGCACACACCCTGACCAGGGCCAGGCTGGGGAGTAGCCTGCAACTGCCTGCAACTCTGTTAAGAGCCCTTGACCAGAATCGAACCGGGGACCCTTCGGGTTGCAGGCCAAACTCTATCTACTGAGCAACACCGGCTGGGACTCCCAATATTTTATTATCAGTGGTTCAATTCAAAATAATCATTTGGTCTAAAAGTAGTTACTAATTACAGTTTTCTAAAATACATTAGTCTATCAAAGTCACTTTGTAAAAACAAGAATAGCCCCAGCACAAATATTAAATGTTCTATACTTGAAAGTTTTTCAAAGCAGAGCTTTGCTGACCTAACTTAATCTTATTTTATAATCTAAAAAAAATAAAAGAGCAAGTAATTGATAAAAAATGCCAGTTTAATAAATTATTAACCATATGGCAATCATCATACAATTCCTTTACTTTTATTGTAAAAATAAAAGTTACCCTTAATCATTGTTTCAGGTTATATTTAGTTTTGATATTTATTTCAGGTTATAACTAGGTGTTTTTTTTCATTAAATTAAATTTCAGAAATATAAATTCTGATATAAAATGGAAAGTCTAAAGGTAGCATTATGTATATTTTTTCTCTCCTTTGGCTTAACATAGCTAAATCAGGCTCCCTCTACTTACACTTTTTCTAAATTAGTTTCAAATAGTTCTGCCTGTCTACCCTCCTTCAGGCTCCTTTCCTGACAATGGCTCCTTTCCTGCAGGTGTTTGCAAAGAAATCTAAGAAACTCTCTGAAAACAGAATTGACAATCCCTATTTTCAGGAGCCTAGAAATATTGGTCTATCTTCAGATATTTTTTGAGGAACAACCTTTGACCTTTTTTATATGAAAGTTTATATAAAACATAAAAACAACTTATTGAAACTACTCTCTTTACTTAATAGAGTAATTATTTGCATTGTAAGGGTCTGTAGACAAAAATCCCTGTACCAAGTATTATAATAGGACTGAATTATTTACATACTTTAAATGGAAACTTAAGCTTTTACTTTTATCTATATTTTTTTATCTAAATGATGGATAAAACAATATAGACACATTCATTCTTATTACAGCTGTAGTAACTGAGAAGGTTTATGAGATCCAAGTATTCAGCAAATGCACTATGATGGGACCTCCTTATAGTGATCAAGGCATGGTTTGGCTAATGATAATAATTATACTGCCCGTTTTAGAGATTATTATATCTAGACAGTAGACTAAATATTTTACTCTCAGTATCTTATTTATTTCTTATCACAGTCCTATGGGGAGTAAGATGGTATTTTGATAGTGATGTTTGCAAAGTTCTTGGCAGTTTTGTTTAATACTATATTATAAATATATTTTGTAAATGCATGTAAAATATTCTGAGTAATTACTTTTAGTTATACACCTGTGTGTGTGTTTTGTGAACTATCTAAGATTCCTAATTTTGAAGTATAAGATTAAATGGAATTTAAAATAAGGTATAGTCCAAGATAGTTAACTGCCAGAGGTCCTCACGTGGGGTACTATCTTGCCAAGGCTTACTAGCAACCCCTAAACAACGGATGAACAGATTACTCCTTCTCTGTGAAAGAGAAGGCTAAGGGATGGCCTGGCTATAGCAACCAGGCAGCCTCGATTGCATGCCTCATTAGGCTTTTATTGTAATTTTTATCTTTAGAGTCAATCAGTAGGATGAGTAATCTTGGGAGGACACACGTGTCTACATTGTCCTCTAGGCAAGGGCATCCAGGGATTAAGCATAAGGATTCCAGTAAACACCTGGGGGTCTGCATGGGCACAGACTTGTTTGGAAAGGTCAAGAAATAATTAGGGGGCACCACCATCGACACTCCCTTGTCTTCCCTAAGTCAGAATTCTGATAACCAGGGCAGGTGGCCTTCCACATACTTCCCTTTTCTCAGAATGTCCTCCTTACAATTTTCCAACCAAGTCTCCTGTGCTCCCCAACAGCTATTTCAGCTAGGTGGAATTTAAATATCCTCTTGATATACCAGTTGTTGTGTTTGTTTTTTTCTCCTATCTCCAACTGGAGTGAAGGTAAACACTGAAAAACAAACCAGAGAGAGGAGAGAAAGAGAATAATAGTATTTACTTTACTGGGTTATACTGAGAATTAAGTTTGATAATATATGAAAGTGTTTAGAACAGCTTGGAATGAGATAAGTAGTATTTGCTATTACATAAGTGATGTTAGGTAAAATACAAATGTCACCCAAATACTATATTTTCTTTATAAAATTATTTGATTTCAAATCAAAAACAATTTACAAAAGATATTTAGAATTCCAGGTAGTACTAATACTCTTAATTTATAATTGTTCTATTAACATATACTTACCACCTATTTAAGGGATAAATTTTATCCTACTGTAAAACATAAAATATAAAATTAACTCTAGGTCATCCAATATGCTTATTTATTTTATTAGAAGTTTTAATTTTTTTATATTCATGAAACTATATTAAATATTATATTGTTGAAATGTATTAGGCTTTATTTTTAAGTTTCAATAAAATTACATCTCTCTACACATTTGCACATATATACTAATATATATACATACTATTATACATATGGTATATTAAAGATTCATATTCATATTTTAACATTGCATTGATGTAAGATTTAGCATTTGTGCAGTCTTCTTAATACTATTTTCTAACCAACATTATTTATAAAACAAAACAACAGCCCTAACCGGTTTGGCTCAGTGGATAGAGCGTCGGCCTGCGGACTCAATGGTCCCAGGTTTGATTCCGGTCAAGGGCATGTACCTTGGTTTCGGGCACATCCCCAGTAGGAGGTGTGCAGGAGGCAGCTGACTGATGTTTCTCTCTCATCAATGTTTCTAACTCTATCTCCCTATCCCTTCATCTCTGTAAAAAATCAATAAAATATATTTAAAACAAACAAAAAAACAACATAAAACTCTTCTTCAATATGAGTGCCTACTGAGTTTGCCTCCTTTTCCTTTTCCTTATCTCCATGTTCTGCTATCATATATGTGGTTCAAGCCTCATCCTTTTATATGTCTTCATTCAGATTCATTAACTTGTTAATTTTTATCTAAGACATTAGATTCCACTTTTATTTTTTGGTTAATCTTTACCCAAGAATATTATTCCATTGATTTTTTTAGAGAGAGTGAAAGGGAGGGGGAGAGACAGAGAGAGAGAGAAAAACATCGATGTGAGAGAGACACATTGATTGGTTGCCTCCTGCACACTCCCGACCAGGGCCGGATATCGAGCCTGCAATGGAGGTACATGTCCTTGACTGGAATGGAACCGAGGACCTTTCAGTCCGCAGGTTGATGCTCTATCCACTGAGCCAAATCGGCTAGGGCTAGATTCTACTTTTGACTAATGTTTTCTCAACCACCTTGTAGTTGAAATTTTCCTCTATAAAAATTCCCAAAACTCAGTTCCAATAACTTTTCATTTTTTTCCCTCATTACCTGATACAGAAAGAGAGGGTTCAATTGTAGTTTCAATATGCGATTGAAGTCTACTATAAATGTCACTTTTCTACTTATATTAATAAACATCCCGAGTCTGATTTCTGCCCTATGATTATAAGTCCAGGTTGATATATAAATTCACATTCACAATTTAAAATCAGATTCCTTAGTTGTTCCCTTTGGTTTGTCAGAAGAATAGTTCCTTATCTCTACTGATTCCCACTCATATTCTAGTTTATACATGACTGAGATGACATTTTCACATATTCTGGTCTCTTCACAGTCCTCTACCACCCTCCTACTAAAACTTCCCTGACAAATTGGTAAGAGTTACATAGAAATGCATGTGTTATCACTGCCAATGCAGCCATCCTCAAAACTATCAAGATCAGCAAAGAAAAGTAAAGTTTGAGAAACTGTCATAGCAAAAGGAGTCTAAGGAGACCTGGCAGTGAACTGTAATGCGATGGTCTGGATCAGTGGTCGGCAAACAGCGGCTCGCGAGCCACATGTGGCTCTTTGGGTCCTTTGAGTGTGGCTCTTCCACAAAATACCACGGCCTGGGTGAGTCTATTTTGAAGAAGTGGGGTTAGAAGAAGTTTAAGTTTAAAAAAATTGGCTCTCAAAAGAAATTTCAATCGTTGTACTGTTGATATTTGGCTCTGTTGACTAATGAGTTTGCCTACCACTGGTCTGGATGAAATTATAGAACAGAAAGGATGTTAGCTTACACTAAGAAAATCTGAAAAAAAATAATGGACTTAATTATATATATGTATGAGTTCATTTAAACAATATTTAAAATATTGAGTGAAGACCCACTTTCTTTCAGTATGCAGATAAAACTACATTTGCAATCATTTGATTCCTCAACAGTAATCCAGAACCAAGTTCCACTGTTCTGGCAGTGTTCGCTTAGTACGTGAGGATATTTACCAAAATACTAATAGCTGTTATCCTTATGCCCTTATCCATAATTAACTTAATTTGTTGTCCTTTTTGTGTTCAAACTTCTATGGTGAACTCATTTTACTTTTATCATAAAATAACTCATAATAAATGTGGTTTTTGAAATGCTAAAATAAATGGAATGTCTTCGCCTACTTACCTTCTGTGACACTATTTCCTTTGTGTCATGTCAGTGTCTCTAGATATTATTTTATTTTTATTTATTCCACCTATTTCCACATTTTATTTGACAGCCACAAAGGCTGCTTTGTTGCAATTAAAGCAATTTTTAACTAAAATACAGTACCTGATTTGTTGTTCTTACATAACTGAATAAAAAGCCTGTGGAATAAAACTGGCAACATCTTCTGTATTTCTAGTGAAACAAATAACTAACCCCCAGCTTTTAAAAAACATTACAGTTATGGTTTAAAACCTAAATGCCGTATTTTGTAATTGACAAGACAGGCTATTTCTAGTGGCTTTGTAAAAAACACACCGCGGTACCTGGCTTGAAGGACTAGGAGTAAGGCACATATAGACATTACGGTGAGACTACAAGAGAAACTCAGTGTGGACCTGAGAGTGGCCGGTCTGATGTCCTCCTTGGCACCAACTGGTGCCAACCAACAGCCCATGACAAACAGCTGGTGCCTAATGAGCAACAACATCTTTAGCCTAGTGGCTCCACTGGGATTTCAATACTGAAAGTATATTAATGGAAGATTCACTTTCAAAAAGAGAAGTTTTTCAAAATGTTCCATCATGAGCCTGGACTGGCCAGAGCTACCATTCTCAGTGGGTGTGCTGAACAGCCTTTCTGAAGGGGCAGTACTTGGGGGACAACCCCAAAACCTGACAGCCAAGGCTGAGAGTCCTGGCCAGGCAGACTTCTTTAGGTTCCAGCAGGTGCCAGTAAGTGGGTCACAGCGGTGTTCAAGCACCTCCTCCTCCAGTTAAGAAAGCACCATGGCCTCAGGAACCATCTTTTCTCTTGGGCCTTTCTTTTTAATCTTTGCCATGATGGATTCTTTTTTTGTTTGTTTGTTTCACCTCTCTACTCATTCCTAATGCCTCTCTTCTACTTTTCTGTCTCTACAATTATTTTCTTAAAATATGTCATGATTTAAATAACATATATTCTTATACACAAAAATCATATATCCAACTCAAATCACTTTTTCCCTTTCAAAAAATCACATATATAGTAACTATATGCATGACTCACAACATATATACATGTGTTCCAAACAGAACTGTCTACTTACTCTCCAAAATCATATTCTTATCAATCATATTTGCCTAATCAGAGTAGATTATATCAGAAGCATACACTCCTGCTGAAAACATTCAGGTAATTCTCAATTTATCCCTTTCCCTCACCAACAGACACTTTGAGCCCAACAGTAAATCATGACATTTTATCCCGACATTTCCCCATCTATCTTGATCTGACCGTAGTCATTTTTCATTTTGATTATTCTAACAACTTCTTAAGAGTTTTATAGGATTAAAGTGTTTCCTCCCGAATATTTTAAAAATAAATGTTTTAGCCGAAACCAGTTTGGCTCAGTGGATAGAGCATCGGCCTGCGGACTGAAGGGTCCCGGGTTCGATTCCAGTCAAGGGCATGTACCTTGGTTGCAGGCACATCCCCAGTGGGAGGTGTGCAGGAGGCAGCTGATCGATGTTTCTCTCTCATCGATGTTTCTAGCTCTCTATCCCTCTCCCTTCCTTTCTCTGTAAAATACCAATAAAATATATTTAAAAAATAAATAAAAAATAAAAAATAAATGTTTTAATTTAAAATAGTTTTAGATTTACAGAAAAGTTGTGAAGATAGTAGAGACAGTCCCCATATACTTTTCACCTGTTTTTTCCCTTTTTAGATTAGTGTGGTACATTTTTCAAAATTAATGAACCGATATTGAGACATTTTTATTAACTACTCTCTGTACATTATTTAGATTTTCTTTATTTTTATCTAATATCCTTTTTCAGTTTGAGGATCCCATACAAGATAGATTATATCTAGTAGCCATGTCTCCTTAGGTTCCTCTTGTTCATGATAGATTGTTGGTCTTATTTTTTGATAATATTGATAGTTGTAAGGTGTACTGGTCAGGTATTTTGTAGAAATATAAATTCAATACCAATGTAGAAACCTCTTGATTTATAGAAAATTAATTATTTCTCTATTAAAAATTATTCTGTGTCCAATAAAGATACATGTTTGAGGCTGTGGTCTTCAGTATCTAAATTCTGGAGGCTTATATATATATATGTAGATGTGAAACCTAAGCATATTGAAACTTAAAACATAGAGGAATCCATTAGTTATGCTAAAGACAAAATAAACATCATGAAAAATTGTATATAAGGCATCAACCAGAAATTTATACAAACTCAAACTTATAACCACTCACAATCCTAGACTTAGCGTTATTTTCCCAAAGTCCAGATAACCCAGGACATTTGGAATACTAGAATCCCAGCTATCATTCTCTTTACTTTTATTTATAAGAAATATAATAAAATTATACAAGTATAGGTTTAATTTCATAGTAACTGAATCTCTACTCTCTCCCCCTCTCTATTCCTTCTCTCTTTCTCTACATAGTTAGCTATTCATTGAGCAGTCTTTATGTTTGCAATGTTTTCTGTTCTGCCTTTTTACTGCCATTTGAATTTGAAAAGCTATGCTATAACTTGGCTGGGGAAACAAGAAGCAGAGGAATCAATGTTAGGAGAATAATGTGGGATATGGCAAAGACATGATGTGGAACTGAATGAATCCAACAGAACTTCTACAACAATTAGGGGCCTTAAGGATAAGGACGGTAATGTAGTTAATTGACACAGGCTTTCAGCTTCAGAGTATACCCTGATAATCCATATTGAAGTAGCCAAAGCAATGATGCATGAACAGCACCTGCAACTCAGCGAGGGGGTAAAGAGTGAACAGAACAATGGCTTTAAGTTCTGCTAACAGAACTTATAATAATGCTGGAAGAATGTCTACTTACTTCTTTAAAGCCAAGGACATTCTTTGTCTTATGCATAATTTAAAGTGATATGTACGTAATTCTAAATAAAAATGATGATGTAAACTCATCAAGGGCTTTATTTAACATATATATTTTTTAGTAATGGATCTTCATCTGATTCTAAAGAAAACAGGTCAAACTGTATATCTTTGTAATTTTAATTGAGCATATATAATGACCTCTTGCTCTGTACTGTTATTTTCTCACTTCATCTTCACATTACCTTAATGTGGTTATTTCATGAGCATTTTACAGATAAAAGTCTATAATTTTTAAAATATATTTTTATTGATTTCAAAGAGAAAGGGAGAGGGAAAGAGAGATAGAAACATCAATGTTGAGAGATAAACATGTCCCCTACTGGGGGTCGAGCCTGCAACCCAGGCATGTGCCCTGACTGGGAATCGAACTGTGACCTCCTGGTTCATAAGTCGACACTCAACCACCTAGCCACACCAGCCAGACAAAAGTTTATAATTTAAAGGGTTAAATGACTACAAAAGATCATTCAATTAGAAATTATTAAGCTTGCATGCAAACCAACTCTAATTAAAATGCACCTGTGGAATTGGTAGTTATTAGCATCAATTAAAAACATCTACATTTTAATTGAACATTTTAATAAAGCAGTTTTTAAGATTGAGAGATAATGATGGCTAAAGACTCCAAGATCATTCTGATTTTTAAAATGAAAACATAGTATGCAATTTTTATAGTAAAAAAGTAGGAAATAAATTTAAAATATAAAAACAATTTTTAGTCATGAATCTAACTTTGTGGATACATTTTTAATTTTCTAATTTTAGCTAAAAGATACATTTAGGAAGTGTGAGTTTTCTATGTCTTAGACAAGCTGGACTCCAGCACATTGAGCCAGATTTGGAAAGGAAATTTAACAACCCTAATTCTATTTTGTACCCAGATATTAGTTGTCTATTGTACTTGAAGATATAGAAACAGAGCTAAATAAGACCAATCAACAGCAAAAAACACACATCGATGATTCAAGTGAGCCATCTACCTATATTGGAAAAAAAAGAACATTGTTAAACAAGGAATTAAAAGAGATATATGTAAAACTTAAATGAAAAAGTAGTAGAAAAAGGATTAAATGGGTTAAAATATATGGTGACAGAAGGTTTGACTTTTGGTGGTAAGCACAATGCAATATACAGATGATGAACCATAGAATTGTACATTTGAAACCTATATAATTTTAATAATCATTGTAACTGCTATAAATTAAATATTTGAAATATTTAAAAATATTAAAAAAATAAAAGTGAATTTAGCCAAAAATCTGACCTAAGTATTGATTTAGGTATGCATGTATCACTAACATAATTCAGATTTCCTACATTAAACACTAAAAAAAAAAAAAAAAGGAGTAGAAGTGGGGGAAGGTAGAGTCCATGGGTATTGTAGAAAAACAGAAGGTAGCTCTTGCTAATTTTTTGAATTGCTAAACCAAACCAGACATAACTTGTATACAGACATGACTTCTATTTGGCTTGGGATCCCTGTCCTCCCCATTTTTCAGGTAGAAGTTGATCTAGTAATCTGGAGTACATCTTTTTGGCAGAATGAATGCATGCAATTTTACTGTGAATGGTAGATTTCACAGGTTCAGAAACTTAACCGAGCATGTTGCCACTGTTACAATCCATTACAATCCAGAATTTAATGGTTGCATTCCTGCTTCTTGATATCTACTTACATTTCACTAACCTTAAGAATGCTTTAAGCTAATGTGAGAGTTAAACCCCAGAATTATGCAAACCTTTATAGTACGTGGGCTGGCATTTTTATTGCCTCCTGGGTCTCCTAAGCTTCTGGTTTCATTATTATACACTCCATTGACCTGAACTTAAATCTTGGCCCCACTTCCAATTTAAACAAAAAATTAAAATCACTCAAAGGAAGAATTTGTGCATTTAGATTTCAGTATTTTACCAAAGAAGCTCCAAGTTTTTTCCCCCATCTCTATTATTCAGAGCAATTCAACTCTTCCTAACTTTATTTCAAGGGTTATCTATTTAACGAGAAATATCTTCTGAAGAAGACCATTCTGATGGTAGACACAAATGCATCCAGATTGACTGAGGATGGTTCTGTTGATTCTTAGGTAGAAGGGCATATAAGAAAGAAAAGACAGAAAGGTTGAACATGCTAATGTCCCTTTTATATCAAATGGTAAAAAAAGTATTTGTTAATCTTGCATTTGGAGCTGTTTTATGCATGTATCCACTGCCTATACTTGTTTGTGTGTTTTTTATGTTTTCTTCTTAAATGTAAATAACGTTAGAGAGATTAAGTAATTTGGGTCAATAAATATGGAGGCAGTCTTGACTTATGTGGAATTCTGAAACTTCATGATGGGTAGTCCAGCTATCTAGGAATACATCAATATATATTTTTTCTGCACTGTAAAACATTCTGAACAATATACTGTGAATAGTTAGACCATTAAAGAGGTCCTCCTGGGCTCTATTGGCTTCATAGTCCCACCTGTGCCATTATCTGATATTCTGGTTTCAGAGATAAGTTGCTTGTCTATGGATTTTGTCTGCTGGTAAACTGATATTGTTTAATGTCTTAGGCACGCTGATTCTCAAGTAGAAACAAAGGTATGTCTGTGTCTATATTGTCTATGTCAGACCTTAATCAAGTCTAAATAATCTAGACAGATGTGAAATACTTGGGCTGCAGAATTTTGGGGAAGTGTGTCACCTGTTCCATCTTTGTAATTAGATTTGAGCGATAAGCTGTTCACCTGGAGTATTTACAGAGAGATAAGCTGTTCACCGGGTACTAGCCATGCAGCTTTGTGAGATGTGCTAGCTGCCCAAAGTTATGATTGCTGATGTGTCAATCATGGATGGTAAACCTTTGACAGGCTAAGGCCTCACAGCCTCAAAGCCAGCATGTACGATCCAGTTCTCACCCCTAAAATATATATTTGATTTATGAAATGATTATTGTCCTACAGGTTGCTGGGTGAAAGTGACTGAAGCTGCTACTTACAGAGTGCAGGGATTCCATAGTACAGGCAGCGATTCATGAGTATTTACATCAAGTCAGAAAGCCTTAGATAGCAAGGGTCATGACTATTTCTTCATGCTCTCTTCCACACATAATTTTTACACTTCATGGCCCAGAATAAATGCCTTTTTTTTTGCGTGAAATACTCCCTGAATAACCCCAGTCAGGATTCATTAACCTTTCCTCTGTAATTCTTTCTATTTATAACATGTATCTGTATAGCTACTATAGTTCTTATCACATTCTTGCTGGTATAATTTCATGATGTATTATTCTCCTTTTGCTCTGCCATTAGGCATCTAGCAGGGTTTTACTAGGCAGACAACAACCACAAAATGTTACTTTCCAAGTTAAAAATATTGCCATCCTGTTTCTAATTTTCCCGGTGCCAGTAATATCACTGCATGTACTTTAAAAGGGCAAATGTATTGTTTATGTATAATACACATCTGAAAATTGGTTAAAACTTAGTTGTAAAATATGAAAATATGATTTCCACAGAATAATATATTTAGCCTATTTAAATAGTAATTATTTAAAAAATCAATTATGAAACCATTTAATGTTTCCCAGTCAGTTCCTCTATCATTTACACAAAAACACTGAAAGTATGAAAATATACCCTATTTTATGACTTTAGAATTTTGCACATGGCTCCTCTGTTCTTAATATGGTCATTGCAACTCTTAGTAAATTTGGAGACAGAATAATAGAAATAATATAAACTAATAAATAAAGAGAAAAACACAGATTAAGAAAACCTGAGTCTCAATGACATGTAGGCCATAATAAGTAGTTTACATGCATATAGTTGGAATCACATAGAAGGTAGATGAAATAAACAGAAAAGTATATTTGAGGTTATTAAATTCAAAATTTCCCAAGATTGGTAAGAAAAATTTTAAAAAAGGAATGTCAGGCCTCTAAATCCAAGGTGCACTCCCATGAACACAGACACACACACACACACACACACACACACACACACACACACACACACACACCTGGACAATACATCATAGTCAAAAAGTCATAAACAAATATAAAGAGGAAATAAAGAAAAAGTCTACCAACTCACAATTCTATATTGCCCAGTTATAACTTTTCCCTAATAAGTTATTCCTTTAAAGCAGATGTCAGGGAAACAAAGGAAAAAATAAACAAATGGACGACATCCCACTAAAAGAAATCATAAAAAAAAATGAAAAGGCAACCCACTTTATGGGAGAATATATTCAACAATGATACATCAGATAAGGCGTTAATTTCCAAACTATATAAAGAACTTCGTATACAACTAAACATCAAGACGATAAACAACCCGGTTAAAAAATGGACAAAAGATCTGAATAGACACTTCTCCAAAGAGGACATACAGATAGCCGATAGGCATATAAAAATATGCCCAAAGTCTTTAATAATCAGAGAAGTGCAAATTAAAACTACAATGAAATATTACCTCACGCCTGTCAGAATGGCTATCATTAATAAATCAATAAATATAAGTGTTGGCAAGGATGTGGAGAAAAAGGAACACTAGTACACTGCTGGTGGAATGCACACTGGTCCAGCCATTGTGGAAAACAGTACAGAACTTCCTCAAAAAATTAAAAATTGAACTACCTTTTGACCCATTGATCCCATTTCTGGGACTATATCCAAAGAAATCAGGAACACTAATTCAAAAGTATATATGTACTAAATGTTCATTGCAGTGTTATTTACAATAGCCAATATCTGGAAACAGCCCAAGTGCTCAACAGTAAATAAATGGATAAAAAGATGTGGTACATTTACCCAATGAAATACCACTGAACCCTAAAAAAGAAAATCTTCCCTTTTGCAACATCATGGATGGACCTAGAATCTAATCAACAAAATAATTTAACAAATGCAATAGAGACAGAAGACTTTTCCAGAGGGGAGGGGATTAGGGACTGGGTGAAAAATGGTGAATGGATTAAACAAAAAATGCATACTCAAAGAAAATAATTATGTAAAATTATTATAACAATTTCTTAGTGAGTACTTCTGTTAAAATATGATGAGAAGGCAATTTATACAAGCTTCTAAAACTAAAAAATTTCCACAATATATTAAACATCCATGGTTTTTATTCATTACAAATTATTCATTACTCTCTTTATAGTTTCAACTCCTTGTCAGGCAAGTTAAAAACAGCAGTAATTATTGTGACAACAACATGAACATGTAAATAGAGTTTTCTTATAACAACAAAATGGTTGAAAAAAATTTTTTTCATTCTGCTGTCTACAAATTAGACTGGCAGGGAGCAGGGAGGAGGGAAATTAATGTTCAGTTAGCTCTCTATTTATAAAATTTTGTTACTCAAAAAAGAAATTTTCTAAGGTTAATGAAAATTTCTTACTTAACTGACTCCTAGTACAAAAGTAAAGCTTACCACTATTGCCATTTATAGACACTCAGTAAAAACTGATCAGGAAACTGATTCAGTAACTTAAAGCTCACTTTTCTGGGTCAGAAGAAGGAGACATTTGGGGTCCAGAGTCTTCAGCTCCAGTTCATCTGATTCCAGAGTCTTTCTTCTTCTTCTTTTTTTTCTTCTTTTTCCTTGGATACTGCTCTAAAGATCATATATGATATCCATTTTTGCTTTTTGTGCAAATCATCCTTTTGGAAGGGATTTATTTTGTTTATATCTTTTTTCTATTTGTTTTATATACTTTTTTTTTTACACAACTTAGTTGCCTAAATTTTTCTACCAAAATTTAATATTTTTAACTTTTATTTTTTCTCAGAATCCTTTATTTAACTTTTTCTCTTAATATTGCTAAATGCAATCAGATTGCATTTTCTTTTAATGTTATCATGTTACATGTTAGACAAGTATTCAAGGTCGGGAAAAATTTGTGTGAATAGATCCCACACATTACGCAGGAAAGAATGATGATTTTTCCATTCAGTTAGTTTGTTGGCAGCTATTGATAAGTGTCCATATTTTGCCAGATGTTGACCCTTCAAAAATGCTAAACCAAGGAACTCAGAGGCACAAGATCAAAATCTCTACAAGATGACAATAGCAGTGCTTTTTTCAAGTCTCTTATACAATCCAAATCTTGTCAGGAATTACCTATCCTAAAATATATGGTATTTATTATTTACCCTCACCCTTCCAAATCCAGTGGTCCAGTGGAACCTTCTATATAATAAGAAATGCAGGTAAACATAATCATAAATTCAGGATAGTCTTTGTAGTGTAATCCCTCATGTCGAGGTTAAGAGAAAAAGAGCACACATATTTGTCAAATATGTAGCTATAATTATTGGTGCTGCCTTTTTCTGTGTTTATGTGTCATGTTTTAATAGATAGCTGAATGGATTACCTATGAATATTTATGTCCCTGTCCTTATAAAAATAGTGTTCATCAATGTAATCACTCAGATAATGAATTATATATGTCATTAGAAGTAAGAAAATATTTATGATTTATAATCCAGTCTCTCATTTTGAGGTGCTCCCAGCCCAGTAGTGTGCACAAACCTATAACTAGTACACAATGGTCTGGGATACAAAGATTTTTGTTTATAAGATCTATTTTTATGTTTACCAGCCCAGCAAGTGTACACACAAACACACACACGTACACACACACACTGGTAGATTTCATACAACCCAGAATTTATCTGGAACAAGATTTGCTAAAGAATTTACAAAACAAAAACTGAAATAGATCTAGAGACATGGAAGCATACAACAAACTGATGAATCTCAGAGGGAATGGGTGGGGAAGGATTAACCAAATAATTTATATGTATATATACATAACCCATGAACACAGACAATAGTGCAGTGAAGGCCTGGGGAGGGAGTAGGTGCCGGGTAGAGGGGGTCAATGGGTGGGGGGAGGGGAAGAGGTATCTGTAATACTTTCAACAATAAAGATAATTTAAAAGACAAATTGAGAAGATATGGGAAAGCAAAAATAATAAATAAAACTAAATCAAAAAGCCAAGCATACAAAAAGCCCAACAAATCATCACCACCACTAACAAGAACAAAGGCAACAAAAATCTACCTGTTTGAGATCGAAATACTGCTTATAATTCAAGTATACAAGATTCCCAGTGTTCATAGCAACTTTAATTTTCTCCAACATGTTATGCAAAAATCCTCTCTAAAAATATCTTTTTGTATTATACTCACCTTTTCACTTAAAGGAAGCACTTTACAGCTTCTTTTTGGTATGTCTGAATTGCCAGCATCACTACTCTTGCTCTTTGGAGCTATTATTAAGTAAATTGAGGGTTACTTAAACAGAAGCACTGCAATTCTGAGACAGTTGATCTGATAACCAAAACAGCTCCTAAGTGACTAACCAGCAGGGAGCACATGCAGCCTGGATATGCTGGATAAAGGGATGCTTCACATTCCCCAGCAGGACAGAGAAGAATGGTGAGAGACTTCACCAAACTACTCAGAATGTCTTGGAATTTAAATTTTTGAATATTTCTGAAATTTTTCATTAAATACTTTTGTGCTGCAATTGACTGTGGGTAACTAAATCCCAGAAAAGCCATAGTACAGATAAGGGGAACTACTATATCTGCTATCTCCTGGGTGATACTACTATGGGCAGGGCTAGTCTAGAGTGAGGACTGACATTTAAGGTGGCATAGTGATGAAGATTAAAATATTTGAATTTATTATATTAAATATTCAGATTAACACAAAACTTCCTAAGATGAACAAAGTATTAATATTTTATTTATTTATTTTAAATATATTTTATTGATATTCCACAGAGAGGAAGGGAGAGGGACAGAGAGCTAGAAACATCGATGAGAGAGAGAAACATCGATCAGCTGTCTCCTGCACACCTCCCACTGGGGATGGCCCGCAACCAAGGTACAAGCCCTTGACCGGAATCGAACCCGGGACCTTTCAGTCCACAGGCTGACGCTCTATCCACTGAGCCAAACGGGTTTGGGCAAAGTATTAATATTTCAAATTAAACAAAAACTGTATGATTATTATTGATCTCTCCTTTCATCTCAGGTTCCAATATGGCTCTACATGAAACTATACTGATGTTTACTTAAAAATTAGATGTTTGTTCAACATGATTTTTTGCAGTAATTTTGAGCTGTTTGTAAAATATTGAACAAAGAATTGTTTACTTTTATTACTGAGTTTTCGGTTCCTCACCAAGTTTTGCACTTGAGTCAAATGCCTTTGTCACCTCACCTTATCCCTGGCCCTGGCTGAGGCAGAATCGCTCATTCTTAGTGATAGTCATCAAAGTACTCCTTGGATTCTACACCTTGAGAGCATATGGTAGGGTTGTACTTCTCTACTCCCTTGAAGCGAGGTTATGTACATGACTTGCTTTAGCCAATAAAATGTGAGCAGGATTAGCGTAAGCCATGTTTTGTTGAAAGCCTTTATAGGGCAGTAGGTAATTTGTCATGTTCCCTTACTTTTCTATTCCAGATGCTGGAGGTTTTGCCAGCCTGTGTTCAGATGTGGATGAGGCAGCCTAGAGCTGCAGGTCACTGCAAAGGAGAATTTAATCTTTTTGGTTTTAAACCTCTGAGAGTTAGATCTTTATTATTGCTGCAGAATAGCTTGGTCCATTTTCACTAATATACTCCTTCAGCAACTTAAATCTTTGCTAAATGTCATTTTCTCAGTAACGTTTTTCCTGAGTCTTTATTAGAAATTGCAATCTACAAAAAGATATCCTCCACTATACTTCTGGCTTTTCATTATGCTGCTCAATCTTTTTAATAGTATGTATCATCTTTTGACATGCTGTATTGGTAATTTTTAATGTTCTATATCCACATAGCATTTAATACTAAGCTTACACACTCATATTCTTATGGGCCATAGTGCGAACTATAAACTTCAATGTCAATGATACAATGGCCAATAGCTGGAGTTGCCACGTTGGGGTTGCTGGGTGGAGGAAATAGGAAGGAACATAGAGCCCTGAGCCCTGTTCATTCAGCAGTGTCTTGATCAACCACATCCCTAGGTTCTGAGAGTAACCAATGTTAGGTTTACAATCTTGGGTTGTTAGATGTTCTCTAGAGCAGGTAACCTATCATTGGGTTTCAAAACAATTCTTAATAATGTCATTTAAGGTTAAATGATGACTGGACATTTGGCTATTTGTCAGCATAAATTCACATGAGGTCCCCTCATGTGGATGCTTCATATACTCTCTGAATTATAAAATTGTTAACCATGTTAACCTTCTGCAATTTGCTTTGAAACTCACCTGAAGTTTTGGAAGCTTAAGAGAGCAGAAACTTTATTAATAACCCCAAATGCAACTGATTGGATTAAATTATTCAGACTAAAGAATATAGTATATTGAAATTAAGCCACTCACCCACATATAGCTTACCCATCAAGAGTCCATAATGTGAGGCATCCATGTGTCTTTCTACTTGTATTTCTCATTTAATGTAATATAGCATAATTTAATTAACTATATTAGCAGAGTATGTAAATTAATGTAATATAGATAAGTAAATTTAATCCTTTTAAAGTATGAATAAAGGCAAATAATCCTCAACAAAATTCTAGCAAATCAGATCCAGCAGTACATCAGAAAGATCATACACCATGACCAAGTAGGATTTAGCACAGGAATGCAAGGATGGTACAATATCCACAAATCAATAAACATGATACATAACACAAACAAATTGAGAGATAAAAATCACATATCAATTGATGCAGAAAAAGCATTTGACAAAATACAACACACTTTCTTGATAAAAACTCTCAACAAGGTGGGAATAGAGGATCATACCTCAACATAATAAAAGCTATATATGATAAACCCACAGCTAACATCATACTCAATGGGCAAAAACTAAAACCATTACCCCTAAAAACAGGAACAAGACAGGGATGCCCACTCTCACCACTCCTGTTTGACATAGTACTAAAAGTATTAGCCATTGCAATTAGACAAGAAGAAGAAATAAAAGGCATCCAAATTGGAAAAGAAGAAGTAAAGCTGTCCTTATTTGCAGATGACATGATATTGTACATAAAAACCCCGAAAGACTCCATCAAAAAACTAATAGACTGAATAAATGAATTCAGCAATGTAGCAGGATACAAAATTAATGCCAAGAAATCTATGGCAATTTCTATACACCAATAGTGAACTTACAGAAAGAGAGACTAAAAAAGCAATCCCATTTACCATTGCACCAAAAAAAAATTAAGATACCTAGGAATAAACTTAACTAAGGAGGTAAAAGACCTATACGCAGAAAACTACAGGACACTGAAAAAAGAGATAGAGGAAGACATAAACAGATGGAAGAACATACCATGTTCATGGATTGGGAGAATCAACATCATTAAAATGTCCATATTACCCAAAGCAATCTATAGATTCAATGCACTCCCCATTAAAATACCAACGGCATATTTCACAGACCTAGAAAGAACTTTTGAAAAAATTCATCTGGAATAAAAAAAGACCCCAAATAGCTATAGCAATCCTGAGAAAGAAGAACAAAGTAGGAGGAATCTCAATACCAGATTTCAAGCTGTATTACAAAGCCACTGTTCTCAAAACAGCCTGGTACTGGCACAAGAACAGACATACAGACCAATGGAATAGAATAGAGAATCCAGATATCGACCCAAATCACTATGCTCAATTAATATTTGACAAAGGAGGCATGAACATACAATGGAGTCAAGACAGTCTCTTCAATAAATGGTGTTGGGAAAGTTGGACAGATACATGCAAAAAAAAAAAAATAAAACTAGACCAACTTACACCATACCCAAAAATAAACTCAAAATGGATACAGGACTTAAACATAAGACGGGAAACCATAAAAATACTAGAGGAATCTACAGGCAGAGAAATCTCAGACATATGCCGAAGCAATTTCTTCACCGATACTGCTCCTAGGGCAATGGAAGCTAAAGAGAAAATAAACAAATGGGACTACATCAAAATAAAATCTTTTGCACAGTGAAAGAAACCATCAATAAAACAACAAGAAAACCCACTGTATGGGAGAACATATTTGCAAATGTTATCACTGATAAAGGTTTAATCTCCAACATCTACAGACAACTTATACAACTTAATAAAAGGAATATAAATGATCCAATAAAAAAATGGGCAAAGGACCTAAGTAGAATCTTTTCGAAAGAAGACAGAAGGAAGGCCAAGAGACACATGAAAACATGCTCAAAGTCACTATCTGAGAGATGCAAATCAAAACAACAATGCGGTACCATCTCACACCTGCCAGAATGGCAATCTTCAACAAATCAACAAACGACAAGTGCTGGCGTGGATGTGGAGAAAAGGGAACCCTCGTGCACTGCTGGTGGGAATGCAGACTGGTGCAGGCACTGTGGAGAACAGTATGGACTTTCCTCAAAAAACTAAAAATGGAACTCCCATTTGACCCAGAATCCCACTTCTAGGACTATATCCCAAGAAACTAGAAACACCAATCAGAAAGGATATATGCACCCCTATGTTCATAGCAGCACAATTCACCATAGCTAAGATTTGGAAACAGCCTAAGTGCCCATAAGCAGATGACTGGATCAGAAAACTATGGTACATCTACACAATGGAATACTACGCTGCTATAAAAAAGAAGGCATTCTTACCATTTGCAGCAGCATGGATGGACCTGGAGAGCATTATGTTAAGTGAAATAAGCCAGGCAATGAAAGAAAAATACCACATGATCTCACTCATTTATGGAAAATAAAGAACATTATAACCTGATGAATAAAAAGATAGATACAGAGGCAATAAAGCACTGAACAGACTGTCAAATTACAGCAGGAAGGCTGGGGAGTGTTGAGAGTGAGGGAAATAGATCAACCAAAGGACTTGTATGCATGCATATAAGCACACCAATGGACACAAGACAGTGGAGGGGGTGGGATGAGGGCATGGGACAGGGGCTAGGGGAGGCTGGGGGAAGGTCAATGGGGAAAAAAGGAGATATATGTACTAATAATATATGTAATACTTTAAACAAAATAATAATAATAAAAATAAATAAATAAGCTAAAAAAATAAAATAAAATAAAGGCAAATAACCTCAAAATTACTTCTCAATTAGTTATTAGGGAAGTACTTGATCAATATTGAAGAAAATATGTATTGAAATCATAAAGAATTCTATAGATAAATTGCTTCAAGATGTCTTTATATTTTTAAGTATACATGTTTATTTCATACACTGTATATTGTAATATGATTGCCAATATAGTAAGAGTTAGCACCTTATCAACAGTGTCTTTAAACTGTATTTCCACTTTACCCCCAAAAGACATTATTGTGAGCATGGTTTATGGAAAATAATAATAAACCCACCCACACTCAAACTTTCTTTGCAACACACAAGATTTTTAAATTAATGTACATGCATAGCATTTAAAATAATGTGTATACGTGGTGAATGTGTCATTTTTATGTCACTTTTTAACCAAACTTCCAATTAATTTATTTACCATGTGCTCTAAGGGCATCAGATAAAATGGTATCTAGTGTATAATTCTTTTAACTGGAGGCAATTTTAGAGGTCATCTATCTCTACTATCCTCACTTCTGAACTTTTTGTTAAGTTTAATGAATATATTCTGAAAGCCATTAAATGGCTTGAAAAATTGCATACCATATTAATGAAAAAAATTTAAAAATCTAGAAAATATTTCTTCAAACTTCTAGAGTAGATATTATTTTGTTACCTAATGTGCCTTTCCATTGTTTTCTCAGTTTTAATTGCATTGAGGAAAAACCCTCAAAATCAAGTAACTCCTTGGTGTATGTTCTCTCAGAAGCAGATTGGTCATAAAACAGAGATGTGTGTGAAATGTGTAGGTAGTTTGTTAAGAGGTGATCTTAGGGAGAACAAGTGAAGGGTGGGGGTGGGAGAAAGAGAGCGACCTAAAACAATAAAGTCTGCCAATGAATGGATTGCTCTTGTGAATAACTTGGACACAATCCTGTTAGGGACTTCTGAGAAATATGGGATACACTTCAAAATATCCTCATTTTAAGATGAGGAAATTGGGAGGTTTATCCACTCTCTGCCTCTTGTCACCTGCTGGCTGAGAGTTTGCCGACCACTGCCCTAGAGCATCACTTCACCAAGATTTCCAAGTTGTATTTGCCCACTACCAGCTACTCTTTTGCCACAAAAACACACAGAAGAGAAGTACAGTGTGAACCTGGTTCTGTCTGCCTTCCACAATATACATAGCACACCTGTAGAGGAATGGAGAGGAGCAATGAAAGGTACAGGACATTGCATCACGATTATCTGCTACAATTACATCAGATCCATAGACATTTTTATGAATAACTAGAGGCCTGGTGCAAGAATATGTGCATGGGTGGGGTCCAGCCGACCTGCCCTAATCTGGGGGGGGGGGGGCGGTTTGCTGCGATTGTGGATGAGGCTGGCTGAGGGGAGGGGCTGCGGGCAGTTCGCTGTCTAGCCCTGCCCCCTGGTCAAACTCCCCGTCCAGGGGACAATTTGCATATTAGCCTTTTATTATATAGGATAGACTAGGAAAGAATTCTATATACTATCCCATTTCCTCCAATATTATTAGGTGGCATCCGTGTTCTTAAAATTAATTAAGCTATTTCAACTGGAATATGCCATTTAAAATCATTAATAAATTAGTTATATTCCCCAAATAATCGACTTATTAACCCTTTTAGACAATTTAAGCTCCCAGTCAGTGTTTTACAAGTTAGGTTTACACATTAGGTGTTGATTCAACTTTGTTGAAATAGTAAATGCATATGTGTCACAGAATCATAAAACACATTTGGATCTTCCTCAAAAACATTTTAAGTCTGATCATGCTATCTCTGAAATGTTGTTTACAATATTTATATATAGGTTATTGTGTATAAAATAAAGTCATGATAGGTCAGCAGTTTTAGTAATCTGTTCTTTTATACATAATTTCATATTTCAAATTCTTCACCATTTCTATTTTTTATTTTTGGAGATGCTATCACCATTGTGACATAAAATGCTTAGGAACCATTCTTAACTTCTGTTAAACCAGCACACAGAGAGAAGATACAACTTAATAATATTAAAAACAAAAACAGAAATAGAAAATTAAAAAGTCAGATATTTTTATAATGTTCCTAAAATTGTTATAATATTCTTATCATTTCTGTAGTTCATTTTTCCTCTTCCCTCCCAGGCTTAAATTTTATCAAAAGCTGTGTTATTACCAGAATATTAGTAAGTAATAAACCTTTGGTAAATATTGTCCAGTTTTTTAAAATTGAAGTGAATGCTTTGACTTGGGATCACATCAAAATAAATGTTGGTCTCAGATTAAAAACTAATCTAAAATTTTGTACAATATAGTGATTAAAAATAGCCCTGCAGGTGTGGCTCAGTGGTTGAGCATTGACCTATGAACCAGGAGATCACAATTTGATTCCTGGTCAGGGCACATGCCCAGATTGTGGCTGGAGCCCCAGTGTGGGGCATCCAGGAGGCAGCCAATCAGTGATTCTCTCTCATCACTGATGTTGCTATCTCTCTCTTCCTCTCTGAAATCAATGAAAATATATTTTTAAAAATAATAGTCTCACTAAAAACTTGATCTCCAGAGTCACAGTGCTTGACAGCTGAGTGATTTTCTTTTTCTTCACATTTTCAAAGGTAGGAACTTTCAGGCATTATTGGATTTTTGTTGATTGATAGTTTATATTTTACAAATTTTACTAGATTTTTTTTTCATTTTTATTACGATTGGGTATACATCAGTAGTCATTTTATGGAAACATAAAGGTTTCTCTTTTATTAGGTTCAGTTCCAGCTATAATCCTAATTTGATTCAGAAAGCAGGAAGCCATCACGGCAATAATAAGCTTGGTAGATAATGTTTTTTCATTTTAGACAATACCAAGCTTCGAATGCTGTAATTCGTCTCCAGGCAACATTTTCTGCTCAGCTCAGTAGCTGTTCTCAGATTACAAAATGAAATTCTGATTTTGGTAAACTTAGTTTATCCAGAGTTAATGCTCTATGTGCATATTATGCTATCACTCATGTAACTAATTATAGGTGATGCAAATAAACAGTCATTGAAAGGATAATTTGTTTTACTTCTTTATTTTTTTATTAAGTGGCTCACTTCCTTTTATAATTTAAATCTTTCAAAGTTGAATTGAAGCATTAAGTGTTCAATTTCATCACAGTAAACATCTGAATTATAAGTAAATATAAAACACAGTACCAAACAATTTGCTGAAAAAAACAGAAAGTAGCACATGATTGGCTTGATGGTGATAAAATTTTAAAGCTGGAAGGAGCTGAAGAAATTTAGGCCCAGATTTATTAAGAAACTTGTTCAAGGGCACAGAAAGATTAAGTGGGTCTAGAATTCATATTTCAGCAAAGAAATTCAGTGTTCATTTCTTTTTTTAATTATTATTATTTTTAATTTCTTTATTGATTAAGGTATCACATATTTGTCCTTATCCCCCCATTCTCATCCCAAACCCCTCCCCATGCATGCCCCCACCCCCCTGTTGTCCATGACCACTGGTTATGCTCACATGCATACATTCAAGTCCTTTGGTTGATCTCTCCCCCCAACCCCCACCCTCCCCTACCTTTCCTCTGAGGTTTGACAGTCTGATCCATGCTTCCCTGTCTCCGGATCTGTTCCTGTTCATCAGTTTATGTTGTTCATTATTTCCCCCAGATGAGTGAGATCATGTGATACTAGAAATACACTTATAAGAACCGAAAATGAGACAAGCAATAATGGTTATGCTGAGAGGCAAATGAATCAGTCTGTAGTCTGTAGTTAGTTTCTTTCTGGGCCAACAGTTCTTTTGAGTCCCAATTTCAATGTCAAACAGTTCCTTATGTGTACATGTCAGCAATGATATTTCAGTTCTGAATGGTGGACAAATGGTAGTAATGCAGGTCCGACCCTCTCTGGTTTGGTCCTGGGCAACCTGCAGCAACACACAGCTGCTGCCTGCTAGTATGGCAAGGCATTGTCAGCGTCTTCCATCTCTGGATTGTTTCTCTTCTGTCTTGGTGGCTGGAGCAGTCCTGTCAGTTTCTCTCTGTTGCAGGAATCCACATGGTCTTGGAGTTGTTTTCTGAAAATATACAAACATATTCTTGACCAAAAGTTAATAAAGGAATCTTTTCTATAAATTTGACTTGGGATCCTTTTTCATTTTTTGCCCAAATGATTTTCTTTCGGCTTGTTTTGACACCATGTGTGTTTTTCATGGGTGTCTTGCTGTTAGCATTACAAATGAAAGTTAATTTTCTAAAGTAAAAATTTTCTAGATGTAATTTACTTACAGCATATTTTTCCTTACATGATCTTCTACTACCCCCCTTTTTTTATTTAAATATTAGGAGGCTTTTGGAAATTTTACAATGTAGCCTTGATAGCTTTTAAATTTTAATTTTTTGCACTAAATTATGACTGCTTTAGGTTCATTACATGTTACGCAATTTTACCATGAGATGAACTACCAATAAAAATTTTAGTTAACACTTTAGGAACAGCTTTTTGTCCAGTACCATTAATTTTTCTAGAATATTCGCTTATTTCAATTAGCCAATTTAAATTAGTCTGAAAACTTGACTACAATCTTATTTTACCCTGTAAATATTAGTGGAAAGGATTATTTGCCTTCTTGATTAGGCCCTGAGCATTCCTGGTGCTAGGCTGGATTTAGATATCAAAAACCCACTTCCCCACACCATGGGTAAAAGCTCAAACAAGTCTTGTTGCAGTGAGAGGGGACATAGGCCAAGTCTCTGCTACAGGCCAAGTCTCTGTCTGTTACCTGGGTCCCGATTTGAGCTGGGCATGGGAAGCGAAGCAGCCATGGGGGCAGGAGACCTCCCTCAGAAGGGGTGAGGGTTCAGGCCCCTGCAAAGTTGGGGGGGGGGGTGAGGGTCTGTGCCCCAACTCTGTTGACCCCCAAGTTCTCTCCTGATGGCCCCTCTGCGACTGTGCCTGTCTAAGGATGTTCCTTCCCTGAGGAATCTTACCCGTCTCTGGCTAACCAGTCATCCTCCGGGGCCAAGCAGGGTGATGTGAGGTTCAGTTCTTTCTTCTTGGTAGCCTATGCCCCTGTGGCCTCCACGCCCAGCACCTGCCTTGGGATCCCCTGGCCTGCTGGTGGGGCCCCGGCACTGATCACATATCTTGGGGAACCCAGGTTTCTTCTGCAGGGAGGGCCCAGTTCACCGCACTGGGTGAGAGACAGATCCATGGTACTAGCCACCACGAGGCCTCAACCTCGGCATGAACAGAAAGCTCAGGCAACAGCTGTGGGCAATTGGATTGTGAGAATCAGTGTTCATTTCAATGTTTTAAAAAATAAAATGGGTAACTAAATGCCTATAGCTATAACTTAAATGGATATAAAATGTTTTGAATAAAGGGTTATAAGCAAATAAAATTTAAATTATAAATCATATTTTATTTCAAATGACTATGGTCGAATATGGAAACAATGGGCCAGGAGAATTACAAAACAATGCTGTAGGATTTGAAGTGGGTTTAGAGTCATCTGCTCATTAAAGTGGTAAGATAAGGGCCAGACTTATTAACAATGGAACTGCTCAGATTCAGGTATCTAAAAGATGAGTGTATTTTGCTCAGTTGTATTAGTGTGTGTGCATATTTGTGTGAGTGGGTGTAAGAGAAGGGGATGGCAAGACAATGTAAATCACCACAAAACCACATGGCTGTATTTTAATGTGCATTTTTTTGATCCTTGTTTTATGGAAAATTTGCATTAGAATACAACTTCACTGTAGGAGTGGAACAACTCTTATAGAACTATGTTGCTAATTTCATAAATACAGACTACTTCAGTGTTTAATATACACAGTTTTCTCCAATTTCCAAATTTCTGTCCCTCTATGATCAGTATAGGTATTTTCTTCTAATAAATATTTTTTATTCATTAATTATCTGTTCTGTGTGCTTCAAGTCATATTTGAAGTTTTAATTTTATTAGTGAGTTTTTCTTTTATTTCTGAAATTCTCATTAAGTGGTTTATTTGTATTTCCTAGTTCTCTGCTGAAATTTTCTGTATGTTAAATTTTTCTTACATTTATTAAACATACATATTTCTAGCCCCAGTCTATTTTCTGATTTTTCTCCAGATATGGGGTCAAATCATTTTCACTGACTCTCTTAGATTTTTTATTTTATTATTTATTAATTATTTTTTAGAGAAAGAGGAAGGGAGAGGGATAGAGAGAGATAAGAGACATGGATGAGATGAAAGAGAGAAACATCGATTGGCTGTCTCCTGCTGGATTGAGCCCACAACCTGGCCATGTGCCCTGACTGGGAATTGAACCAGTGACCTCTTAGTTCATGGGCTGACTTTCAACCACTGAGCCACACTGGCTGGAGGAGATTTTTAATTGTTTGATAGCTCCAATATGAGTATAATTTACTTCGAAGTATAAGATTAACATCCAAATTTCTTTTACCTCTTTTTAAATAGAGTGTGTCCCAAAAAAGAATACACATAATTTGAATAATTATAAAGGCCACATTTATTAAAATACATTTCATTTTTAAGATTGATAGATCACCTGTTACAATTGGAATATGTTTTGGGGACACCTTATACATAAGTGCTAGGACTAAAAAGTTATCAGTTTATATTTTTTAATTGAGTTACATTTGAATCTCTATAGAGATGCCCAATTAGATGCAAATTTCAGAGCAGTTTACTGTAAATCAGATTAGGTTGAGATGTAAACATTAAAATATAATTCTCAGTAAAATTGAGCACCATTATTTGTAAATACAGGCATTTGATGGTATTGTAAGCCATGAGCATCTGAAACCAGACATCTGGAATTGAAATGGGGATAATAGTCCTGCAAAGAAAGCTAAGCACTTTTTGATGTACAATAAAATGTAAATTCATATAGATAATTAGTGACCAGTTTAAAATGCCAAGAATAATAAAAGAATTTCATTCTTTACTATAACCTCCTACTGCCACAGTGCAAATTAAACATTCATTGGTATAAAAATTACATCATTAAAAAAGAATCCAAAATACCCACACACAAATGCAAATATTTAATTTAGTCAGCAAACTAGCTCTGTGTAAAATAAACACAATACTTCAGTGTGATGTAAATGGCACTAAATACATCCCTAAAAAAATATCTCCTCACTGGATCATTTGAAGGTCCGCAATTACCCTTCCTAAGGAGTCTTATATTTTAAGTCTGTTGTGGTATTATGCTCTTTGGAAGGGACAAACCTTTGCAAGTTAATATTGCTGGAGGAATACTTATCTAATCAACAAAAATAGTTATTCACTTTTATGGGGTAATAACAATAATAGTGCTTAAAATTTGTCAAATGCTTGTTTTGTGCTGGAGATAATACATGTTATGCCAGGGACAATTTACACACACCCACTATAAATGATCCCTGATGTGTGTGTGTGTGTGTGTGTGTGTGTGTGTGTGTGTGTGTGTTCCATTTTCTCTAGGATTTCAGCCTTTTAGGTTTGCACTGGCTTTTTAGTCTCTCATATGTATTATGTAATCTCTATCAGAAGAAATACATACATTTTCCACATTTTGCAAAGGAAAGACAAGAAGCTTAAAATATTCAGTAACTTATATACTCTAAGGCAATTAAGAAATGACAGGTCCCAAATCCACACAGAAGTTTCATCGATGTTTGGGATAGGTCAGTGTGTCTCAAACTAAGCTTAGCAATCACTTGCTGTCAGCAAACAGAAATTCAGATTGAATAATCTATGAATTGTGTGATCTTTTTCATCTTTTACTTTTATTTCAGTACAATTTAAAAGCAAACTAAGTATTCTAGATAATCTATGTTGCAATCTCATATCGTTCGTTCCTCACATAATCTTGTAAACAGTGTGGAGGTATTTGTCTTATTTACCACTGCCTTGTGCTAAGAGTAGGACATTGCTTGAGTTAATGGAAAAACAAAAACAAACCTAGTGTAGTCTTATTAAAGAAATTATGATAAATATGACTTAAAATTTTGGAAACATGTAATTGTCTGACATAATTTGTATAAATATACCAAACTTAATGAATCTTTCTATATACGTTAAAATTGTATCAATATTAAGAGATGCAATTAATTTTAAAAGTTTTCAGAATTTTTGCTGCACATGAAATTAATATTAATTGGAATTATATTGGTTTGCAATTTCTGTTTTGTTTTTTTTTGTTGAATCTATTAGAATAAATAGTTTATACTTAGTTTACATTTACATGTATTCAATATAATTGATATGAAAATCATTTAAGCCAGTGAGAATTATTTTTCTTAAAAATAGATCAACATAATACTCTTGTTTTCGAAACACTGTCATAGGAATAGCTAAATATTGATGAAGTAAGAACTTTGAGTATAAGGCCTTTAGGCAGTTGGAAAATCATTTAAGTGGGAAAGCATGAGATCTCATATATGTATTATTTGGGGCCTTAAGATAATTCATGATCAATAAGGAAGGATGGTAAACATGGTATATAAATTTACCACATTTTTATCTTTTCCTTAAGGCCTGATCTGAGGAACAGACTTCTCTATAATATGATAATATTGTAAAGTTAAAATTCTATTCATTTTGGTGTTGTTTTATAAACTATTATCTGTTATGAAAACACATGCTGAAAGTCTAAATGATTTTCTTTTAAAAACAGTGATAAAGTTAATCTATAAGTCTAAACCAATCTGGAAAAACATAAATATAAAAAGAGTAAACCACACAGAACAAAATAAAAATAAATATACTGGACCACATAATATGCTCCTTTTTAAATGTATCTCAAATTACTATAGATTGAAAATATTGAATCCTAAAGAAGTACCAAAGAGGTCACTTTGCAAGTCATTTTGCTTTTATGGTATACAGAAATAAAATTTTAGTGTTTGAAATGTATCATCTTCTAATACTCTTCTTAACTACCTTCTAAGTGACAATCCCTTCATCATTTTAAGTAGGCATTCAATATGAAATATAAAAGTTCACATATTATTGATCAAGATAAGTTAAACTAGCTTTTATTTATTGTATTTGAGAAATGAATATTAAACTATTTCTGTCAGTTTAATGAAAAAGCTTATTTCTTTTTTAGAGTCATTCAAATAAGAATTTTTCTTTATAAAGATTTTTACTTCAAAAGATTGGATGAACTTTAAGTCTCTACGTATGAATAAAAATTTCTCCCCTTGAGGTCATGATAAGATTGACTTGCATGGAAACTGCTTGCTTAACTGGTGACAGATGGGGTGAAGCTGAAGGTGGATTAAAAAGTCTTTTGCTAATTAGGCAACTTGAATTCATTAACCTACCAAAATAAAAATAAACATCTGGGTATGTTTATACTATACAAAATATTTACATGATAGATATTAAGTTCAGTGGATAGTACCTATTTCCTGAAGCAATCCCAAGTAATGTGTAATTTATAAACAAATGAAGAAAAATTTTAGAACAAAAAATTAAATTAATATAGTCAACAGGTTTGCATCCCTATTGAGAGAGAAAAAGTTCTCTCCAACACCAGTAACTAAAATTATTGTGAGTAAGCTAAAGCCAATATTAAAAAGAGACTCAGGTTTATTCTAAACATAAATACTTAAGAAAGTAAATGAAATGTTAGTTTGCCATATGTTATAATGTGCATATGGCAAACATGAAAAACAACATGATAATCATATAGAGAACTTATGATGTTTGCAAGTGCTACTTTACATCTATTAAAAATTTAATTATGCTATCTACTGAGGTGGGTGACATATCTATGTGATTTATAAAAAGAAGAAGAAACAAAAAAAATCATTTGGCCAAGGTCACATTGCTAATTATCAGTGGAGCTAAAATTCAAATCTGTGTATTCATACCTTCAAAATTCACGCTTTTAATGACTATGCTATAAACCATTTTGACATTTTTCTTCACTCTCGGTTTTTCTATTCCTCAGAATGGGCAATCTTAACGGACCTATCTCTAATCTGATAACTCTTTCTTCCACTAGTTTAAACCTGTTGTTATATCCTTCAAGTGAATGCTTCTTTTTTTAAAAATTTGTTATTGTACTTTTTAATTCCATAATTCTATTGTTTTTTCTTTTACTAATTTCGGTGTCTTTCATGATATTATATATTTGGTGAGACATCATTCTCCAACTTTTCTTTAGTTATTTAAACACGAGTTCTTTTAGCTACTTGAACATAATTGTAATGGCTGATTAAAATGTCTTTGTCTAGGAAATCCAATGTTGGGCTTTCTCAGAAAAAGTTTCTATTGATTCTTTTTTTTTCTATGTATGGACCATAATTTCTTGTTTCTTTGCAGGTTTCATAATGTTTTGTTGAAAAACGCAGATTTTAAATGATGCAATGTGATAACTCTGGAATTCAGAATCACCCTGTTTCCATGTGCTTGTTGTTACAACATTTTGTTTTTGTTACTACTATTGTTCATAATAGTGACTTTGGTGATCAAATTGATTAATGTGTTCTGTACCTGGTAATATGTGGCAAGTGAAGACTCTTAATATTTTTCTTAGAAGTCAGCTAATGATTGAAAGATATTTCCTCAAATTTCTGGAACCAATACCAATGCCAAGAGCTCTGTGTACATGCTGAGGACACCTTCAAGGCCCAGTTATTCTGCAGTATTGGCTTAGTCTTCACTTCTGCTGATGCAGAGCCTTAAGGTCATCCAGAGTTAAGAGCTTAGGGTCTTCTCAGTTCAGGTCTTCCCTGGACAAGCATACAGTCCTGAGCACAACCTTATGCTTATGTGTGACCAGTCCAGGAATTTATTAAACTTTTAAAGTTTTTCAAACACAGGAATTTATTAGAGATTTTCCAAGCCCTTTCAGGACAGAACATAACAAAGGTTTTCATTTTAAGTTTTGATCAGCTTCTTGTTTGACACATTTGTAATGTTGCCTTGGGAGGTTGTGGTGTTAAGTACTTGTTGATTGTTTTTGACAAATGCCTCCAAGGAAAAATGATATTTGAATTGGATAAGCTCTGATTCAGATCAACTAAAGACAAGTGTTGCCTGCCTTTATTTTCCAAGGGATGCCGATCAAATACAGTTACCTGGGATTAGGGACTTAGAAGGTATCCTACCATGTTCCGGTCCCTCCAGAGGCTGCTAGGCTTCTGGATTTCACACCATTGTGGGCCCTTAGTTTTAACGTTGCTATGGAAGTAAGGTGAGGGAGATAGGCAAGGACAAGTTAAAACACTACCAAACTTGATCTTTTATTCCAAGATTCAGCTTTTCTTGAATAAACACTTCCTCAATTATTGCAAGCCTTTGGTCAATTCCCATTGTTTTGAAAAAGTTGATTTAGACAATCCTTTATTGGGTTTTATTAGTTTTACGGAAAACAGGGTTTTCAGAGATATTCCTCCATTCCCATTTCTAAGGTATATTTTAAGTGTCATTGTTAAAGAAAATGTATGGTCTCAAATACACTTAGTGAAGAGAATATAAATTATTCAAGCTTTTCTCTAAATATTAATATGAGCATAGCAAACTAAATTTAAAAAAGAAGAAATGGATTAGAGATAAAATATAATTAAATAGGCAGAGATAATGAAAATTCACACTCATTCAAACTATATAGTAATAGAAAATTTTAAACAAAATATACTGTTAAAGCTTCAATGCCTGTTAGACTGGTGGGCTGAGTACTAGTTCTGCCTTGATGAAGGTACCATAAAATAAACTATTTTTTTTTCAGCACTTACTCTGATATGCACACATAACACTCACCCTATAGGGCATATTGGTAGAGAGAAAGTAAAAATTCTTCACAAGCAGAATTCAAAGAAAGACCAATATCATTTAGTCTCTGACCTTTGCTAATAGGTTAGCATTTTTTTATCCTGTCATTATTCAAAAATTTATAGCAAGTGACCTGATAATGACCAAATTGATTGTATCCTAAGTAAATTGTCCCTCAGGATAATTGCCAATTGCATGCAATTTTGAGATTAAATTCTTAATAAATTTAATGCCAACAACATTTAGAATACAATTATTCACTTACAATAGAGTATGGCCCCTAGCTTCTAAATTTTAAATGCCAAGTATTTTTTATGTTTCTTACAATGACTTAAAAAACAAAACTAAACAAAAAATCAGTAGTTATTATTTAATAATTTTATAGTATTTTGTAACCATTAATTAGTTTTTCTGTGCTTCAAAAAGCTCTAAAATGATGTTTAATGTATTGTTTCCATAGTGGATAAATAAAATAAGGCAGGAGTATTTAATTATTTTCACGTCTAATGAAAGAGGTGAAGTAACAACCGATCCCACAGAAATACAAATGATTATGAAAAAATACTATGAATAACTCTTTTCCAACAAAATGAACAACCTAGACAAAATGGACATATTCTTAGAAAAATATACCCAAACTTAATCAGGAAGAATAAAAAAACCTGAATAGGCTGATAACTATCAAAGAAATTGAAGCATCAATCAAAAATCTTCCAGCACAAAAGCCCTGGTCCAGACAGCTTTATAGGGGCGTTCTACCAAGCATTCAAAGAAGAACTAAAACCTATCCTCCTCAGACTATCCCAAAAAATTCAAGAGGAAGGCACACTTCCAAGCTCTTTCTATGAAGCCAGTATTACTCTAATCCCAAAACCAGATAAAGACACCACAAAAAAAGAGAACTACAGGCCAATATCCTTGATGAACATAGATGCTAAAATCCTCAACAAAATTCTAGCAAATCAGATTCAGCATTACATTAGAAAGATCATACACCATGACCAAGAGCAAGGATGGTACAATATCCACAAATCAATAAATGTGATACATCACATAAACAAACTGAGAGACAAAAATCACGTAATCATATCAACTGATACAGAAAAAGCATTTGACAAAATCCAACACCCTTTCTTGATAAAAACTCTCAGCAAAGTGGGAATAGAGGGATCATACCTCAACATAATAAAAGCCTTATATGACAAACCTACAGCCACCATCATACTCAATGGACAAAAACTAAAACCATTTCCCATAAGAACAGGAACAAGACAGGGATGCCCACTCTCACCACTCCTGTTTGACATAGCACTGGAAGTGCTACCCATAGTGATCAGACAAGAAGAAGAAATAAAAGGCATTCAAATTGAAAAAGAAGAAGTAAAACTGTCCTTTTCCACAGATGACATGATAATATACATAGAAAACCCCAACAACTCCATCAAAGAACTACTAGACCTAATAAATGAATTTGGCAATGCAGCAGGATACAAAATTAACACCCATATATCTATGGCCTTTTTATGAACCAATAATGAACTCACAGAAAGAGAAATGAAAAAAAAAATTCCATTTCCTATTGCACCAAAAAAACTAAGATACCTAGGAATAAACTTAACTAAGGAGGTAAAAGACCTGTACTTGGAAAACTATAGGATACTGATAAAAGAGATAGAGGAAGACGTAAACAGATGGAAGAACATACCATGTTCATGGATTGGTAGAATCAACATCATTAAAATGTCCATACTACTCAAAGGCATCTACAGATTCAATGCAATCCCCATTAAAATACCAACAGCATATTTCAAAGATCTAGAACAAACTCTCCAAAAATTCATCTGGAATAAAAAAAGACCCCAAATAGCCACAAGCAATCCTGAGAAAGAAGAACAAAGCTGGAAGGATCCCAATACCAGATATCAAGCTATATTACCAAGCCATGGTTTTCAGAACTGCCCAGTACTGGCACAAGAACAGACATATAGACCAATGGAATAGAACAGAGAACCCAGAAATAGACCCAAGCCATTATGCTCAATTAATATTTGACAAAGGAGACAAGAGCATACAATGGAGTCAAAACAGTCTTTTCAATAAATGGTGCTGAGAAATTTGGTCAGATATATGCAAAAAAATGAAACAAGATCACCAACTTACACCATACACAAAAACAAACTCAAAATGGCTAAAGGACTTAATGTAAGAAGGGAAACCATAAAAATCCTACAAGACTCCATAGGCAGCAAAATAGCAGACATATGTCGCAGCAACATCTTTACAGACACAGCACCTAGGGCAAGGAGACTAAGGAGAAAATAAACAAATTGGACTACATCAAAATAAAAAGCTTCTGCACAGCAAAAGAAAGCATTAACAAAACAACAAGAAAGCTCACTGCATGGGAGAACATATTTGTCAATGATATTTCAGATAAGGATTTAATTTCCAAAATTTACAGAGAACTCATACAACTTAACAAAAGGAAGATAAAAAATCCAATAAAAAAAAATGTTCAAAGGATCTAAATAGACACTTTTCAAAAGAGGACATACAAAAGGCTCAGAGACATATGAAACATGCTCAAAGCCATTAATCATCTGAGAGATGCAAATCAAAACAACAATGAGGTACCATCTCACACCTGTCAGAATGGCTATCATCAACAAATCAACAAAGGACAAGTGCTGGTGAGGATGTGGAGAAAAAGGAACCCTCGTTCACTGCTGGTGGGAATGCAGACTGGTGCAGCCACTGTGGAAGACAGTATGAAGTTTCCTCAAAAAGTTGAGAATGAAACTCAAATTTGACCCAGTAATCCCACTTCTAGGTCTATATCCCAAGAAACCAGAAACACCAATCAGAAAGGATATATACACCCCTATGTTCATAGCAGCACAATTTACAATAGCTAAGATTTGGAAACAGCCTAAGTGTCTATCAGCAGATGAGTGGATTAAAGAAACTGTGGTACATCTACACAATGGAATACTATGCCACTATAAAAAAAAGAAGGAACTTTTACCATTTGCAAAAGCATGGATGGAACTGGAGAGAATTATGCTAAGCAAAATAAGTCAGTTGGAGAAAGATAAGTATCACATGATCTCACTCATATGTGGAATATAATGATCAACATAATCTGATGAACAAGAAGAGATCCAGAGACAAATGATAGGGAAGGGGGGTTATAGAGCAACCAAAGGACTTGTAAGCATGCATATTTGCATAACCAATGGACACAGACACTGGGATGGTGGTGGCTTGCCCGGGGTGGGAATGGATGTGGGGGGGTCAATTGGGGAAAAAGGAGACAGATGTAAAACTTTAGACAATAATTTTTTTTTTCAATTCCATTTTTTTTTTGCAGGTCTTTTTATTTCTGAACCTTCTATTCCAGAGCATCTGAACAAAGACATTTACTTATTTATGCTCACACTAAAGGCCTGATGCACGAAATTCGTTCAAGGGGCTAGGCCCTCGCCGCCCTGGCTTCTTCTGGAAGGATGTCTGGACAGTTGTTCTGCTGTTCGGTCTAATTAGCATATTAGCTTTTTATTATATAGGATAGTTGCAACACGGTACTAGTTCTGCCCAGATGAAGTTATTATAAAATAAACTCTTTTTCAACATAGGAGGTTGAAAAACTGCTCTTTGTGCAAGCCAATTTCATTTAATGAAATGTTGTATAAAATAAAGAGAACCTATTCTGATGCACAAGTCTACTTTAAATGCTTAATCTCCATTTCTTCAGAATTAGAAATTATCATTTGACTTCTTGGTACATAGGATCCTCATCTGTATAATAGTAAATGATGCTGACTATGCTCCTATTATTAAAGGAAGAGAATAAATTACCTTATTTTAAATGCACCTAAGACTAAGTCTGGCACAGAGTAGTTGTTCAAGAAACTTTGTTCACACTGTCTCCTTTCTAAAAAAAAAATATTTTTATTGATTTCAGAGAGGAAGGGAGAGGGGGACATAGAAATAGAAACATCAATGATGAGAGAAAATCACTGGTTGGCTGACTCCTGCATACCCCACACTGGAGATGAGCCCACAATCCAGGCATATGCCCTGACCAGGAATCGAACCATGACCTTTTGGTTCATAGGTCAACACGCAACCACTGAGCCATGCAGGCTGGGCCACACTGTCTCTTATATAAGCTTACTTTCCCCTATGGATCAGCTGCCCAACCTGAACAACAGAAAAAAAGTCATGTTCTAATTCTCACCACAAGCCTAATGTTTGACTTCACACTTCATCATAGCTAAAAGGCTGAGACACGAACTAATATTAATATTTGACTTTAAAACCTTGTTTATCTACTTCACTTCCCTATCCTTGACATGAATTTTTAATTAGAATGATTTTTTTTCCTAAAAATTTGCAGCTAGCTTCCTTATTTGAATTTTAATATTTTATTTCATGTTTTTTTATAAGCCATGTTTGCTAGTTAGGTTTGACATACTCAAGGAATCAATACTCAAGGAATTCTAACAACAATGCCATCATACTAACCCAATTTTATAAATATAAGACCTGAGGTACAGAGAGGTTTAGTAACTTGTTCAATGAGGCACAGCTTCTAATGGAGGTTGGATTATACCCGAGGCAAGTTTAAATCAATATACTCTACAGTTCTATCACTCATAAGACATTAAGAAACTGCAGCATTTTATTAGAGATAAATGTCAAAGGGAAATAATAATAAGTATGAAAAAAGATAATGAATGTAGAAGTTTGAAATTGAGTGTAATCCTATCTAATAAAAGAGTAATATGCAAATTAACCATCACTGTTATACGCACAAGCCATGCCCACAAGCCACTCCCACCAACCAATCAGGAGCGAATATGCAAATAAACCCAACCAAGATGGCTACGGCCACAGAGAGCAGGAGGGAGGCTTGGGTTTCCCCGTCAATGGAGGAAGCCAAGCTTTCCGTCTGCCCTTGCCGGCCCAGGCCTCCACTCAAGGCTACAAAGTTTCAATGATAGAAGATACATAAACCCAAACAGAAATGGCGGCAGCCACAGAGCTGGAAAGAGCAGGAGGCTAGTGTTGCCCGCGGCGATAGAGGAAGCCAAGCTTTCCCACACCCTGGCCAGCCAAGGCCTCACTTAAGGCTACAAAGTTTCAATTATAGAAGATACATAAATCCTAATAGAAATGGCTGCCGCCATGGGAGCAAGCAGAGGCTTGGCTCCACTCCAGGCTACAAAGTTTCAATTGTAGAAGATAAATAAATCCCAGATACCAGGGCTTCCGCTTAGGTCGCCGGGGGGCATGGCCAGCCTGCAAACCTCCAAGGGCCCCTCGCCCAGGCCGCCTCACGCCCTAAGGGAACCCCCACCCTGATCCAGGACACCCTTCAGGGCAAACCAGCTGGCCCCCACCCGTGCACCAGGCCTCTATCCTATCTAATAAAAGAGTAATATGCAGATTGACCATCACTCCAACACACAAGATGGCTGCCCCCATGTGGTCAAAGATCCTGCCCCCATGTGAACACAAGATGGCCGCTACAAGATGGCCAGCAAGGGAGGGCAGTTGGGAGGGACCAGGCCTGCAAGGGAGGGCAGTTGTGGGCGATCAGGTCAGCAGGGAAGGGCAGTTAGGGGTGACCAAGCAGGCAGAGGAGGGAAGTTGGAGGCAACCAGGCCTGCAGGGAAAGGCAGCTGGGAGGGACCCAGGCCTGCAGGGGTGAGCAGTTGGGGGGGACCAGGCCTGCAGGGGAGGGCAGTTGGGGGGGACCCAGGCCTGCAGGGGAGAGCAGTTGGGGGGGGCAAGGCCTGCAGGGGAGGGCAGTTAGGGGTGACCAGACCTGCAGGGGAGGGAAGTTAGGGGTGACCAGGCCTGCAGGGGAGGGCAGTTAGGGGCAAACAGGCTGGCAGGGGAGCAGTTAGGCATCAATAAGGCTGGCAGGGGAGTGGTTAAGGGGTGATTAGGCTGGCAGGCAGAAGCGGTTAGGGGCAATCAGAAAGGCAGGCAGGCGAGCAGTTGGGAGCCAGCAGTCCTGGATTGTGAGAGGGATGTCCGACTGCCCTTTTAGGCCCGATCCGGGATCGGGCCTAAAAGGGCAGTCGGACATCCCTCGAGGGGTCCCAGATTGGAGAGGGTGCAGGCTGGGCTGAGGGACACATCCCCCTGTGCATGAATTTCGTGCACTGGGCCTCTAGTTCAATATAATTGTGCCAGAGAAGACCTCACTGAATAAGTGACATTGGGTAAAAGCCTGAAAAAAGGTGAAGCAATAGAAAAAGGTTTCCTATAGATGCAAAAACTCTACAGGAATGACAATTCTAGAGAAAAAGAAGGGTGGTGAAGGTGAAGTGGGATTCACCCTGAGGAGACAGAATATGTTCAGGCTTAACATAGCCCAACTGGAAATCCTGGTCATGGCATTAAACCCTCCTCACCCATAGCCTATTGTTCCCTGCATTCTTCCTGTTGTTCCAATCAATAAACTTGGATTCACTTTTGACTCCCCTCTTGTCTTCATAAGCTACAGTGATGGCACCAGGAAATTTTGCCACCTTAAAAACATGTGGAGAATCCACTCATTTCTCCCTTCACCCACTGCTACTCCACCCGCTGTCAGTTCAGGGACCTTCTACTATGTGTTCAAAACACAGTATGATGATACTGCTGAAACATATGTGAAATCTGTAACTCCACTTCTCAAAACCTACAATAGCCCTTCTTTGCACTCAGAGTTAGATTCCAGCAGTTGTTCTTATTGCCCCTATCATGATCTAGTAATTGATCATTTGCTTTGCTCTCTCTCCTATTGGCACCATGTGAACACATTCAAAAAGAACAGGCATATATATATAAATTCTGTGAAATTTTCAGCCATTTATTTTAAATTCACTAACTCTTCCACCAAATGCAATCTGCTATATTTATTACCAAGTATGATGAATCCTTTTATGTGACAATTTAGCTAGATTGTATAGTACCCAGTTATTTTATCACACTAATCTAGCTAATGTAGGTGTTGCTATGAAGGTGTTTGTAGATGTGGTTGTGATATTATTATCCTATCTAATAAAAGAGTAATATGCAAATTAACCATTATTCCATGACAAAAATGGCAGTGCCCATAGCCACAAGATGGCAGCACCCAGTCCTCTCAGCCCCGCTGGGGGTCTCAGCCTGGGAGGGGCGTGCACCCCCATGGAGCTGATCCCTCAGTCACACCAGTCAGGCAGATATGGAGAAATCTTAAATGTTTCTTTTTTTTTTTAAATATATTTTATTGATGTTTTAAAGAGAAGAAGAGAAAGGGATAGAGAGCTAGAAACATCGATGAGAGAGAAACATTGATCAGCTGCCTCCTGCACACTCCCCACTGGGTATGTGCCCCCAACCAAGGTACATGCCCTTTACTGGAATCAAACCTGGGACCCTTGAGTCTGCAGGCCGACGCTCTATCCACTGAGCCAAACCAGTTAGGGCTGTCTAATATGTTAAAGAAAAAACCCTATCTAATAAAGAGGGAATATGCAGGGGAGGGCAGTTGGGGATGATCGGGCCGGCAGGGGAGCAGTTAGGCATTGATCAGGCTGGCAGGGGAGTGGTTAGGGGGTGATCAGGCTGGTAGGCAGAAGCGGGTAGGGGAAATCAGGCAGGCAGGCGAGCAGTTGGGAGCCAGCAGTCCTGGATTGTGAAAGGGATGTCCAACTGCCTGTTTATGCCCGATCCCTGTGGGTATGGTAAACCTAAAAAGGCAGTCGGACATCCCCCAAGGGGTCCCAGATTGGAGAGGGTGCAGGTTGGGCTGAGGGACAACCCCCCAGGGCACGAATTTTGTGCACCAGGCCTCTAGTTTATAATAAATATATATTTTTATTTTTGTCTATGGCTTCTGGCTCCTGGCTCCCAAACCCTTGAATTTTTAAGCCACAGAACAATAAAAGTATCTTTTGTTATAATATTTGATCTTTGCTCAGTTTCTAAAATCTCTACAGAGCTACAGAGGTGAAATGGGTGTTTTGTCAGTTCTACAAGCCCATTTTAAGCACACCTGAGTTTATGTTAATAAGGTTACCTTCAGAAAGCTCCTAGGATTAAAGCTGGTTGCCAGAGGAATCAACCATATGGGTTGGAACTCTTAACCCTCCACCACCTATGAGGAGAAGAGAGAGGCTGGAGATTGAACTTAATTGTCAATGAGCAATGATTTAATCAATCTGACATGCAATAAAGCCTTCATAAAAAACCCTTAACTAAGGGGTTCAGACAGTTTCCAAGTTGGAAATACAGAATGTATTTATATGCTGGCAGAGTGACTCACCCCAAATTCTACAGGGACTGCTTTTCCTGTGTTTTTCAGACCCTTCTGGACCTTATCCTCTGCATCTCTTTACCTGGCTATTCACTGATATCCTGTAATATATTTGTAATAAAGTGGTAATCTATTAAGAAAATTAGCTTCCCAGGTTCTATGAGCTGTCTAGCAAATGAATCAAACCCAAGGAGCTGGTCCTGGGAACTTCCTATTTATAGCCAATCAGTCAAAACACAGTGAACAACCTAGACTGAAGATAACATCTGAAGTGGAGACAGCCTTGTGGGACTGAGTTCTTAACCTGTGGGATCTGACTTTATCTCAAGGCAGTGACATAATTGAGTTCAATTTGTAGGACATCTGATCATTGGTCACTGAGAATTAGAGAATGGCTTGGTGGTGTTGGAAAATACACATTAGAGTGGTTAACACCTACGGTCAGTTGACTTAAAGTGTAGAAGATTAACCTGGACAATGTGGGTCAGCCTCCTTAAACAGTTGAAGGCCTTAAGAACAAAACTGGGGTTTCTCTAAGAGTAAGAACTCTGTCTCCAGACTATAGCATCAAGTCCTGCCTGAGTTTCCAGCCTGCCAGCCTACCCTGCAGATTTCCCCATAATCATGTGATGCAATTCCTTAATAGTTTTCCTGCTTCTGGTTCTTTGGACAATCTAACTGATACACCGCTGTTTTCATTTATTTTCTTTTTTTCATTTTGCATTTCTTGAAGATTTTCTTCCCATAAAATCCTATGGGGCTTGCTGTATTTTTGTGGTTTTTATATGTTTGCAAATTTCTTTTTATATTTCCAAAGACATTACATATATTACATATAATAATTTTACTATTTTTCTGACTGCTCTATTATGTCCCCATCCAAATAAGTGAATTTAAGAGTCTCTGCTTCAGTGCTGGCCCTCTTGAGATAGCTGGTTAATTTCAGAGCGGTGCTCATCTTCCTATGTTGCCTGCATTCATAAAGCAAGGGTTTGCACCTGATAACCCCACTTCAGAAAAGAAATGCTCAAGGTATGCGACACTTACTATGGAGCTAAGTATGTGCCATAACTCTGGCTTTTTAAAGAGTACTTGACCAGGTACTGTTATGCCTTGCCTTTTTGTAAATTCTCCCTGCCTGAGAGTGCCAGATCTAAGTGACACCAAAACCCACTTAGGTAAAATTCTTATGGAATGCCTAGAAATGTTGTTTTGTTGCAAAGGAGTGTAATTCAATAAAGACTAAATAAATTATCAGGATTTGTTATAGTGCAAGTAATAGAAAGCCTCATACAAACTGGATTAAACAATAAAGGCAATTAAATGACCAATAAATCTGAAAATGCATGGCAGGATAAAGGTAAACCTTGGTCTATCAAATCTACAATGTCACCAAGGTCTCTCTCTCTCTTCCCACACACTTTTTACCACTGCATTCTATCAACTTTGTCTTAAGTCTGTCTCCTCTTATAGACACAAGATAGCTCTTAATAAGAACAAAAGGTGTGTATTTCTTTATCCTTATCCAAATGAAGAAGGAAGGCTTTTGCTTTGGCATTGTAGTGCCATGTGGATCACCATACCCTCACAGAGATGATTAGCACTAATGGTGATGGCTCAGGTGAAAAAGTTTAACTATATTCCAGTCCCTGTTGGTGGAGATATGGAAGGAATTGTTTGTCTTAAGCATGGATCATGTATTCTATACAGGTTTAGTGAGTGAAGTCTAGCTTTCCCAAAATCAATCAAATTCTCAATCACCAGAAATAGGGATAAATGTTTGGAAGACAAACAAAAACTTTATACTGAAGTAAAAAATGAAAACAACAAAACAAAATAAAACAAATTACCAAAAACTCTTGAGATAGAAAGTTATCTCAAAGATCAAATAAACCACACAAATAACAAAGATTAATTCAAAATAGCTTAAATGAGAGAGTCAAATACCAACTAAAATCTCTGACTTTAAAAATATCTTCTTTCTGTTAACTTCTTTCTAATCTCTCAGTTATGACCAGAAATTTTTCAACTTTAAAAACAACAACAAACTTGCAACTTAAAAAAATAACAATAAAAATCAATGACTATGTTAGCCATAGGAACGAGATTAACTGGAACTTGTTTTAGTCCTGTTATCTAAAACCTTAGACAAGGACACACTAATCCATATTATGGCTGCTAGCATCTCTGCTCCAATCAAGTGTGGCCATGGGCATCGAGACACATAAGACAACACAGCTCCTAAAAGAACCTAATTATCAGACATAAAATAAGCCAGTGATTAGAAGATGAGTTACTGTGCATAAAATTCAAAATACGTCTACTCTAACCTGATGTTAATTGTGGTTAGCTACCTGATCCATCCACTTAATTTTTTTTTTTCCCCTGTGGGGAACTCTATCTTTTATTTCCATTGTGACCTGATATACTAACATTAGATTACATTAAAACCAGGATGTTTTTATCTATTATTTTTTCTTTCACAGCATATCACTTTATAAGCACTTTAGCTGGAACACGAATGTTGGCAGTGTCACCACTCTTTTCTAATATAGCAAGAATTATGTCATATTAATATCTAATTGCAATATTTAATATACTAAATAAACACTTTTGTGTATTTTTTCAAAACTTAACTATTATCCTATGTAAAAATCCATGTATCTGTCATAACACTTATTCTTCTGCATAAATCCCCAGTCTGACAAGTTTTGCATGAAAATTATAAATGTATAATGCATGTTTTAAATTAAGTGTTACTTTTTTACTCTTTGTAGATCCAGTTTTTGACTTAAATCTAGATTGCAAGAATTCTGGGACTCTGATTCCTTTTCTCTCATGATTATTCTGTGAGTTTCCTCTCTGTGCTCCTGACCTTCACACCAGATCCCTTGCTTTCTGAAATATGAATGGCTATATAGATTATCCTTTAAGGTTCTTTGAAAATAATTAAGCACATAGCTTTTTGATACACAGCTGCTCTTTTATTTTTATTTATTTATTTTTGTCTACCTTGGATGACTTCTTCAATTTTTTTTTTCTGAGTTTGTCCTTCCTCTTTGTTTCTTTATAATTGAGAGCTGTACTCTTTATACTTTTTACTCCTATTAAGGGAGGGAAAATTCAGGGCATAGTATATGGAAAACCATTCGTTCTCCTTTGCCTGTTCTTTTTATTGCTGATTTTCTGTCTTTCTAGTGTCTGCCAGGCTGATCCTCTCCCAAGCTTTTGGCCTGAATCGCTATTATGTCTCCTGGAGGCGCTCACTCTAACCCAGCGCGGCTCATTTGTTTCTTTCAACAAGCCTCTCAGGTGGCAAGGTAGGCATTATTAACCTCAAGTGAGTCCTGAAGCACTTGTTGGAGACATTGAGGTAGGGAAAGTTCAGGTGAAAATAGGCGGAGGCAATGCTAGAAGCATGTTTTCAAGCCTTTTTTTAAGTGACTCTGAATAGTGTGCTGGGAATAATAGCTGATAAAAATCTGGCAACAGACAACCACATGGGTTCACGTGAGAGAAAAGGACTGAGCAGCCTGTTAGCGTAAGAATTCTGCTTCAGCTCATTTCAATCCCAAACACATCCTCTTTTCACTCCCCTGCTTCTACAGTTAGCTGCTTTTGGCAGACGTAGAAATAAATGTATCTTGATACACACTAATCATGATTTGCTACAGGAGGGGTTGAAGCAGCAGGGAATTTTGGTTCATTAAAATCCTAAAATCATCCAGAGTATCTCACAAACACTGCCAGAACATTTGTGTTAATTCTACCATGCCCGGTGAAAATGAAAAATTGTTAGGCTCTATCTCGCTCAATCCTTTCTGTGATTGTCACTTTTATTGGATTTTTTAAAATAAATGCTCAAGCTAAAGACATATTCCTGAGTGCTGTGTCTGTGTATTTATATGTGTTTGAATATGACTTAAACCAGGATGGATGCCTATAATACCACCTTTCCTGACATATTTATCTAATGTAAAAGCCTCTTTTTGATCATGACAGAGACACTGGTTTGTGGATGAGACACTAACAGGTAGCATGCAAGATCCAAGGGCAGAAAAAATGTTGATATTTAATCAATGCCATTTTCTCCTAAGTTTTTCTCTACCGCTTACATTTTATTTTGTGTGCATTATCTTTGATTTCTTGTTATTTATTAAAATGCTACATTGCAACTTGAAAATTATATCTTGGATTAAAGATGCACTTCACTGGCAATCTTTAAGCGTGCCAATACACTCTTACCTAGTTTCTCATGGACTCATCTTGAGATATACTGGTTTATGGGTCTGAACAATAGGTATGCTCCACATTGGTTTTGAAAGTATAGACAATCAAATTAGCCTTTCTCTGGGAGTCTGAGTGACATGTATGGAGAAATGTAAAGATCAGAGGCCATAAAACCACACAAATGCACAGAGACCAACAGGACACCAACAGTAGTGGCAAGGCCATGAAACTCGGGAGCAAGTAGTAGGCATGATATAGAATAATTAAATTAGTTCACAATGACTGAACATGAGAATAAAAGACAGAGTAAGTAAGTTGTCATGAAGGCAGAGCTAGAGAAAGGAGCACGGCATATCGACTTTTGGGGAGATAAGTTCAGCATGAGAGGACCTTGTACGTCAACTGGGATGTAGTCACCCTGTGGTAGAGGCCTGCAGCCTAGCGTTTCCTGTCCTTCCTCATTTCCGTGAGGCCACTTCTAATAACCTGTCACTTACTGGGATGATCAGAGCGCTCTTTCCAGCAGTCTTCATGAGCTCAGGTGGTACAAAAAAATACCTAAAAAATGGATCTGCATGAAGGAAACTAAAATTCCCTTATCAAATTGGGCTCCAATCCCTAAAGCTATGCAGATTGCATTGTCTAAAGGAAGAAATCTACAAAAGCATGATGAAAATGGAGTTTATCCCATCTGAGATGTTTCACGTGACTTTGGCTTGTCTAGAATATTTATGCAATACCAACAGACAGTGTTAAAGCTGAGGGGAACTGCCCGTGACATGTAGATTCACAGTGAGATAATGTAGTCCATTCGCCTAGATGAATATACCCAAAGAAAGAGTCAAAGTCCTAGCTGAGTAAACGTGCTCATAGGACTCTGCTTTTTAAATAATGGTCACAAGAAAAAAAATAATGTGCTGAAAGGATTTACCACGTATGTTAATGTTATCTACGGTATGACCAATTAATACCATTACCACTGCTTTCTGAGATACTTTTTCTTCAAACTCTTAAGTAGGTAAAAATATTTTTGTATAATGAGTATAATGCCATGGACAAAACTTAATATTTAGAAAAACATATGATGACCATTCTGTTATCACACATGACTCATCAGAAGTATAGCAGGACATTTTGTGAGTGACATATGTCCTGGTATACAACTAGAATGCATTGCTTCTCAAATTAGTATCTAATTCACATGAATGTCTTTATTCTATGAGAAAGAATAAATATGTAGAATCCAAAAAAATTGGGAAATACATTAAATTTAATGCACATTATAGGTAGCATAAATATGAACTAACTTACATTGATATATGGTTAGTTAAAATAAAATAAAAATACAGATAAATGTTTTTCCACATAGAAGAAATTAGCCTTCTGTTCTACATTTTTGAACCAGAAAAAAAACTATCAAAGTTTTTTCTTCTTTCCAGCTATTAGAATATTTGTTGATATTAGCATTTCTTTGTTTTGGTGCCAGAGTAAAAATCTATTAAATTAGTGTAACTAACAGTCACTTGAATGTTATTCCTTCATAGGTAAACTTAGAAATTATCCATACTACAAATAGAAGTCATGAAAAACATAAAGACTTTTCAACAGCTTTATGTTCATTCATAGCATAATTATTGTATAGTCAATAAGATAATTAACATTTCTAAAACATTTCAGTAATATCTAAAAATTTTCTCATCCTTATTAGGAGAGCATTCTGCTCTGAGTTTGATACATTTTCTCTATCACCCCATACATATAGGATTCTTCATCACAGGACACTTAATACAAGTGTTCTACAAACAATGATCTTAGGCTTTTTAGCATTGCCTAAGCATCCTTTTCCATATGTGTTTCTAAGTCCCATTGGCATAATTCTATAGACATACATTTTATGTTATTGCTTTTTCCATTACTAAGTGTAAGACCAGACTAATGTTTTTTATTGAATTTCCATTCTCTAAACCTGTGATTCCCAAATTCTAGAAAGCATCACAATCACTTCAAAAGCTTTTTATAGCAGCCTGGCCAGCAATGCTCAGTAGTTGAGCATCAACCTATGAACCAGCAGGTCACAGTTTGATTCCTGGTCAGGGCACATGCCTGAGTTGTGGGCTCAATCCCCAGTGGAGGGTGTGCAGAAGGCAGCCTAGTCAATGATTCTCATCATTGATGTTTTTCTCTCTCTTTCCTATCTCTCCCTCTCCCTTCCTCTCTGAAATCAATAAAAATATATATTTTTTAAAAACTTCTTATAATAGACTAGAGGCCTGATGTACAAAATTCATGGAAGAGCAGGCCTTCCTTCCCCTGGCTGCCAGCACCGGCTTCCCTCTGGCACCTGGGACCCGGCTTCCCTTCAGCTTCTGGCAGGCACCAAGGACCCAGGCTTTCCTCGCAGCCCTGGCTTCATCCGGAAGGTCATCCGGTCTAATTAGCATATCATGCTTTTATTATTATAGACTAGAGGCCCGGCGCACAAAATTCGTGTGCGGGTACAGTCCCTAGGCATGGCTTGCGATCAGGGCCATCTTCCCCAGCTGCCCGCAGCTGCCCCACCCCCCCCGCTACTACCCTCCCCCAGTTCCCCATTTGCCATCAGGTGATTGGTGCCTGACGGCTGGGGGAAGGGACCAAGAGGTCGGCTGTTCCCGCCTGCTCTCCGGCCCCGTCCCTGCAACGGGTAGCCATCAGGTGATTGGAGCCTGCCAGCCGGGGAAAGGGACCAAGAGGTGGTCAGTGCACCTCACAGTGACTAGTCCAGCGATCATTCTGGTTGTTCTGCCATTAAGGTCAATTTGCCTATTACCCTTTTATTATATAGGATAGAGGCCTGGTGCATGGGTGGGGCCAGCTGGCCTGCCCTGAAGGGGGTCCCCGGATCAGGGTGGGGGGTTCCTGCTGGGGGGCAGGGCCAGCTGGGGTGAGGGGCCACAGAGTTTGCATGCCAGCCCCACCCCCAAGCAGGGTGGGGGTCCCCACTGGGAGCGGGGCCAGCCTGGGCGAAGGTCCGCAGGCCATTTGCAGGCAGGCCATGCCCCCAGCTTTATCAGGAAGGATGTCTGGAGTGACATCCGGGAGACGTCCAGTTTATCTGGTCTAATTAGCATATTACCCTTTTATTAGTATAGATTACTGTTCCTGACCCCAGAGCTTTACACGTGGTATGGGTCAACAGATTAGCATTCACATGTAGTTCTCATTTATGCCGAAGCTGGAGTTCTGAAAATATTTATTGAAATGTTCAAAAAAGTTAAAGTCAAAGGTACTTTGAATACTTTGGTCTAGGCCAGTGGTTGGCAAACTGCAGCTTGCGAGCCACATTAGTCAACAGACTAATGATTTTGCTGACCACTGGTCTAGGTGGTGAACTTATTCCTGATCCTCATCCTCTTCTTGCCTGAAAGCAATCCAATTTATTCTAAAAGGACAAGCAAACTCAATAGTACTTTTAAAAAATCTAAACAAAATGACTTATCAAAACCTGTCTTTCATTGTGTACTTTTAAAGTATTCCTGATTGGTAAATGTATCATTATTACTTAAAATAATTTTACAAATTTATAACACCAATATTTTGATCAATATAATTCAGATGTGAAATGAGTTAAAAGACACTTTTTGTCATGTCATTTTCACAGACGTGTGTAAAAAGAACAGAAGTAAAATCACACTGAAATTACAATTGATAAAGCATTTTATATGTGTTCAGTTATAAAAATAAGAAATACAAATATGCATCAAGTTTTTGTCTATATAACAGTTTCATTATATGAATCCTAAACCATTCCCTAATGGTATCTTTTAATATAATCTCTAGTGATCAACTACAATAAATATAACCGGTTTTTAAGTGTGACCAACATTTTTTAACTGCTCTCATCTATAAATTCTTTAATGACTTTAGTTTTTCCAGATATGACATAATTAGATTTGTTGTAGGGGTTTAAAATGTACATTATTCAATGTGCAATTTACCTTTCTTTGACTACTACAGTATTATTTTAGGTGGAATTTGTTATAAATCAATGAAACATCAGTTTAGAAGTTAATGCTTTTTACTAGAGAATTATTGCTTACATTTTTGAAGTGAAAAAATTGAGTATCTTCTCCTTAATCTGGAAGTCAAGTCTCATTGGACTATTATTTCATGTGTGTGTGTGTCTGTGTGTGTGTACTTTTGAGTGAAACATTTTATATGGTAAATTTTAAATAATTTCAGATGCCCATTGCCTTATTCAATTAAAGCAGTTGTTGAGTGAATTTTCAACAAGGTGGTTGCTATGCCAATATCAGTTCCTACATTTAAAATGCAATGCTAATTATATCACATAGTGATATCAATTTTAAAGAGACGTTGCTCCACCTTTTGCTCCTCCATTTATGAGATGTATATTCAATACTCACCCTGTTGCAGAGACTACATTAGGGATGCGTGGATGAACAAAGAGTTCTTTCTGGCATAATCTATAGCTTTTTGGAAATATCCAGACATATACCACTTTTTTTTAAAACTGTATCCAAGAATTTTCTGCATCCTTATTAGAATTTCGGAAGCCTTTTATTTGTCTAAATGAAGCCATATCACTTAAAATAAAATAAATTTAGAAGGTCTTTTCTGGAAATGTCCTCAGAGTTGTGACACTATATTCTGGTTATTCTAAAATGCTATATATATTATTGTACACATTGGCTCTTTGGCGGACACCCATTCTCATTCACACATGTTTAACAACGAATGCCTTTCCTAGCACAACTGCATTTGATATGATGATGTTGGACACTTTACCCAAGCAAATCAAGCTCCCTTCTCCTGAAATTCTGATTCAGAAAACTGCTGAGAAATAACAGTGATCACCTGAATTATGTTTAAAAGTACATAAAAATCATATATTAAATTAATCAGTGGATTAGTAGAAGACAGCTGGTCTTATTTACCAACAGGAAGGGGATAGGACAGCTGCAAATGAGAAAGGATGTAGGTAGCTCCAGAGGAATGGCAGGAACCCTGGGAACTGATATTCTTATTTCAGACACACCCTTTTCCCTTGAGCTGGTTTATGTTTTCCTTGAAATTAAAAATTTCTTGACTATAACAAAAATGATTTTGCTTCCTGAAAACACCTGCAAATAATGCAAAACAAAATCTAGTGAACACAAATGTAGTAACTAATCTATCAGGTTATAATTAAGGGATTTTTTATGCCCACAAGTAAAATATCTTGAATATTGTTGTCATTCAGATGAATGAAAAAACAGGAGGAATTGCAACCTATTTTGAGAAATTATTTCATTATTAGAATAACTCCATAATTCCTTCAAAATGACAATAACTCAGTCTCATATTAGAGAATGCTTTTTAAACCAAATAAAACGTGTTGGTCTAGTGATTTTTTTCTATATACAGTCTCACAGGCTTTTGGTTTTACTATTTTCAGCTGTTAATTATGCGTAACCCCACCTTAAGAGCAAATGTATTATGCTCTACGATGTAAAGGTAAAATTTTGTTTTGAATCAAAGGACATTCACCATGAAGTTTTTCATGGAACGAAATGTTTATAATCTTTTTCAAAAGACTATATTAAAAGTTGCTGAGTTTCCACCACCTGTTCCTGACAGCTATTTTAGTGTAAGTAATACATCACGAGGGTGATGGCAATCTGATGATGTATTGGAACTATACATCATTGTGGTGACGGTGCTTTAATGACAGATGAGTAATACATCTTCAGGTAAAGCTCTCAAATTTAGAACTGCCTGGAAAATAGAGTTTCGGGAAGAAGAAAACATCTTATCAACTTTATAAAAGAATGTATGTAATAAAACATAGTTTGCTAAATCAGAGGGCTATAAGTTTGGATGCAGAAATGAGATGTCATTTAACGTGCTTAAATTTTTTTCTTAGCATGTTTATTGCAAGTTAAAAATGTATTTTCATTCAAAATTGTTCCCACTTATTTTTATCTTTTTACATTTTATATAGCCATCTTTTCAACATGTATCATTACGTATTTCTTCTTTCCTCAGAACTGGAAGACATTTCCTTTTAGTTTAGACTGTTTAGAACTAATGACACTCTTCTTGCTAATAAAAGCTCCTTAACTCTGTACAGATAGGGATGGTATTGATACCATTATAATTAACTGGTTATTAATAATAGAAAGGAGCGCAGGGAAGGCCAGATATTATAGGCATGTCATTTGGGCAGCTTCACCAGGAAACTGAAACTTTGCACTCCCCAGGCAACCGCCGGCCTATGCCCTGCAAAGCACTGGGGTGAGGGATCCAACAAAGGGAAGATACATGCGTGCACAGTAAATTTGGGATTACATAAGGAACATACTGGTTGTCAGTCACACCTGGGAACAAAGATCACTGGCCAGAATGGGTGTGGCCACTGAAAGCACACAGAAGTCTGGGAATACATAATTTCCTAAACAGAGGAGTTCACTCTCTTTTTGTTCTCCTCTCTTGGCATGCTTGGCTTGTGACTCTTGTGACTCTGGGCTCTCTGGTACTCACTCCTATGGCCCATATCCATGCAGACCCCGCACACAATGGACTAACGGACTGCAGCTAGCCTGATGCTGTACCAGACTGTGCAGACATGGAAGGGAAATTCTGGACACTGGCTCTGATTCTGGTGGAAACCCCAGCTATACTTCTTCTATGACTAGACTAAGGGGGATGGGACTTTGGAAACTCAGGGATTTAATTCCATGCAAATAAAAATCACCCATTCTCCAGAAAGAGTCTCCGAAAATTATTTTTCTTGGGTTTTCGCAAAAATTCCACTCCCATGAGCAACCAGGGGAGGTGAGGCCCTCTCTCCTCCATTAATATTACCTGTCAATTTATTTCTGTTTTTTTTCTAAGTTTAATAAACTGTTCAAAACATATTTTCTTACGTTTTTTAAGAAGTTATTTTTCTATCTTTACATGGATATGAAGAGCAGTTCTTTTGTCTATTATAATCATTAAGGGAAAGAATCAAATGGAAATTTTTGAGAAAAGACTTCATCAATATTCTGCCTTTTTAAGATATATTATTATCTTCTATCCACATTAAAAACTAAAGAAATATGTATATTATACAATCTTTAAAATTATTAATGTGGTATATATTTAATTTTGAATCTGAAGGGAAAACCATAAAGAATGCATATATATATATGTATATATGTAATTATATTTATAAATTATAGTCATAATAACAAAAATTCCTGACAATATTTAACAGGATGTGATAAAGGTGATAAAATATGTTTTTTAATTTGTTTTTTTAATATATTTTAATTTATTTCAGAGAGGAAGAGAGAGGGAGAGAAAATCATTGATGGGTTGCCTCCAGCACACCCCATGAGCCCGCAACCCAGGCCTGTGCCCTGAACCGTGACCTCCTGGTTCATAGGTCAACACTCAGCCACTAAGCAACACTGGCCAGGCTAAAATGTGTTTCTTAAAAAACAAAATATTATAATAAAACTGGTTATGAGAGGTAAAATGACAGGTATGGTGTCATATATCTCGATCTGTGTGACATGTTGGGAGAGTTCATTGTCTCACAATGTGAACTTTACCCCAGATTTTCTTCTGTAATTATTAAAACAGGATAATTTTACAAAATGAAAACTAAGATCAGATGATCGTGTTAACCTCTTATAGGAAAAATCCATAACCTAAGTCTGGAATTAGACAATGAATTTGGAGGTTTTCATTTTTATAAATTAGATGTAAGAATATATATATATATATATATATATATATATATATATATATATATAGAGAGAGAGAGAGAGAGAGAGAGAGAGAGAGAGAGAGAGAGATAATATGCTAATTGGTCCTAGTAGTGTCCCAGTCACAACCTGTCAACAGGGTGCGCATGCAAAGGAGTTGGTGGGTGAGGACAGGGGCGGAAACTTGCACCACCAGGACAAGAGGCTGCCACTGGGGGCACCCCCCCTGCCCCCCGGTGGAAGCATGCACAGGCCCACAGTGCCACTTGGCCCGGAGGGGACATCAGGACAGGGGTAGGGCCTCGGTGGAGAGCTCTCAGCACTCCTGCACCAGGGTCTGAAGGCACAGAGAGGAAGGGAGAGCACATAGGCAGTTAGGGAATCAGGCCAGGAGGGGAGAGTAATTAGGGCCATCAGGCTGGCAGGGGAGCACTTAGGGGCATCAGGCTGGCAGGGGAGCACTTAGGGCCATCAGGCTGGCAGGTGAATGCTCAGAAGCCAGTGGTTCTGGATTGTGAGAGGGGTCCAAGATTGGAGAGGGTGCAGACCAGGCTGAGGGACCGCCCCCCCCCCACGTGCAAATTTCATGCACTGGGCCACTAGTTATATATAAATTTGTACTCTCTCTTTAGTAAATTGTTCCTGAAGAGAAGAAAACATATCCAAAGTGTATGTGAAAACTGAAATACAGTGCTAGCTAAGCTGTCTTAAACTAAATGAGTAGAAGAAAGAAGTGGTAGTATACCTGTGATGGGAAAATAAGAAATATACTCTTGTGGCAGTTAGACCTAGATTTCAATTTCAACTCTAAGACATCTCCACTGGGTGACTGAGATAACACTGAACTACAAGAGTTTCAAGCTGATCTCCCATTACATTTGAAGACATTATACATCTCTGAATGAAAGACTGTGAGTATTAAATTATAAAATGTATAGGAAAGAGAGCCTGGCATATTTCAAGTAATCAATAAATAGTTATTATAACTTTGAATTGAACAAAGAGATCTTCAAACAGACTCTTCATTGGCTTTTAAAAAAAAAGTATTTTTCAATACATTGAAAAAATAACAAGAATGATTACTATGGAAGAACTTAACCAAAATGACAGAAAACAAAATGTATTTGTTTTGGCTACCCAAAACTAGGAAATGCTGGCAAAACTAAGAAATGCTGGCAGCAACCTGAAACAAAAAGAAGCAAGGGCTAGATTCCCTGTGATACTGTGTTCTAATTTTGGGTATATATATCACTTAATGACATAGCATAGTTGACTTACCTTCTGTCAAAACTCCTTGTCTCACTGAAGACTTGAAAGAGGTAGTCCATAGAGCCTTAAAGGCTCACTTATCACTTCTCTCAACATTAACTCAATCTCATAAATAATATATCTATTAGTTTATTTCAACCACTTGTCATTTCTTTATCTTCAAAGAAATCAGTGTCATTTAAAATCTATAAACTTAAGTTCCTTACTTTCTCTTTAAAATTACTTATGAAAAATCTAAAAAAAAAGCATAACCTTAGCAAGTATTTCATTTTTATACTTTTCTATGCACATACTTTTACTTACTCCTATATGCTACTGATTACCTTTAGACAGTTCTCCAAACATAAGGAAAATTTTATTGCCATCCAACGTTACCTAGTTTTGGAAAGAGCCAATTTTGATAATCAGATGAAAGTCGATCTGTAAATAAATTAAAGCCTATGAATCTGCTTAGTTTTTTCTGTTTCTCTATGTTCAATAGATTGATATTTTTGATAATACTATTTTCAAATACTTTTGTGAATTGAATGGTTGTACAATATAATAGAGACCTCTCAACTAAGCTAATATTCATGGACACATACATTCAATTTTATATGATCCAAGGTACTTAGTAAGAAGAACTATACCTCTGCACCAGAATATGAATTAAACATTACAAATATCAAACAACTCTCTATTAATGAAATGAAAGCTATGGAGATTATATATATATATATATATATATACATACATATATATATATATATATATATATATATATATATATATATCAATGAGTGTTGTTTCCTTTATAATAATATGAATTGAAATGTGGTTTATATATTCTGAAAGGATATGTACTTACATTCAAAAATGTATTTATTGTCAGATGATATTTCCTTTACCAAATATTTATTTTGGATTCATTTTTTAAAAGAATGGCTTCTCTGTAGCTACATACATGTGGGTAAGAAGTAAAGGGAAATCAGTAGCCTTGAAATAAACTGATGTAGACAATATTTATTCAGAGTTTGTTGTGATTTAAGTTGTCTGTTCTGATTCTTAGCTCAGCCATTGTGACTCTTATTTGTTGTAAGCTACCAATGTATCATTATTTACTTTCAATGAATCAATTTTAATAGTTACCAGGGACATATTTAAATACTTCAGATTAGACCTCCCCTCCCCCCTATTTAGAAGTACCTTTCTTTATTCAAAGGAATTTGCTGTTAGCATTTATTTTTAGTGGGGGGGAAAAAAAAGATCTAATTTATTGTTGTTGTTTTTTTCTTAGAGAAAATGTGTCTAGCGACTCAGGTTCCATGCACAAAACAATTGAATTGTTTAGTCTAATGAAGCTAGCTTTCAGGCAAATTATCAAAACTACAATATAGGTAAACATAACTCATGGGGTTAGGCAAAAAAAGTTCACTTTACAGCTACTATCTTATTAGGACTTGTAGAATAGGAAGTAAATCCTCTAGAATACAGTTTCCTTTTTACAAATATTGTATCAATCATTTAAATGTTTTTAACAAAGATTATCCATAGAAAAATATAGCTAGAGGTACTATAATAATATACACTTTCCAATCCATGAACAGATTTATTAGAAAGATATCTTTAGGAAAATCTATTTGAGTTCCTTTCCTCCAAGTTTTGGGCATAATCTAAAGTGGCAAATCCATGACTTTTCCCTGCTTACTATGTAGGAACTATGAAACAGAACATGACATTTTAGTTTGTATATGCAGTAAAGAAATCTTTCTTAGTTTATGCACACTTACACTATACTTATTTTATGTATATTTGAATTTACTTCACTTGAAATTGTTTATCTGTAGTGACATTGTCTTATTCCAGATTATACTACTTGATTCCTTCCATTGTTGTAAATAGGAAATTATACTAAAACCCAAATGTGGGGTTTGGGTCCAAGTTCGTTGTCTCACAAAATCAACAAAAGAATTGGTGGACAAAAGGGGTTAGTGGGAGCAAAGTTTATTGAGAGGAGCCAGTCCTGGAAAAGGTGCAGCTGGGGTTCCAGGAGCAGACCAGTGTCCAGAGCTTCCTTTCCAGGTTACAGTCAGGAGTAGTTCAGCATCCAAGCTACTTAAAGTCTATTAGTCTGTGTGTGGAGCCCACGTGGCCATAAGCCACATGGCTGCAAGGGAGCACATCCCCTGTCACAGGAACCCAGGGTGCCAAATTGAAGGAGAGAAAAAAAGAGAGGGGGGGGAGAGAGAGAGAGAGAGAGAGAGAGAGAGAGAGAGAGAGAGAGAGAGAGAGAGAGAGAGAGAGACATGTCTTGCTAGCCCCTAATAGGTCCTTTCAAATAATTCTGCCTTAGCGGCATCCTTGGAATTGGTTGTACCCTCACTGCCTTGTGACTGATTAAAGCTGCTTGTCTTAGCAACATCCATACATTTTTTTTTTTTTTAAATATATTTTATTGATTTTTACAGAGAGGAAGGGAGAGGGATAGAGAGCTAGAAACATCGATGAGAGAGAAACATCGATCAGCTGCCTCCTGCACACCTCCCACTGGGGATGTGCCCGCAACCAAGGTACATGCCCTTGACCGGAATCGAACCCGGGACCCTTCAGTCCGCAGTCCGACGCTCTATCCACTGAGCCAAACCGGTTTCGGCAACATCCATACATTTTAAAGCTCACATCTCCCATGCACACCCTTCCTTCCTGCCCAGCTGGGTTGCCTTAGCAATTCTGCCAGCAGGGTTCCCTGATTCTACTTCCTCCCCCACATGGTCCTGTCCCTGACTACCTAGCTTCCTTCTGTCTCCTCAGTATTTAGCACTTTCAGTAAAACATATACCTGTGTAGTCAATCATAGTAGCCATAAGCTAAATGTCATTATTGAAAAATTGAAATGTCATACTGTAAGTGCAAAATACATACTGAATGGCAAGTACTAGGTATAAAAATATATAAAATACCTTAGAAATACCTTTTTATATGAATGACATGTTGAAATAATAATGTTTGAAATATATTGGATTAAATAAAACATTAAAATTAATTTACCTGTTTTTATTTATTTTTTAACGTGGCTGCCAGGATCTTAAAATTAAATTCAACACAATCATTATGTTTCTATTGAATGGAGTTATTTTAAGTCAGTGGTTCTCAACCTTTTTAATGCCATGACCCTTTAATACAGTTCCTCATGTTGTGGTGACCCCCAACCATAAAATTATTTTTGTTGCTACTTCGTAACTGTAATTTTGCTACTGTTATGAATCGTAATGTAAATATCTGTGTTTTCCGATGGTCTTAGGCAACCCTGCTAGCGGTTCTCAACCTGTGGGTCGCGACAGGTTGAGAACCACTGCTGTAGAGCCTAAGACCATTGGAAAACACAGTTCATCATTTTAAAAGCTAAAAATTATTTAAAATTTTTGTCAAGACATCTGATGAATTTATCACAGTGTTGTTTTCCTATTGACATATTATTAAATGATTTCACTTAAGTTAATTTGGTACATGTAAGTCAACAATAACTGGAACACATGAAAATGTCCAATTTTGGTACCAAGTAACTATGCTCCTTAGACATTTTTCAGGAAGGTGTAAAAAATAACACGAAATGACAATGCAAAATTAGTTTACAGAAGTGCACAGAAGTTGACTTTGTAAAATTGGGAAAAATAATCTATATATATAAAAACCTAATAGGCAAATAGATTGAAGGGCAGAACAACCGAACAACTGCTTGCTATGATGTGTGCTGACCATCAAGAGGCACGCACGGAACATGGCGGGCATTGGCAGCTGGTGGTAGAGTGCGGAACACAGTGGTAGTCAGCTGTGGCAGGATAGTTGAGCAGGTGAGCAAGGGCGCCAGACCAAGGCAGGGAGCTGGTTGCTGTCATCGGGGCGAGCCTCTGGTGGTTGCTGAAAATTCTTTGCTCCCACGTGCCATGGTCCCACTTGGCACTTGCACCTGCTTCTGGCGCTGGCCCTGCTTGTACCTGCTGCTGATGCCTGGTGCCAGCCCGGAGCACTTGGCACCATCAGCGAGTGAGAGTGGTGGCTGCTGGCCCTGATCACCCCTCAGGGATTCTCCACCTCTCCCTGCTCCTGAGGGGTGATTGGGGCAGTAGCCGCCGCTCACACCTGCTGATGGTACCGACCCCATTAGCACCCACTGCTGGCTCCAGCCCCAATCGCTCTGCATCATCAGTGGGTGTGAGCAAGGCAGGTGCCGTCAGCACGTGGGAGCGATGGCAGCGGCAGCAGGGGTGCCGGCAGGAAGGGGACTGAGGGCTGCGGCTGGAGTGTCCAAGCAGGGGCCCAGAGGATGGGCCAAGAACCCCTGCTGTGCTCACTGCAGCCTTGTGGCCCACAGTTCCTTTCAAGGTGCACGAATTTATGCACTGGGCCCTAGTATAGGTAATAATAAAGAGTATTTTTAAATTATATGATATCTTCTAATTTACTTATTTTCATTACGTTTTTGTACTGTGATAGAAACATGTTTATATAGGCTAAATACACATTACGATTTGTATTAAATTTGTTATACTATATATAAATCTGAAATTTGTTTAAAATTCTTCAAAAAATTGCTCAAATTTTAATGACTAATTAGAAAGTTAATACATATGGTCCTATTGATTGAATTCTATGTCATTATCTGCTAACTTCCATCATTGTTACGTGTGTTGGATTAATGAAAAATCATGGACTTTGAAGCCAGTCTTAAAATTATCTGATTTTAATCATACCTTTGCTCACTTATTGGTTGATTGATTGAATTATAGTCTGGAGAAAAGTATATGTCTCATTTTGTTGCAATGGAGTCAGTAAAGTATGAATTATAAAATTAAAGCATTTTGCCTCTCCTTAGTTATCTTAGTACAGCGGTTTTAGAATCAATCAGAGTATTTATTATCAGTGTAACATGCTAAATACAGTAGCCAATGCAAACTAATTTACTATCTTTTCACCAATGTTCTTCATTAAAAAACAGTATTTATAGATTTTTTTCAGCGTTTAGACTAAAATATAATGAACCGCATCCAGCACGGCCAGTGGTGAACCTGAAGAAGGGCAGTGAAGAATCAGAGAAAACAGACAAGAGGGTATAGTTGGGGCCAGGTGGATCACTGTGCCTGGATGAGGAAATAGTGACAAGCCTATAAGCTGAGTTGTTATTTTACTAGTATAGTCGGATCTCACAAAGCAAAACAAGGGAGTGGTCAAGATGTTTACAATGTTCTTGTGAGTTTCAAATCTGCTTCTTTCCTTTTGTTGTAATTCTCTGAGCTCTATCAAGCTTTGTTTTGGCCAGCACTTGCTGCACTTCCTGCAGCCCACATCCCTCAGCTACCTAGGATCACAGGGTCAGACTATAAGGTCAAACTTACAACCATAGCCTTTGGCTATAATTATGCTGGGAGGGCTTTGCTCTCCAAGCTGGGACTTGTATATGGCTTTGCCACAAGAGGACTGTGCCCTCTCATTTGTCCGAGGCTTGAACCTGTCCAAATGCTGTAGCCACTCTCCACATCATAATGTCTTAATTTTATTTATATACTTGTCATTTCCTATCAAGTATAGAGGATGATAAAAGATTCTGAGTTTTCATATGTGTAGTAAAAATTGGCTTTTAAAGGTTTGTGTATATTTTGGTAAGTATTGATAAATAGTTGAATTTTCACTTTTTGTACAAGCTTCATTTTATTTAACAATGTAGGAAAAAAGAAAAAAAATGTATGTATATATAAAACTTATTCTTTCCTCAGATAGGTATTTTAAAATGCTCCAAAGACATTCATTAGTAAGCCAGACAGAAGATTATTGAAATTGGTATCATATTGAGGAAACAGAGGAAAGCTGGGTAGACAGGGACAGGGACCATGGAGGGGAAGGAGAGGAAGTAAAACTGGGAACCCAACTAGGCAGTTACTAAGGCACCCCAACTGGGTGGGGAAGGAAGGGTGCACATGTGAGGCATGGATTTTAAAATGTATGAATGTTGCTAAGACAGGCAGCTTGCAGATAACCAATAACAAAGTAGTAAGGCATATATACCAATCACAAGGTTGTTGCTAAGGTAAAATTCTTTGAAAGGATCAATCAGAAACTAACAAGCATATAGATGAAAAAGCATGTGCTTCCTCCTCTCTGCCCTGCCCGCTAAGTTCCTGGGTTGTTGGCAGGAGATGGGCTCCCCTGTGTCCACATGGCTTATGGCCATGTGGGCCTCCACACATGGACTGTTAGACTTTAATTAGCTTGGATACTGAACTACTCCTCACTGTAACATGGAAAGGAAGCTCTGGACACTGACCTGCTCCTGGAACCCCAGCTGCACCTTGGGCAGGACTGGCTTTTCTTAATAAACTTTGGCTCCTCTAACTGTTTTTGTCCCAGACTTCATTCTTCAATTTTGCAAGACAAAGAACTTAGACTCAAACACCCCATAATTTGGTTTCAATATGGGCTAAGGATAGAGATTTCCATAGGTAGTTCCAGAATATTCTTTTATTTACACCATCTGTGAGAGGAGGGTAAGGAAAGACCAAAACTGGGCCGGAATTAAGAGGGATGGTAGAGAGATGATTTCTGGAGGGCTACTGATTTCTAAGCCTCCCCCTCAGGTAGCAAAGTCCTGTAATCATTCAGAACTCATCTCAACAGGAAGTCAGATACTGTAGAAAAGCGTCCTTAATAGTTTCTAAGTGTGGTTAAAGCTTTATATTCCTACTAGAGGCCCGGTGCACAAAATTTGTGCACTGGGCGGGGAGTGTCCCTCAGCCCAGCCTGCACCCTCTCCAATCTGGGACCCCTCAAGGGATGTCCGACTGCCCGTTTAGACCTGATCCCAACAGGATCGGTTCTAAACGGGCAGTCGGACATCCCTCTCACAATCCAGGACTGCTGGCTCCCAATTGCTTGCCTGCCTGCCTTCCTTCCTGATTGCCCCTAACTGCTTCTGCCTGCCAGGTTGATCACCCCCTAACCACTCCCCTGACAGCCTGATTGATGTCTAACTGCTCCCCTGACAGCCTGTTTGCCCCCAACTTCCTCCTCTACCGGCCTGGTCACCCCTAACTGCCCTACCCTGCAGGCTTGATCACCCCCAACTGCCCTCCCTTGCAGGCCTGGTCCCTCCCAACTGCCCTCCCCTGCTGGCCATCTTGTGGTGGCCATCTTGTGTCCACATGGGGGCAGGATCTTTGACCACATGGGGGCAGCCATCTTGTGTGTTGGAGTGATGGTCAATCTATATATTAGATAGGATAGAGGCCTGTGCACAGGTGGGGGCCAGCTGGTTTGCGCTGAAAGGTATCCCAGATCAGGGTGGGGGTTCCCTTGGGGCATGGGGTGGCCTGGGTGAGGAGTCTGTGGTGGTTTGCAAGCTAGCCATGCCCCCGGTGACCCAAGCAGAGGCCCTGGTATCTGGGATTTATTTATCTTCTATAATTGAAACTTTGTAGTCTTAAGTGGAGGCCTGGGTCAGCCAGGGTGTGCGGAAAGCTTGGCTTTCTCTATCGCCAGGGAAACCCAAGCCTCCCTCCTGCTCTCTCTGTGGCTGTAGCCATCTTGGTTGGGTTAATTTGCATACTCACTCCTGATTGGCTGGTGGGCATGGCTTGTGGGTGTAGCAGGGTGACAGTTAATTTACATATTACTCTTTTATTAGATAGGATATGTGTTAATTTTAACTTTCTTTGTTTATTTCTCCTTCATGACTTGGAGTTAAACACTAATAATGCAAAGTTTGTAAGTGATTCTAGACCTGGGAAAAAAGCAGTCACTTCACAGCCAATGGAGGAAGAAAGGAGAGAGTGGGTGATGTGAATAGATGGTTGTTTGTAACATTATTCAAATTGTGGGGTAATTTGCTATTGAAAAATTTAAATTGCTATAAATAAGTAATATGTCTGGCTGTGAAAGTTAACTGTTATCTATAACTTGTGTTAAGCTAATTACCAATTGAAGTAACTTTATAATGACTGAACATTCTAGAAGGTGATTACTTGATACTAGAAATTCTATTGGAAAGAAATCTAAATGCAAGAGTTTGTTAACTAACATACTTGACCTTAGCAATGTCTTGTCATTGGTGAAATGAGTAGGGCTCAAAACAGAAGGTTGAGTAAATAGATTACTCAGGTCCCATCATTCTTCAATGGCTGAGATGTATAACAGCAGCCAGCTCAGTGGCCTAGCTCCACTGGGTTAGCAAGAAAGGTGGAAAGCCCCAGCAGTGTTGCTACTCCTCACTTCAGAGAAGGTCCTGTTGCCTGAACTATCAGAAAACAGCTGTATCTTACTATTCATATCAGGCAATGGTGAAGGTTAATGTTTTCCAGGGCAGAGAAGGGGGTTTCAAAACAGTGGAAGAGCTTGTGTGATTGTTTCTGTGCCTGTTTATTTACAATAAATATTTCTACTTTGTGGCAGAATTTGGATCTAATACTTCCTTTCCTTACATCTTGACATTTTCTGAATATGCAAATCAGTTCAGGTCATTTTATAATATAGTGTATATTGGGCCTATATGCTATGCAAGTGACAGTGAAGAGGTATAATACTTATTCTCAAGAAATTCACTCTAAATGCTAAATTTATATATAATCTTTCTATACCAAGACTTAGGAATCCTGCATCCACTGTGCAGGCTAAAGGATGCCTAAAAGAAAGGAAGGAAGGAAGGAAGGAAGGAAGGAAGGAAGGAAGGAAGGAAGGAAGGAAGGAAGGAAGGAAGCTTAACTGTGACCTGATTTAAATTCTGCAGTTTAGTGCAGCTTTTGTTGAGCCCAATGTCCCAGTCTTCAGATTATTTAGCTCCTGTTCCTATTTGATTTAGTTGATCCCCCTGAACTCAAAAATTTTACCTGCTTACAATTATAGTATGTTTCACACACTGAAGGGTTAGTGGTGACTCTGATATAGTTCCTCTTAATGATTCATTAATACCATACCGTGATATGAATAGTTGGGTTTGCTCAATATGCATACTTTGGTCTTTCTAAATAAAAGGTAGTTGGTAATGGGATTAGAGAAGCTTAATATACAATATCTATGTAAGGCAATTATCAATATTTTAGTCGCACTAAATAATTTTCAAATGCATAGTTTCTAATACATCATTCCATTGTAAATCTCAAAATAATTTCAGTAATGAGGTTTAGAAGTTCAAAATGCCTAAATATGTGCACAGCAATCAATAGACAATTCTAGATTGGAGAACTGTTTTTCTGCTTCTAAACATCATTCATTTTATATGTGACTATGTGACCAAAAGTTGATTTTATATATACATATATAATAAAGGCCTGGTGCATGAAATACGTGCATGGGGGAGGGGGTGTCCCTCAGCTTAGCCTGCACCCTCTCCAATCTGGGACCCCTCGGGGGATGTCCAACTGCCAGTTTAGGCCCCATCCCAGAGGGACTGCTGGCTCCTAACTGCTCACCTATCTGCCTGCCTGATCTCCCCCTAACTGCTCCCCTGCAGGCCTGATTAATGCCTAACTGCACCCCTGCTGGCCTGATCACCCCTAACTGCTATCCCCTGCCAGCCATCTTGTGGCAACCATCTTGTGGTGGCCATCTTGTGATGACACGAGGGCATCGCACGCGGGCGTGAGGACCACCTAGGCTTTTATTAGTATAGATCACTGCCATTCTGATTATTCAGGATTTATAGAAACAAAGCTTCTTAGTACATATTTACTTCTTCTATGTACATCATCAGTCTGGCTAGTATAGAAATTTATAGCATTTCTTCTTATAGCCAAGACAAATGTAAGTTTGTCTCGGGAAAATAAAATGCAGTTAAATTTAACTTTTGTTCTAGGTGATAAATACAGGTGCCTAACTATAAGCTTAGGCATTCCTTCCAGCAGTTCTTCATTAAACCACTCATGCAAGCATTATCTTCTGTAAGTTAGGTATTAGAGCTCCCTGTATTAAATCTCCCCTGACTCCTTTCCTTCATGTGATCATCAGGCATCTATTTAATTTCTATTATATACCTGTGTTAGAATCAGGTACTAGAAATATCCTGATGAATAATCTAGATGAAACACCTTTATTTTTTGCAATTAATTCATATATTGTATTACTTTAGGAAGAACACATCAGTAATGCTTCTTAGAACTAACTACTTATTACAAAATCCCACAAGCAGTGTAGCCAGAGGTGAAGATATTCAGTGTTAGTATTAGTAATTTGTTATATTAATATCATCACAAAAAATGAAGAGTATTAACTTTAGAAATATATAAATGTTGATCCTCCATACTAAGCATGTACTTCATATTCAAATCTTTAATACTTATAAGTATTTAGAAAAATTGAATATGAATAAGAAACTTGGAGGTTTAATTTCTTAGTAGAAGCTGCTTTTTTTCCCAAATCATCACGAACAAGTGTGATAACTTATATAGCATGCATTATTTCTCTCTGTGAAATGGCAAATGGCAATGGAAATAATCACCTTTAAAGTAACTCTCTAGCTAGACCTTTTTCTTTTAAAGTGTACATATATTAAGAAGTAAGCATATAATGAGTAACTCATAAAATGAACTTCACTGATTCACATTAGTTGGAGACAAGATCAGTCTGAATTAATGACATGCCTAAAATAGAGGTTTATGACTTTCAAATATCTGAATAAATTAAAGGCTACATAAGAGCAAAGAAAGTACTTAAAGAAATGGCCTTCATAAATAAATATTTTAATTAACATATCTAAATAGAATGCAGAAAGAGGGATTAGAGTGCTATGTGTGCTGGGAAAGAGTTTGTTGTCTTATATAATACCATCTCCCTTAACAGTTCTTGTAAATATGTGTTTCTTGAACAGCTTGATTTCATTTGAAAGTGATGCTATTTTTCCTCTTTGCTATTTTCTACTTAAATATGGAAATCTGCCTAGTTTTGAATTTGTTTACTTTCCATTACACAGTTTTTTGTTAATTATTACTTAATGCATCCCAATATATTTTCTTACTATAAGAATAAGATACATCCCAGGGTTGGGTGAGGTAGAATGTGTGGCCATCATTTCAATATAGGAGCAAAGAATTCAAGCCATTAGCCCTGACTATTACCTCTCTATGCAGAGATAAGTTCATAGAGTCAAACTGATACTCTTAGAAATGTCGTCCTATTATCTGAGTCACATTACATGCAGCAAGACTGACTTTTGATTGAAAAATGGCATTTCCGGTAACATTTCTAAAATTGTTTCCAATTGATTTTCACAAAGACTTTAAATGATCTTAAATCCATACCAATGGTTAATTGCAAAAAGTAAAGTTCTGCAATATCACTTCCCCAGACTTTTATTCTTATACATTTTATTTGTAGTGGGTTGGAGTTGCCTTGAAATAATTAAGAAAGTTACATGTACAGAATTTATCAGAAATCTAATAGTACACAGTTACCTTTAACAACTGTTAGACTGAAAGAATGAACCCCAGAATAATTATCAAAGTGGTCTGATGTAATGAAATGGCTACAAATAAAAATAAATAATAATATCAAATGCTGTTGGATCATTTCATTTAAAAAAAATGTTTGTATTGATTTCAGAGAGGAAGGCAGAGGGAGAGCGAGACAGAAACATCAATGTGATAAAATTGTCAATAGAGTGCCTCCAGCATGGCCCCCACTGGAGATTGAGCCTGCAACCCAGGCATGTTCCCTGACCATGCCCTGACCAGAAATCCAACTGTGACCTCCTGGTTCATAGGTGGATGCACAACCACTTAGCCAAATGCCAGGCAGATTATTTCACTTTGAGTCTGTCCTTAGGCAGTAACTACTAGCAGGTAAAACTTAAAACAAACAAAATAACAAAACAAACACTGAATTAACCAAAGTTTCTGTTTCCATGTCAATAAAATAACAATAATAATAAAGTATTTATTATTACTATTACAATAAAATGAGATTATCCATGTAAAAATCCTTAGACTGGTGTATCATATATAATTCAGAATCTGTAAATAGAAACTAGAAAACTCGATATTCAGACCCTATTTCTGCCTCTGACAAGATGATATATATCAAAATGTTTAACATGCTAATACACAGTATTTCTTCATTATTCCTTAATTAAGTAGCCTCATCTTGATCATTTGTTGAGTTATTTATTTGAGAGAACTAGCAGAATTCATAAACTAAATAGTAGTGATTAATGTAAACTATTTCACTTCAATTAAAAAAAACAACAACTCCATGTATGACATTTTACTAAACTTTCATCACAGAATACCAAAATATAAAAGAATACTGTAGGTCACATATGTTACTATGAATATCTAGACAGAAGGTTTTTAGAACTCCCAATAATCTATGGGGTATAATTCAGGAAAACTAAGAAGTTACATATCATGAGAAGGCAGGGTTCTTTGGAAAAGACAATAATGCTGGGGAAAAGAGAAGGAAGTAGGGGAAAAAGGAAAACTAACTATGAGATGGGTTGACTCTATAAAAGAAGCCATAGGCATGAGTCTACAGGAGCTGAGCAGGGATGGTGAGAACAGGAGATCTGGACATCACTCATTCATACAATCACCAAGAGTCAGAGGTAACTCAAGGACACATAACTCACAAGAAGTTACTACAGTATCTTCATTTGTGCATAATGGGAAGAAGTTCTGTCTTAGAGCAAAATAGATGCATTTTTTCATTGCCTTTTTTCTTACTGAACTTCCCAGTAGAAGTAGGAACTAGAGTTTTAAATCATTTCTTATTTGGTTGTACCAGGTCTCTAGGTAATGATGAATACACACATTGTTTCAACAGTGTTGGCATTTTAAAAACTGATCAGATAGCTGAGAACATATGTGATGTACATCAGTATTTGACTCATACTAAACTAGTAATTGTGTTTGAAATTTTGTAGTTATGTTTATAATTATAGTCAATCTGTAGAGTTCACTATTGTTTATTCCTTCTTAAACTTGCAATATTTCAGGACATAATCAGTACTTAAATAGGTAAATGCATAAGCAGGATCAGGGATATAAGTTTGTGGATGAAAGGGCATATGATATAGTGTTATGACTATATAGAATTTTTATTAGAAGACTAGAGGCCCGGTGCATGAAATTCGTGCACGGGGGTGGGGGGGAGGGCGGGGGCGGTGTTCTTCAGCCAAGCCTGCACCCTCTCCAATCTGGGATGCCTCAAGGGATGTCCGACTGCCCGTTTAGGCCCGATCCTACCAGTATCAATCCAGGACTCCTGGCTCCCAACTGCTCGCCTGCCTGCCTTCCTAATTGCTCCTAACCGCTTCTGCCTGCCATTCTGATCACCCCTAACCACTCCTCTGCCAGCCTGATTGATGCCTAACTGCTCCTCTGCCAGCCAGGTCACCCCTAACTGCCCTCCCCTCCAGGCTTGATTGCCCCCAACTGCCCTCCCTTGCAGGCCTGGTCCCTCCCAACTGCCCTCCCCTGTTGGCCTGATCACCCACAACTGCCCTCCCTTGCAGGCCTGGTCCCTCCCAACTGCCCTCCCCTGCTGGCTATCTTGTGGCGTCCATCTTGTGTCCACATGGGGGCAGCCATCTTGTGTGTTGGAGTGATGGTCAATCTGCATATTACTCTTTTATTAGATAGGATAGAGCCCTGGTGCACGGGTGGGGGCCAGCTGGTTTGCCCTGAAGGGTGTCCCAGATCAGGGTGGGGGTTCCCTTGAGGTGTGGGGCAGCCTGGGTGAGGGGCCTGTGGTGGTTTGCAAGCCGACCACACCCCCGGCAACCCAAGCGGAGGCCCTGGTATCTGTGATTTATTTACCTTCTATAACTGAAACTTTGAAGCCTTTAGCGGAGGCCAGGGCTGCAGGAGCTTGGCTTCCTCCATTACTGGGGGCAACTCAAGCCTCCTGCTGTCTCCAGCTCTGTGACTGCTGCCATTTTTGTTGGGATTTATTTATCTTCTATAATTGAAACTTTGTAGCCTTGAGCGGAGGCCAGGGATGGGGGAGCTTGGCTTCCTCCATTGCCAGGTAAACCCAAGCTTCCTGCTTGCTCCGTGGCCACAGCCATCTTGGTTGGGTTAATTCGCATACTCGTTCCTGATTGGCTGGTGTGGTGTGGCTTGTGGGTGTAGGAGAGGTACGGTCAATTTGCCTATTACTCTTTTATTAGATAGGATTATACATAAAAAAAATATAAACAGAAAAAGCCAAATAGCAAGATATGGAGATATTAAGTATGTTTGATGGTCTTGCTTCCTTAAATTTGCTGTGTTTCACACAAAATCTGCATATGAATATTATAGCAGTTTTAATTATAATCATTAAAAATCAGAAACAACCAAGAAGTTTAATAGCTGAATGGATAAACAAATTGTGGTACATCCATACATGGAATGTTATTCAGTGATAGAAAGAAATGAGCTATCCTATGTAATAAAATCCTAATATGCAAATCGACCAAACAGTGGAACAACTGGTCACTATGACACGCACTGACCACCAGGAGGCAGACACTCAGCCAGAAGCCGGGCTCACAGCTGGCAAGTGCAGCAGCAGTGGTGGGAGCCACTCCTACCTCCACTGCAGGCGGGCAGTAAGGAGCAAGGGGTTCTGGACTGTGAGAGCCCCGGATTGCGAGAGGGATGTCTGACTGCTGGGTTTGGCCCAATTCCCAGGGGATCGGGACTAAGCCAGCAGTCAAACACCCCTGAGGGGTCCTGGCGGGGGTGAGGGACCCCATCCAGTGCACAATTTTCATGCACTGGGCCTCTAGTCTATCTATAAAAAGACATGGAGGAAACTCCAGTGTATTTTGCTAAGTGAAAGAAGCCACACTGAAAAAGCTGTATATTACATGATTCCAACTATATACATTACAGAAGAGCTAGTGGAATGATCAATAGTTTTCAGGGGGAGAGGGATGATGAATAAAGTACAGGAAACGTTTTGGGAAGTAAAACTATTCTGTATGATACTCTAATGGTAGATACTTGACATTATTCATTTGTCAAAATCCATCAATATGTACAACACGAAGAGTGAACCTTAATGTGTTAACAAAAATGTACCAATATTGCTTTATTAATTATAATGAACATATCACATTAATGCAAGATTATAATAATGGGGAAAAATGTATTTGGGCTGGGGTAAAGGGTATATGAGAACTCTTTAGTATCTACTAAGTTTTCTGTAAATCTAGAACTGTTTGAAACATAAAGTTTATTAATTAAAAATAAATAAAACCAAATTTTAAAAAATTGCTCTAAAGGAAGGATTTGCCACATAATATGGTGTCTATTTAAGCTGGGTAAAGTGACAACTTGTTACAGATAGCTGAGAAATTCAGATGCAGGGGTTTAAGTGGCCCATGTCTAGTGTTTCCTTCTTTGTGTTTTGAAACTAAAAGCAGTTTAATAAGCAGGCCCAGTGATTGTTCAAATACATTTTAGTTATAAGGCAATGATGTAGATCTATGTGTGTGCATGTGTTCATACACAAATACACTTTCCTGAGTATATGTCTTTATAATTCAACAGAGATGTAAGTGTACATCATACTAAGGCTATCACATATTAAATATTTACTATATTTGTAGTTCTAGAAGTACAGATGGCATGATAAAACAGCTAAACTACTTCCTGCATGTCAGTTTTCTACACTCAACATGAATGGCCATATATGCCATTTAATAAGTCTGAGAAAAGCTAGTAAAATATTTTTAAGGCTTCTGCAGCATTTAAGAAAGGGGCATTTGTTGTTGTGTGCCCTTCCTATTTCCTCATAAATTCAACTCTAAAGTTTCAATAATCAACAAACACACACATACGCATACCCCATATTTGAAATCTGTAAAGTATTTATATTCCCCCGTCCCTTTCTACATTAGTGTCTAAGCTTATTACATAAATGGAAATGAGTTTCTTTGTGACAATTCATCAATATCTAATGGTCATATACCTTATTTTTATATCAATTTTCCTCCATGCCCAACCATCCTCATAAAAAAATGAGGATATTTTACCCAAAGGATGAACATTTTTGCTGCTTAGAAATGGAGGCTATTTATTGCTCCTATGTGCTCAATTATAGGTTGTGGAAGACATAACCATTATGACAGGTAGTGAAGCCGAGTAGTTGGAAGAGACATATAAAATATCTTCGGCTGGGTTTTCTAATCCCTGTGGTGATAAGTAATGAGGGAACACATCATATTGCCACCAACCTCATTCACTCACACATACCTCTGAGGCTGGCTCTAAGACAGATCCTTTATCCCCATGCTAAAGAAACAAAACAAAACAAAACAAAAAACTTAGCCTGCTTTCTATCACATTTATTTTTCTGGCAGAGAAAAAAAATAAAGGTAGGAAAAAGAGTTGTACATAGGAATAAAGCATATTTGTTCCTCTAGTCCAAGCTCAGCACAGTCTATTCTCAACATCAGTGTGAAGAATAATTAAATATAATATGCTCCCTTATTAGCAGAGTTTTGGAGTGAAAGAAGTCACTGGGAATAAGGCCAGGCCAATTTAGCCTTAATATTCTGATCCTTGTGAGTTAGAATGAATCCCTAGACAAACACTCCAAACCCAGGCCCTCTCCAACATAGTTTACCATAGATCCTTTAGGCTCAATCCCATTATGTCCTTCAACCTTGTTCATAGTAACCACAAAAAACAAAGTCCAGAATAAGTCATTCCTCATATTCCAAAAATCCAGTCTCTATAAGCTCTGTAATACCTTTTCTTTTCTTCCATTTATCCTAATACCTGAATTCTTGACACCCTCATTATGTGACTGTGGAATTATTTCACATTATAAGATAAACTATTTCTCTAACCATGTCCTTCAAATTATTTTTATTTTTTAAATATTTGTGTTGATTTCAGAAAGGAAGGGAGATGGAGAGATAGAGACATCAATAATGATAGAGAATCATTGATTGGCTGCCTCCTGCACACCCTCCACTGGGGATTGAGTCCACAACCCAGGTCTGTGCCCTGACCTAGAATGGAACCATGACTTCCTGGTTCATAGGTCCACACTCAATCACTGAGCCTTGCTGGCCAGGCCAAGTTGTTTTTCTAATGGAAACATGGATCTCCACTGAAGATACAATTTCTACTGCTGGCTTCTTTGCTTCAGCAGCTCTCATAGGAGTGAGCCTGGATATTTCCCTTAGATTGTATTCATGTTTTGAGGATGTTCTTCCTCTCTCTAAAGATTCTTGGCTTTGATTTTCATATATATTAGATTTTTTTTTTTACCTAGTAGTCCCTATTATTGCTGACATTATAATTTCCTGTTTCATTCCCCATATTCCTGTTCATAGTACAATGCTTTTAGCATTGCTTCCTATACAAGACCTGCCTTAGTTGTGATTCCAATAAAAACCTAGTTAATCCTTTAAATACCTGGCACTTCAATTTCTTAAATAGCATCTTCCTAAAATTCTTGTTGTCACCTCAGCTATAACCATTTTATATTTTTTTAATAGTCTAGATCTTATGGTTACCAATAAATGCAACACCTCCATCATCTCAGTTTTGTGAATCCTATTTTTTGAAGACTACCTATATTCTTAAGTTTGTTCTATCAGCTTGATCCAAACAAAACTTCAAATCCATTAACACCTCTTTTCAGTTGATCTTACCAACTTTTCATTGCCTCTCACTTACCTGATGGCTTATATTCATTATTTCTCAGCTGTAATTCCATGGCCATTTATTAACTCAAAAGATATACAATAGGTAACTACTATTGCTATTTTCAGTGCTTTAAATACATTAGTAAACAAAGATGAAAAGACCTCTGCTTTCATAAATCTCAAATTATAATCATTCCCTTGCATGCATCATAATATATCAGTCACTTTGAGCTAAATTATCCTGTGAAAACAAATCACCCCCAAATTAGTAATTTCCCAAAACAAGGATTTAAATAATCTATCTATCTACACACACACACACACACACACACACACACACACACACACCCTTTATATATATACTAGAGGCCCGATGCATGAAGATTCATGCAAGAATAGGCCTTCCTTCCCCTGGCTTCCAGCACCGCCTTTGCTCTGCCCAGTGCCGCCTTTCCGCTCCAGGCCAGACCTGCCTTTCCGCCTTCCCACACTGCCCAGAGGCCCAGAGTGGCTGCAGTGGTGTGGAACACCTACATCATCACCATGGTGATGACACAAGTGTCCTGCCCCACCCCCAGCCACTTGGCGCCTCTGTATGCAAATTAACCTAACATCTTTGTTGGGTTAATTTGCATACTCACTCCTGATTGGCTGGTGGATGTCGTGAAGGTACGGTCAATTAGCATGTTACACTTTTATTAGTGTAGATATATATAAAGGGGTGGCCAGTTGGCTTAGTTTCTCCTCCAGCAAGCCAGGACAGACTACATCTTAAACTTGCTAACCATTACACAGTGAAAAAACATAGCACTTTGATGTGATAGCCCTAACACCCTTCTTCTAAGTTAAATATGTCACTTTCACTAAAGTGTTATTGAGCCAAATAAATAATGTCAGCAAAATTGGAAATATTAGATACCAAAATATGAGGACCAGAAGAAGAAGCCTAGTAGACTTTTGTCCTTTCTTAATAATCAAACTTACTTGTCAAAACTGTAAACTTAACTAATTCCAATGGTCTCTGCTTATTCTCATCTGCATCTATACGTTAGCTCGGGGACTGGACAAACTTTAAATGTGTAAATCATACAAATCAAGTGGATTATTAACCATACTAAATAAAACATAATAAATAAAATCATAGGTCTCTGTTATAGGTTGACTTTGCCTCTAACAACTCATAATGTCAAAATGATAATTTCTAGCACCTCATAATGTGACCTTATTTGGAGAGAGGGTCTTTATTTAGGTAGCTAATTATATTGGGTCGTAATCCAATTTGACTGGTGTTCTTATAAAGGACACACATAGAGGAAAGATGCCATAAGACACAGAGGGAGAAAACAGACATTTGCAAACCAGGGAGAGAGGCAGATGGGATCTCCCTCATAGCCTCAGGAGGGATCTATCCTGGCACCTTGACTTTAGATTTAGTTCTTTTCTTTGAATCACCCATGTTGCCTTACTTTGTTTTGACGGCCCTAGCCAATTAATATAGTCTCTAAGAGATTCACTTGCTTATTCTCTTATTATCATACCACCGCTCTCTTCTGTTTTTTTTTTTTTTTTTTTTTTTTTTTTTTTTTTAATATATTTTATTGATTTTTTTACAGAGAGGAAGGGGGAGGGATAGAGAGTCAGAAACATCGATGAGAGAGAAACATCGATCAGCTTCCTCCTGCACACTCCCTACCGGGGATGTGCCCGCAACCAAGGTACATGCCCTTGACCGGAATCGAACCTGGGACCCTTCAGTCCGCAGGCCGACGCTCCATCCACTGAGCCAAACCGGTCAGGGCTCTCTTCTGTTTTTTAATATGATTGAAGATTTGTTGGTGTTAATCCTCACCCGAGGATATTTTTTCCATTGATTTTTAGAGAGAGTGGAATGGAAGGGGAGAGACACAGAGAGAGAAACATCAATGTGAGAGAGACACATTGATTGGTTGCCTCCCACACACATGCATCCAGGGCTGGGATCGAGCCTGAAATCCAGGTATGTGTCCTTGACCCGAATCAAACTCAGGACCCTTCAGTCCACAGGATGATGCTATCCACTGAGACAGACCAGCTAAGCCCCCTCTCTTTTAAACCACCAATATTCACGCCCCATATTCAGCTTGATGATTTCAGTGAGCTGATTACTTCACGCCCTGTCCTCTGAGAACATTAGAGTCACCAGAAAATATCAGAAGGAGACTTCCCTGGCTGTAAACAAAATACCCTAATCTAACAACATCTGTACTAACACACTCTGCATTAATGCAAAATGCCAAAGTTGGAATATTGTTGCTTCATTTAAAATCAATCCCTTTACTGCCATCTTCTCATCGCTTCAAGGGTGTCACTTCAGCAAGTTCCTTTCTCCCTTCTACATCATCAGATCTCCCCTCTTATTAGCAATATTTTCATTATCACACAGTCTCTTATCAATAAAAGGTAATAATACTTTTATTTCAGTTGCTTCATCAAATAAAACATTTTTTACTTACATTTGCTGGGAAACTCCTTGAAACTACTGACAATTACCATTGTTCCTAGCTCCTCTCCATTTTACTTTTAAATTTGGCAAGAGGAGTCACTCAGAAAAGTTGACTAAAGGGTAAAGAGAAGTTTCATGACATAGAATTTTTGGAAAATTAAATAGAAAAGGGAAAAAGTCCAAGAGAGAAAGAGTACATAACCATCATACATCAGTGAATTCCATTAAATTTTAGCTTTTTTCATGAACAAATTGCTTAGACAATTATGAAATATGCTTCCTGAAACCTAGGATAATAACAACAACAATAATAATAGTAGTAATTAGCTTGTGTTTTCTCACTACATGCCATGAACACTTCCAAATATTTTATAAGCATTTCATGTGATACTAAAGAATCTCTAATATATAGGTACTACTATTATTCTTAGCACATGAGGAAATCCAGACATCTTACCAGACATCTTAAGAAATTGTCTAAAGGTATCTTGTTATTAATAATTAGAGATGAAGTTTATACATTCTAGCTGGCTCCAAATTCATGTGTTATACATTAAAACTCATTAAAGTTATACATCTGATAATGACTATTTCTTTGTTTATGAGAGCGGAGCCTCCTAGTAGTTAGAGCATGATGCTTATTTTTTAATAAATTTATTGGAATGGCATGGGTTAATAGGGTCATATAGTTAGTTATATACTAGTGGCCCGGTGCACAAAATTCATGCATGGTGGTGGTGGTGGGGGGGGGTGTTCCTCAGCCCAGCCTGCACCCTCTCTAATCTGGGGACCCCTCGAAGGATGTCCTACTGCCGGTTTATAGGGATTGGGCCTAAACTGGCAGTCGGACATCCCTCTCACAATCTGGGACTGCTGGCTCCAGCAGCTCACCTGCCTGCCTGCCTGCCTGCCTGATTGCCCCTAACCATTCTGCCTGCTGGCCTGCTCGCCCCCAAATTTCCCCCCCACCAGCCTGATCACCCCCAACTGCCCTATGTGCCAGCCTCCCCTGCTGGCCTGCTCGCCCCCACCTTTCCTCCCCACTGGCCTGCTCACCCCAAAATGCCCCCGCTGCTGGCCTGCTCACTCCAAACTGTCCCCCCCCGCTGTCCTCACCCCCAACTGGCCCCCCTGCTGGTTTGCTTACCCCCAATGGCCCCGCCCCCCACCAGTCTGATCACTCACAACTGCCATCCCATCCTGGCCTGATCACCTCCTGGCAACCCAAGCTCCCAGCCCCTACATTTTTTCCTTTTTTTTTTTTCAGCAACTCTTTGAGCGAAGGCCAGGGCTGGCTGGAAGCAAGTATCTGGGATTTATTTATCTTCTATAATTGAAACTTTGTAGCCTTGAGCAGAGGCCAGGGCTGGCCTGGGCAGGCAGGAAGCTTGGCTTCCTCCATCGCCGGGGGCAACCCAAGCCTCCTGCTCGCTCCAGCTCCGTGGCTGCTGCCATCTTGGTTGGGTTAATTTGCATACTCGTTCCTGATTGGCTGGTGGGTGTGGCTTGTGGGCATAGCAGAGGTACAGTCAATTTGCATGTTTCTCTTTTATTAGTGTAGATATAAATGTGTGTGTGTGTGTGTGTGTGTGTGAGAGAGAGAGAGAGAGAGAGAGAGAGAGAGAGAGAGAGAGAGAATGAAGAATGGAAAATGGAAGTACATATTACAGATTATATCAACATGGATAGTTATATTAAGTCACATCAAAATAACAGTCAATGTACACCACACTTTAAAACTTGGTTGGCTCTATAAATAAAGAAGGAGTTTCTCTGGATAGGACTGAGAGTTTTCAGAATATAGTAGACTATCCCCAACTAACTAAGAGCCATAACCACTCCATTATTTAAAATTATATCTTTCATATTCAACTTCAATTAATAATATATTATTGAACTTTGTTCACACATTAAAACTCTGTTTTAGAAAGTCACTACATATAAAATTTGGTTTAAATGTTTTAAATAGTATTTTTTAGTAAATTCTATTGAGGCCTTATAAACTGTTTCCTGCTTTTCATTCTTTTTGTGACTGAACTAATCAAGCTCAAGAAATCATATATTAAATGATTCATATGGGTTTGAGACCACCACCTTTGCCCCTTAAGAATGGTGTGGAAAGATGGGATGGTTTGACTAACTTATTACATTTACAAATCTGTAGCGATGGAGTGAATTATAGGCCAATGATCATATCTTCAAACAGAAAATACTTTATTTAAATATTTTAGCAGTTTGTACTAGCTAATTATGTGTGCGGAGTTATATCATTTTATTTCAAATGCTTGTCAATGTGTGGGATGACAGTACATAGGAAGAGAGCAGTTCTTTACTTGCTCTCAGCACTGAACGTTCTTTTGTGCATAACCGGGAACTGAAATAATTTGATCCACATTGCTTCTACCTGAACAAGGTTATACAACTATATATATATGGATACAAATATACAAACTCAACAGTGTTTTAGCATGATTCCCACTAATGTAGTAAGATTGACACACTAAAATTAAAGCATAGGTATTAATGAGTTGTTTTGAATAATTTTTAGAGAAAATTATTAATTTTTAGAAATTCAGAGTCATTTTGAGGTGTCCTTTACACACACACACACACACACACACACACACACACACTGATAACCATGGTAAGTAGTTCATGATATGATGAATTTTAGCATTCTCCAACTATATTTTCCACTTATAAATTCTTATTGCAAAATAGTCTTCTAAAAAATTGAACTACTAAAATCATTTTATTATCACAATTATTTTAAAATCAATCTAACCTTTGTAGGTAAATTATATAAAGATGTAACAGCCAACTCCAGGCTGATGTCAATTCCAATCTCAGCATCATGATTATCATTATTATTAGCCCTCAAATCTAAGCCTCTAGGTATTTTTGGTTCTTAATCCATTCCATTTGGATGTATCCTTATAGATTAATAAACAATCAATTTAATAGAAAATAAATGGAAATAAAGTTCATATAGAGCCTAACAGCACAAGTAATATAGGTTTAAATCTCTTAGCACATATATTTTTAAGAGATTAAATCTCCAAAACTTGTTCATCACATTATATCTTGTAATTTTTGTTTTGGTTGTAAGTAATTATTTACTTTTGTCTATGTTCTTTTTTTTTATTATTGATTTTTTTAAAATATATTTTATTGTGATTTTTTACAGAGAGGAAGGGAGAGGGATAGAGAGTTAGAAACATTGATGAGAGAGAAACATCAATCAGCTGCCTCCTGCACGCCCCCTACTGGGGATGTGCCCGCAACCAAGGTACATGCCCTTGACCGGAATCGAACCTGGGACCCTTGAGTCCGCAGGCCGACGCTCTATCCACTGAGCCAAACCAGTCAGGGCTGTCTATGTTCTTTTTATGTTTTAATGATAATGTGTTTTGTTTGCACATATGCATGTATTTACAATTAGTAACTATTATAGAAAAGTTTATACTCAGTAATAATTTTGGAATATAATTTTGAGGTTTGGTTGTTATAACCAACACACCAAATAGTTGAAATGTATTAGTTTATCCCCTGAGGTAATTGATGTATATGAGTTATGCTTTGATTTTATGCCCATAAATTATATTTAGGATAGAGCTATACAAATGTTTTATTTGTTTGTTTTACTTGGGATGATTTTTGCAAGTAAACACAAAACTTGACTCAAAGTGTATAATCAGTGTGGACATTTATTAACCTTCTTAGTATTTTAGGGAGAAATTCAGAGTCATTTTGAGGTGTCCTTTACATTAAATACCTATTATTTGTATTCCTTCTGCCTTCCATCCAGCCCATGACTGGATCTTTGTGATTTCAAAATGAGTGTATAAATATATATTTGAATACATCATCTGAGTTTGAAAGAAAAAACATCTCCATCTGGAAGCTGAAGAAAGTACAGTTCATCACTTGCTTACTTGGCTCATCTACGCACCCTGGCATCTAGTCCTGCGCTGAAGCAGTGAGGATTATGCTAATGAGCTGTTGTGAGCAGGCTCTTCCCTAAAGGTCTGGATGTGTCCTCTCACAAGACCATCAAAGGCAGGGAGGTCTTCTGACAGCACAAGAAAAGATGGAGCAGAAGATTTAGAGGCAACACACAAAGTCATTCTCAGAAAGTGTAATAATACATGTAAACATACTGAACATAGACTGGAATGGTAGTTCACAGTATATATAAAACTACTCATGGACTAGAAGCCAGAAAATATGGAATCATAGTGGCCGCTTTAGAACAACTGTGCTTCTGGAGAAGAATCAGAGATGAGATAGCATCCCTTGGAGTTGATACAATGAAGGGGAATGAAGTATCACCCAGAAAAGACAACACCATATTTCCCCTCTCTGTCCTCACAATCATATAATAAAATACACAGAAGAGGGAAGAACTGACAGACCAGGAAACTCACAAACTAGGAATCCTGCCCTCTAAATAAGGGTAGAAAAGGATAGAAAATATCAATTCAAAACTGCTGTGGACAGTCAGATATTGCAAAATTCAGGTTTTCTACTTTGAGAAAGTCTCTACAATAAATGAACCATGAAGCTGAAGAAAACTCACACAACATTGCAAACTGAACTAAATCTCCAAAATAAATATATTAGAAAAATGAAATATCAGTTTGAATAAAAAATAGAAAATCTAATAATAGATATATAAAAGGGTTAAAAATAAAAAGAAAGTTTATTTAAATCTGGAAATGAATATATGTAAAAGAGTGAGGAAATAAACTGTTTCACGACACTATTGAAATTTTAATGGTTCTTGTTGTAGCAGCACAACTTAACCTATTCTGCCTGATACAAGTATTCATATTAAAAAAATATATAAACAAGCTAAAATTTTTGTGAAATAAAATATGTAAATAATACATTTAAAAATGAATACCAAACTCTAAAATTGATGAACTCTGGCCTATTATATCAGAAGACTTTGGGGCCAAGCCAAGGAATTATTATTTTTAAATGGTTCTCCAAGTTCATTGCTATAGCTGCAATGAACTTGGTGAAATGAAGTCTGTACATAATTATGAAAATGATACAGTGAAAATCTGCTTCAAAACAAAATTGATCATTACAGAAATTGTTATTTTTCCTCTTCAGAAAATAATTTATTATTTCAATGTGATTCCATATCATCATGCATGATTTGCAGCTGTTGATATTTTTCAAAATTCTTCATTTTTAAGATGATTGCTTTGTGCAGTTTGCACTTCCTCTATTCGAATTTGCCTCATCCTCTGAAAAACTACTTGTTTCAGAACTGGAGCTCTCATTAAAGTTCTTATGGCTGATTGCAGATGATGTGAACTGCATAATCACAAAGCTTAGTCACATAGCTTGGAACAAGTATGGCATCTAGTCTTTCTTAGAAAGTCATTAGGTAAAATTTAACATCTTTAGAACTAAAATAATCTTTTCTCCTTAAAAAAAAGTTATTTCCACCTGCCCTCAATTTCATTTTGATATTACACTTTAACTTTTTTTTATTCCCATAATGATTTTCTTTCTATGCTTTTCTATTTTTATTAATTTCAACTCAGCATCATCATTAACTTATCCATTTTTGAAAAAAAATTATTATTTTTCCCTAGACCAATACCTTTAATGACTTAGGATGTAATAATCGGTCCTTAATATTTATCTTTATCTTTCATAAAAATTCTCATCACTCTTAATATTGTCATTTATATATAATCTTCATTGTGGTAACTCTGATTAATATTATTTTTCATTCATTAGCTCACCACACATAAGATCTGGTTGCACCTTTAGGAAAGATTTCCCTTTGATTTATTCGTAAACATGAAACATAAGAGGCCTGCCAGGAGACTTATGTGTTGACAAGCAATCCAAAAATTTAGTTATGATGCTCTGTAAAGTGAGTAATGTATTCAGAAAAGGCTGTGTAGACATGGAAAGACTGAGGACCTGGACATGCTGCTTTAAAGTGTGGTAAAGAAGAAAGTATTCCAAGAGTAATTCATGTCCTATGCTATCCATCATGCAATTTCATATCATTAATAATACTAGAGGCCCAGTGCGTGAAATTCGTGCACGGGGGAGGGGTGTCCCTCAGCCCAGCCTGTGCCCTCTCCAATCTGGGACCCCTCGAGGGATGTCCGACTGCCCGTTTAGGCCCGATCCCCCAGTGGGCAGTCGGACATCCCTCTCACAATCCAGGACTGCTGGCTCCCAACTGCTCGCCTGCCTTCCTTCCTGATTGCCCCTAACCGCTTCTGCCTGCCAGCCTGATCACCCCCTAACCACTCCCCTGCCAGCATGATTGATGTCTAACTGCCCCCCTGCCAGCCTGTTTGCCTCCCACTTCCCTTCTCTGCCAGCCTGGTCACCCCTAACTGCCCTCCCCTGCAGGCTTGATCGCCCCCAACTGCCCTCCCTTGCAGGCCTGGTCCCTCCCAACTGCCCTCCCATGCTGGCCATCTTGTGGTGGCCATCTTGTGTCCACATGGGGGCAGGATCTTTGACCACATGGGGGCAGCCATCTTGTGTGTTGGAGTGATTATCAATCTGCATATTACTATTTTATTAGATAAGATAGAGGCCTGGTGCATGGATGGGGGCCAGCTGGTTTGCCCTGAAGGGTGTCCCAGATCAGCGTGGGGTTCCCTTGGGGCGTGGGGCGGCCTGGGTGAGGGGCCTGTGGTGGTTTGCAGGCCAGCCACGCCCCCTGGCGACCCAAGTGGAGGCCCTGGTATCTGAGATTTATTTATCTTCTATAATGGAAACTTTGTAGCCTTAAGCGGAGGCCTGGGCCAGCCTGGGTGTGCGGAGAGCTTGGCTTCCTCCATCGCTAGGGAAACCCAAGCCTCCCTCCTGCTCTCTCTCTGTGGCTGCAGCCATCTTGGTTGGGGTTAATTTGCAAACTTGCTCCTGATTGGCTTGTGGGCATGGCTTGTGGGTGTAGCAGAGTGATGGTTAATTTGCATATTACTCTGTTATTAGATAGGCTTTCCTAAATGCATTGTTTTCTTAATAATATATATATATATATATATATATTAATATATTTTATTGATTTTTTACAGAGAGGAAGGAAGAGTGATAGATAGTCAGAAACATCGATGAGAGAGAAACATCGACCAGCTGCCTCCTGCACACCTCCCACTGGGGATGTGTCCACAACCAAGTTACATGCCCTTGACCGGAATCGAACCCGGGACCCCTCAGTCCGCAGGCTGACGCTCTATCCACTGAGCCAAACCGGCCTTGGCTTAATAATATATTAAATTATAAATTCTGCATGTTGAATTGCTAATCTTCTGAAAATGTCTGTGATATTTAAAAGCTATAACTTTTGCAAGGTTTTATGTTATGGTTTTAATTGTTTCTTACAAATGATATGGCAAACTCTTAACTCCCAATACCACACAATGCAATCTTATGTGGAAGTAAGTTAATTACTAATGTAATTAGTTATATTAAGATGATGTCATTCTGACCTGCTGGTGTGGCTCAGTGGTTGAGCATCGACCTATGAACCAGAAGGTCACAGTTCAATTCCTGATCAGGTACATGCCCGAGTTGCAGGCTCGATCCTGGGGTAGGGTGTGCAGAAGGCAGCTGGTCAATGATTTTCTCTCATTATTGATGTTTCTATCTCCCTTTCTCTTTCTCTTCCTTTGTGAAATCAATAAAAAATATATTTTAAAAGACTATGTAATTCTGAATTAGGTTGTGTCCTTACTCAGATATGACTGGTATCCTTACAATTAGGGAAGAGACACACAGGGAAAATGTCACATGGTGACAGAGGCTGAGATTGGAGTCGTGCAGCTGCAAGACAAGGAACGCCTATGATTGGCCCATGTCAGAAACCAGAAGCAAATCACAGATTCTCCCATGCAAACTTCAGAGGGAAGGTTCTTGCCAATAACAACTTTTGACTTCTACCCTTTAGAACTCTGAGATGATACATTCTTGTTGTTTTAAGCCACACAGTTCATGGTACCTTGTTAGAATATCCCTAGGAAAGTGATAACACTAATCAAAATAACATTCCATCTAGTTTGGATCATATCTCCCTCAGAATTTATGGGCTACATATCCCTCAAATATCAATGAACCTGTTTGTACAGCACTTAATACTATGTTGCTTTCTTATTTTTTTCTTAGTCATCTAATACATCCTATATAATAAAAGCGTAATATGCAAATTGCCCTCTTGACAGGGAGGTCATCTGGGAGTTCAACCAGGGAGTGGGGCTGGTGGGGGGAAGGGAGTGAGTACTCGGCAGGCAGCTGGCAGCTGCTAGGGACCCAACCAGTACACAGATTTCATGCACTGGGTCTCTAGTATAATACAGAAATTGGTATCCATAAGCATCAATGTTGAAAAATTAAACTAAAATTTAGAAAACTCAGCCAAGCATAGCAGTATAGTTGACCAGACAAAGCACATTATTTGTGTGTGTGTGTGTGTGTGTGTGTGTGTATATATATATATATATATATATATATATATATATATATATACACCTTTATTGCTTTCAGAGAGGAAGGGAGAGGAAGAAAGAGAAAGAAACATCAATGATGAGAGGGAATCATTAATTGGCTGCTTTCTGCACGTTGGACTGAGCCCACAACCCAGGCATGTGCCCTTGACTGAAATCGAACCTGGGAACCTTCAGTCTGTAGGCCAACACTCTACCACTGAGCCAAACCAGCGAGAGCTGCACATTATGTTTTGATGAACATCTATTCTAATTGGTCAATGTTAATTTTATACTTGTCCTTGACTATATTAACTAGCCCTCCCAGTATACATCATTAAAAGTGTCACCTTGAATATATTAACTAGCCCTCCCGCTATACATCATTACAAATGTCACCTTTGAAACTACTTAATTGATCATAAAACATTCAAGAAAAGATGAACTTTACAAAAACAGAAATGAGATCCAGAAATATATCTTTAAAAAAAACAACGTTCTGTGGATATTGAAGTAATAAACTAATCTGGAGCATAATATTAACTGCAAAATGGCTATGACATTGGAAATGCCACTTGTGTTTTCCTTTCAAAATGTATACATTTAAATCTCTGTGAAATGTTATCAATGTGCATCAATAGAGAAACTCATATCTTCTACAAAACAGTTTGTAACATCCATGATTATCAGCTATGGAAGAAAATATTTCAATCCATGTCTTGATTACAGGTGCAAATGAACCACAAAAGAAGAATCAACTAGTTAAAATATTTCCTTAATATGAGAGAAATAAAACCTTTCACACCATCTTAGTTTATAGAAAGTCACACTTTAGGTCCTTTTAAATTTATCTAAAATTGCATGAGGTTACTATTGGTTTGGATTTCCTAGAAATGTTTGCAATTATGAGTTTACTCATATCAACAGGAAGGAAGTTTGGATTCTTCATTTTAAATGCCCGGAAAATTCTGTTTTGACTTCTCACCCTGTTACTTCCCTCTTGATGAAGGCAGTTAGCTGTGTGCTAGACTGAAGATCCTGCTGTGGTGTTAATCAGAGGAGAGAGGACCCTGCTGGGGATTGTGGTAAATACACCAGGAGAGTTCATCTCTTTCTGAACTCTCTCTAGGTCTTCATTCTTCCGCACAGCAACAGCGATACTAATTAAAAATAGAGGCTAATTATAAAAGGTTATCCTGCCTTTACAAGTTAGTATAATCTTTTCCACCAATGAAAAGATTATATTCTTGTGGCTCTTTTGTGTAGCTCTTTTAAATTAAAAAAGGAAAGTTTTAATATGGCTATTTCTGCAAATGATAAATGTTCCTCTATGCAGGTCATATTTTTCATCTTTATTTAGGCATGATTTGGTCCCTAAACTCTCCTCATGTATTAATAAGTAAACATTCTATTAAACTTTATGGCTTATAAAATTGGTATCCTGCTTCAAAAACCAATCTTTATTTGCAGAAGGTTACTAAAAATCAACTAGCCAATGTTTTTTTCAAAAATGAATCTGATGTCAATGTATGCATGTATCTTTCATGGCATTTCATCTAACCTTCTTTTCTCATTACATTTAATTCAAAAAGTACTAGGTATTGCAAATGAATAAAACTAATATTTACTAATAAAACTTTCTCAGAAAATAATAAAATCAACCTTAAGAATCACAAATGTATTAACCTATGTTGGTAATAGATAATAAAGAAAATAGTAAAATTGTGCTAAAAGGATATGAATGGGGATGTTATGATAAGAAAATCTTGTACATTTTATGTTCTTGATTTAAATGTGAAGTAATAATTTAAAAATTAGAACATTTGCTGTACTCTAATTAATTTTACTTTGCATAAAAAGTATTAAATTGTCCAAAAAACATTCTCTAAGAACGTAAACAGTTCTGACTCATAAGCACCAGATAAAGTTCTAGCAATCATTCCATGAAATCTGGGACAAAGAAGCTAATTGAGTGTATTATTATAAAACTCTAGAGGGAGAAACAACAAGTTCAGCAGAACTGTCAAAGGGTTAGAACATCTCCACTGTTTATAGGATTAATCACTCTGGAAACACAAGATCTGAAGCAAATCATGAAAGAAGAAATCACATTTTAAGTGCTAATGTGACTGAAGTTTCCATTTTCAATTTAATCCTCCATCAAATTATTCTAAAACACACTTGTTATTTTAAATCAAATAGGTTAAATATTAACTTAAAAGTAAATCTTATTTTTACTTAAAAATAAATCTTATTTCACAAATTTTGTATACTGGATTTCTGTATATAGATGATGCCAGTGCATTGTAATTTCTTAGAAATTTTTGATATCCAAGTTTATTAAACTCTGTAATCAGGTATGATTATCTTCTGTTAATTATTGAGTTTATGTAGTTTTAAAATTCAGAATATATTGTTGAAGTAAAGAATACATGATTCAGATTTTCTCTGTAGACATTGTCCTAATAATGAACTATTTGTGAAAGCCTGACCTTCCAATGCCCTACTAGACTACCAGAAATGGCTTTGACGGCCATGAACCCTATGTGTTACTATTTAATGAGTTCTAATTCAGTACTGTCTAGAAGGCCTCAACATATGGCCTTGTACTGGAGAGGTAGTACGATAAATAGAAAGGAGAAGAACAAAGTAAAAAGCTTGGTTTTCAATTATTTAACCATATAACTTTTAGGAAGTTAATTAATATATTAATGTATAATTTATAATTTTCTCATCTAAGTTATGAGAATCCAATGATATAATTGAATTTAGGAATGTAAATGCATTTATGTAAACTATAATAACATTTACAAATATTATAGAGAACTTACATAATCCTGAGTTTACCAAATATTCCAATATTTGATATACTTATGGGAAATGTGAATGTTCTTTGAGAAGGATAAATCAAAATTACATAAAATATACTGAAGAAATTATTTGGTAATTTCTGAACCAAATCTATATGAGCATTTTATAACCGAGCTTTCCCGTAGCTCCTCTTGACTAACAAAATGTTCAACTTCTAATACCCTTATTAATTTAAAAAATTCAGTAATAAAAATCACATCTCTTCATGCAAGTGAAAATATATTCATGGGTTGCACCATTATAGAGTCATGGGTAATAGACAATTACAAAACTGTTGGCTATAAATCTTCAAAACAAAATAAATGAATACTCCTATTTCTGATGAAGCAGCACAATCTCTCATTCTGCTCAAATTAATATGAAATATTGCAGCATTCTCCTTGCAGGTACCATAATGCATAGAAATATTTTGCTAGCAAGCAGTCCTTATTGAAAGTGTATGATAACCAATATGTGTTAGTTACAAGTTCTGGAACTTGTCTAGCAGTTCACAAGAGTTGATCCTCAAAATTCACAGAATTTTCTTACTAAAATTAATTTGGAACCCCAAAACCAGACTGGCAGTACTTTTATGACCATTTTAGACATGCGCAGACAGTGGGAAACTTGAGTCACCCAACATTCAACTTGAACTTGTTGAGCTTGTTCCTTGATCGGGGTGAACACGGTAATGCTCTTCCTTCTTGTTTTAGCTCTCACATTGTAAGCAAGTGTCCTTTTTGTGATCTATGTAATGACACATTTTTGGGATTTTTGTGTGTTTTTTCAATTTCACTGGCTCCCAAGTGTAGTGACTGCAATTCACCTTATGGAGAACACAGGTGCGTTAGGTAAGCTTAATTTAGGCATGAGTTATAGTGCTGTTGAATGTGAATTCAATGTTAAGGAATCAACGACATGTGTTTGTGTGTGTATATATTTCTTATTTATATAAAATGAGGAGTCTAAACATAGCAACACACATAACAAAAACTTTTCTATTGTTGGATTGACAAAAATATTGTGTTCAGAGGCCCTAACCATGTATTTCCCCTAGAAGCAATGGTTCAGAATTCGCTAGTTCTGTTCTCTGAGACTTTACAGAATACAACTGCTGTGAGTTATGAGAATAGACTGTATTTCCATAGCTTGATCATTTTTTATTCGTAAATATATATTAATTTATTACCAAGTATAAAGATGGACTAGTTGCATTCATCACACTCCTTGGTGTTTACTTAAATGAGTTGAAAATTTATGTTCACACAAAAACCTGCACATGAATGCCTATAGGAGCTTGATGTATAATTGCCAAAGCTTGGAAGCAACAAGGTGTCCCCCAGTAGAAAATGGGTAACCAACCTACGGTACAGTCAGACCATGTAATATTATTCAGTAATGTAAAGAAATGAGTTACCAAACCACAAATAAACATGGGAGGGGGGATCTCAATGCTAAATGCAATAAGTCAATCTGAAAGGCTACATATTATAAGATTCCATTTGATGACATTCTTGGAAAGATAAAATTATGGAGACAGTAAAAAGATCAGTGGTTGGCAGGGGGTCGGGAGAAGGGAGAGGGGAATGAATAGGGAGAGTACAGAGGGCTTTTAGGGCAGTGAAACTACTCAGCATGACACTGTAATGTTAGATACATGTTACCGTACTTTAGCCAAAACTTACAGAATATGATGCTACATCAAGAGTGAATCCTGATATAAACTGTAAATTATAGTTAATAATAATGAATCAATATTTGCTCCTCAATTGTAACTAATATGTCCCACTAATTTAATCCTATCTAATAAAAGAGTAATATGCAAATTGACCATCACTCCAACACACAAGATGGCTGCCCCCATGTGGTCAAAGATGGCTGCCCCCATGTGGACACAAGATGGCTGTCACAAGATGGCCAGCAGGAAAGGAAAGTTGGGAGGGACAAGGCCTGCAAGGGAGGGCAGTTGGGAGTGATCAAGCCTGCAGGTGAGTGCAGTTAGGGGTGATGAGGCTGGCAGAGGAGGGAAGTTGGGGGTGACTGGGCCTGCAGGGAAGGGCAGTTGGGGGGTCCCAGGCCTGCAGGGAGGGCAGTTAGGGGTGACCAGGCCTACAGGGGAGGGCAGTTAGGGGCAAAGAGGCTGGCAGGGGAGCAGATAGGCATTAATCAGGCTGGCAGGGGAGTGGTTAGGGGGTGATCAGGCTGTCAGGCAGAAGTGGTTATGGGCAATCAGGAAGGCAGGCAGGTGAGCAGTTGGGAGCCAGCAGTCCTGGATTGTGAGAGGGATGTCCGGCTGCCCGTTTAGGCCTGATCCTACTGGAATCGGGCCTAAACGGACAGCCAGACATCCCTCGAGGGGTCCCAGATTGGAGAGGGTGCAGGCTGGGCTGAGGGACACACACCCCTGTGCACGAATTTCATGCACTGGGCCTCTAGTATGTTAATAACCACCTATTGGGTATGGGGATGATGGTGAAGAGGCAAACATAAAATTTCAATGCAATTGAGCAGGAGCTCAATTTTTCTAAAAACCAGAAATTGCTATTAATTAAAAAAATAGATTAGGTAAGTTTCTCAATTAAAATAAGCAAGTTTAGCTAATTTAACATAAATAAAATGAGAATTTCAGAGAAATAATAATTCAAAAGAAATAGGTTTTGGGACACCTAAAAGCAACAATGGAAATTATAATACAGAATTATCACAGCATCCACAGGTAGGAATACTCCATCCCCACCTGCTCTCTGGCCAATATAACTGCCATTAAACACAGAATGCCATAACAAACATCGATCCTAGTTCTATTCCTGAAAACTTGAACTTGTTGCCACAGCCACTACCCAAAAATACAGGTTTCTTTTATTACTTCCTCTTTGCATCACCAGCTCCTGACTGAAAGTTCATGGTTTGCTCTGGCAAAGAACTTAACCTTGATCTAGTGCCTGCACCCTAGTCAGTAAGAAGACTGCCTTCAACAAAGAGGTTTATTATAAGAATTCTCCATGCACAGAAAAGAGGTTTAGATTCTGAGCAGCTGAAAGGAATATTAACTGACTACTGCAATGAAATAGTGTGTTAATAGAAAAGGCAATATAAAGGTATAATCAACACAGCATTTCTATTCATTGTAAAAATTGAGTAGTCAACGATTTAGCAAGAAACAGTCATATTGTTGAAAACTCAGACACCAAATTAGGATTTGATATATACTTACTTTTTTAGATGACAACTATGGCCTACTTAATGTTTATGAAGTTAACACTTTCATTCTCCCCCCCCCCCTAATAACAATATGGACAACTTCCTGTTTTACTCTCTGTTTTTACAAGCAAGTTACTTCAAAGAACATTCTACCTATGCTAGACTTCATCCACTACATCCAGTTTTCTGTTCTGATAATTTCACTGTAATCACTATTATTAAGTTACTGATGCCCTATAAACTTTTTATATTTTAAATTTTATTCCAGCTTTTCACAAATTTGCAACTACTTACCCTGTTGAGGAATCCTGCCTTGAAACATTATACCTATGTATTTTCATCTACTTCTTAGATTGCTTCTTTTTTAAAAATACATTTTTATTGATTTCAGAGAGGAAGGGAGAGGGTGAGAAAGATAGAAACATCAATGATGAAAGAGAATCATTGACTGGCTGTTTCTTGCACTCCCCCTACTGGGGATCAAGCCCACAACCAGGGCATGTGCCCTGACTAGGAATCGAACATGACCTCCTTGTTCATAGGTTGACGCTCAACCACTGAGCAACACCAGTCAGGCAATTTCTTTGATTGTTTCTTGGAAATTATTTAAGAATCCCAAAAATCTAGACAGTCATAAAGCATCTTTTCTCTATTTACTTTCTCCTGGGGGGACCCACTCAAGTCTGTTCCTTAACACTTCTCACATAACTCCTAATTCTCCCACCTACTATTTCCACTTTCTTTTGACTCAGACCCAGATTTCCCCCAGTGTATCTAGAGCCGTCCTCTAATATCCATGATCCCTTCTAACTTAAGACACCTTTCAAAACTGAACCAACTCATCCACCTAGTCCTTTTCTAACTTAAAGACATTCCTGCCACACAGATACGTTAAAACTTGAACATTGTCCTAAAATTGGCACTCACTTGGTTGTCATAGCCAACCTGTCCATAGTCCTATACATTCTGCCGCCTAAATAGCATAACCCTTTTCACTTTTCTTTCTATTCTCAGTGCTTTAGTTAGACCCCTATTTTCCTCCCCAAAGCTATTACACATTTATGTTTAACTTTTTCTCTCCAATCACTTCCCTCTATAGTCCCTTCCACACAATTTTTATAGTGAGATCTAGCATAGACAAATGTCCTTCAAATTCTTGTGGCATGACACACCTCTTAAAATAAAGTTCATGCCTTGCCCTGACCAGGTGGCTCAATTGGTTGGAGCATCATCCCATACGCCAAGGACTGCAAGTTTGATTCCCAGTCAGGGGACATACTGAGGTTGCACGTTTGAGGAACGTTTGGGAGACAACTGATCAATGTTTCTCTCTACATCTCTCTCTCTCTCCCTTCCTCTCTCTCTGAAAATCAATAAAAACATATCTTTGGGTGAGGATTAAAAATAATGATACATAAATAAATAAAGTTCATGCCTTAAATTGGCAATCGCAACCTTTCACAATCTGGTGCCTACTACCTGTTTATTTTAAGTCTGGGCTTTGTTTGTAATGAGAGCAAACTGTCACTCAGCTGTTTGCATTTGCCCACATATGTCTTCCTCTTTTACTACAATTGGATGGCAAATTGACAGGTAGGTGATGTATAGTAAAAATATAGAGCTAGGATTTAGCTAAATCTGAGCATGAATCCTTGATTTTCAACTTACCTCTAAATTAAACAAGGTCCTTTCTTGGGGCTTCAGTTTCCTGGTTTGTAAAATGGAGATCCCTATATGATAAGTTTGTGTTGAGTTATAAACAATTTAGTAGAGCTCAAGACTTTGGTACATAGTGTTCAATGAGCTCATTTTTATCTAGACCCTGCAGAAATCTCTTGTAATCCACTCTTTTATTCATTTAATTATCAATTTTCAGTATCTACTACTTATCAAACAATGAGAAGTATGTATATTTCCATGAAAAAAGTAACCATATTTCCTTTCATTGCTCTTGTCCCTTTTTCCTTTTGTTTTTGATAATTCTGATCAAAATGGTTTTCTCCTATTACCTGTCTGGGAAACCATATTTTCAGTTTCACTGAGGCAAATCACACATGCATTCCCTCCCTCCCAACGTTGTAAAATTTACTCAAATTAGCCATAATGCCAACTTGTACACATCCATTATAGTATTCATTAATTGATTTCAGTTTATCTATTTGTTTTTACTACTAAACAATAAACGTTTGGAGCACAGAACACATATCTTATCATTTCAGTAGCCACCCATGAAAAGTAGCACATAATAAAAAAGAAAAATTATCCTATTCCCAGATTTCCTATATTTACATTTCTCCAAATATATTTTAAAGTGATATCTGAAGCACCATGTTAAAAAAGCTTGCTTGGAGATTAAGAAATATAAAAATTACTGCTGAAAATCAATTTAAGTTGAAAAGGCACTTCCATGAAAAAAAAAAATTTTAAAGGTTAAATTGAAATACAGTGCCTTTCGTTTTTTTGACTAATTAGTAGTTCAGGTAATAAATTCCATAGGCATTCAGGGCAGAGACACATCACTGTGGATTACTCCAGTTAAGTGAAATTTCCATGGAGAGTTCAACTTTAATGAGAGGAGAGAAAAGACAAGGACATTCCAGGTGGTAGGATGAGCTAAGCAATGGAGAAGAGCCAGGGATTTGTGGTTTATTTTATGGGGAAACTATTAGATGAATTTTTCTAATGTAAAGTATTCACTTAGGAAAGTAGTGAGTGATAAATTTGGAGACATGCAGACTGGCTTAGGATAGATTTGAAAGCCAGGGCTTTAGTGGGGCTGTATGATTTAGGTAGAGGAGGGTTATGACAGTTGATTAAGGAGATGAAGTTACAAAGCGTTGTTTCAGAACATCCGCTCAGGCTGTGACGTACTGGACAATTTGCCTTCAGAGTGTCTCTAGATCTGCAGAGATAGTTGAAAGCCAATGATAATAATCTATGTAAATTAATGAGGATTTAGACTAGGGTTTTGGTACATTCTTAGGTTTTCTAGTGAATTTAATTCAGTCTTTTTTGTTGATGTTGTTAATCCTCACCTGGTCATATTTTTCCATTGATTTTTTGGGGAGAGTGGAAGAGAGAGAGAAAGATAGAGAGAAACATCAATGTGAGAGAAACACATCATTTGGTTGCCTCCTGCATGAGCCCTGATCTGGGGAGGAGCCTGCAATCAAGGTATGTATTCTTGACTGGAATGGAACCTGGGGCCCTTTGGTCCTCAGGCTGATGCTCTATCCACTGAGCCAAAGCAACTAGAACTAATTCATTCTTGATGTCAAAGTGATTGCCACATCTCCAAAGAAAATATGAGTTCTTCTGAAATACATATGCAATCATTTTTATAATAATTGTTTGAGATAAATAATATAGGTATTTCCTTCTCATTCATTAGACATTTCAGTTATTACACTGTGGAAAAGATAAAATAATTTGAATAATTTCTGCTTTCATAATGTTTATTATCTATTATAAAGACAGTTGAATTTATCAATATGTCATCAAAAATAATGTGGTGGATATTGTAAGGGTTTATAAAAATAAGTCTATGGGACACAATTCTGGCAAATGAATTTCCACAGAAATATTTGTGCAATTTTGATTAATGAGATAATTGACAGGTAGCTACTTTGACCTCCTCTCTAAGTTCCCAAGACTGTAAATAACTTACGGGTTTTATGTTTTTAAAGGAATTCAGTAGAGGTTGAAATCTCAAAAGCTGCATGAAAACTACTAATATTCTCATCCTGAATAGCTGATGTTTAAATTGTGTAAGTTTTAACTGATTTTCATGATCACAGGTCTTTTTTTTTTTTTTGGTATTTTCTATTTTGGGAACTAGAACACTGTGTTATCTCAGAGCTGATTTGAGGTGAAATGGTCAAGTCATTGGGTTCTTTCAGGAAACCCATCTAAGTTAACTGGGATTTAAAAAACAATTTTATAAATTAAGGCAGATGACTTCATTATTTAGCTTATTCTATTTCATATGTCTCATTCTTCTACTGTTTCCACCAGGAGGGGTTTTTGTATTTAAAGAACACTTTTGTAATAGTCATTGTGGTTCCTATTCCCCTCCTCCCACCTCCACACAATTTTCTTTAGGACAGAAAAATCATTGGAATTCCAGGCGGTTTTATATCTTGAAAGTCTTATCTACTGTCAAGCAAGAAATGAATTGGTCACTGCAGATGAATTGGTAATAAACAATGTCTTGGGAATCTTATTTCATATTCTGATACTGTGACAGGGAAAACTCTCATGCTTGGAGGAAAACAACGCAGGGGAGCAAGCCATCCACATCACTGGGGCAAGGTCCTCAGTGGGTGGGGTAGGGGTAATTTCTAGAAAAATAAATACATCAGCTCCACTCACTGGTATAATTATATATATATGGATATGTTAGAGGCCCAGTGCACGAATTCTGCACTAGTGGGGTCTCTTGGCCTGGCCTGCGGGACTGGGCCTAAACCAGCTCTCCAACATCCCCTGAGGGGTCCCAGATTGCAAGAGGGCTCAGGCCAGGCTGAGGGACCCCACTGGTGCACTATCGGGGCTGAGGACGGACTCGGGAGGTTGGCCAGCCCGGGAGGGACTGCAGGAGGGCTCCAGGGCATGTCCGGCCCATCTGGTTCCGTCCTGATCAGTGGGACCCCAGCAGCAAGCTAACCAACCTTTGGAGCATCTGACCCCTGGTGGTCAGTGCACATCATAGCAAGTGATTGAGCAGCCTTAGCATATCATTAGCAAATATGCTTTGATTGGTTGAACAGACAACTGGACGACCAGACACTTAGCATATTAGGCTTTTATTATATAGGATATCTATATATATATAATGGAATATATATAATATGCATCCTCCCTATAACATAGAATAAGGATAAGGTTCCATGCCAGGCTTCCCATCCTGACAACTGAACCCAAATACCATCTGCACTCCCTTCCCTGAAATCATTCCCTCAGATATTGTTGCCTGACTGAAGAACTGTTGATGAGATTATGTACTCAAAGAGATAAAGAAAAAGACCATATGTTATGTGAGTGATGCTCTTAAAACTCTGAATACACACACACACACACACACACACACACACAAACCATAGTCCTACCTGTGTATTACCTGATTTTTCTTTTTAATAATAAAAGCAAAAACTTATAAAGGTAAATTCTTTAACTATTGGTAGACAGTAAAAAAATGAGAGAGCTGGGAGTACATCTTAATCAGTGGGGTCTCAAAATATTTTTGAGTCTTTTTAATGTTACCCTAACACAAAAAAATGAAATTTATCTGAATAAAATAATATAATATCTAAAAATATCTAATCTGCTTCTTAGATCAGAAGGTGTATACATTTGCTAGGGCTGTCATAACAACTTACCACAAACTGAGTGTCATATGCAACAGAAATTCCTTTTCTCATAGTTCTGGGAGCTGCAAGTCCAAGATCCAGGCGTCAGCAGGTTTTGTTTCATACTGCAGCCTCTCTCCTTGACTTGAAGATGGCTTCCTTTTCACTACGTCCCCCCCATGGCCTTCCCTCAATGCTTTAGCATCCCTGGTGTCTTGTATGTACAAACTTACTCTGCATTAAGGACAGCAGTCAGATTGGATTAGGATCCACGCTCACAGCCCCATTCTAACTTAATTAGTTCTTTAAAGGCTCTATCTCCAAATATAGTCACACTCTGAGGTACTGGGATTTAGGGCTTCAACATATGAATTTGGGGGACAGAATTCATCACACAATTCAGCCCACTCAGGACGTAATTGTGGGACAAGTCAAAGAGCATTAAATTTGAAATCAGAAAACCTGTATTAAAACAATTTCATGACATTTAATAAGCAACTCAAAATCTCTGAATTCATTTGTCACCTGCATATAGAAATAATAATACTCATCTCAAGGTAATTGTTATATGATATACAGAATAACTGCCATATTGCCTTATCCATATTAGTAATACATTGATTGAATGTGTATTGTATCCAAGTCACCATGCGTTTTTGTACATCCTAAGATTAAGAAAATAGTGTGATAGAAAATACTAAAATTTAAATAAAGTCTCTTCACTTTGCATTTGTAAACAACATTTTTGTGAAGAACATATTTGAGCATAATATATTGAATCTGTCCTAGAATTATGACAGCATTTTAAACAGCTTCAATCTAAACACTTTAGTTCTATTTAGTTTTCCAAAAAGCTCCTTTTTATGCATCATTGATTTATAGACAGTTGTCACAAACAGGATAGGCCCATTTGTTAGAAGCACTTGCCATTTTCTTTTGTTACTGCCCTCAATCAGAATCAACAGATTAATGGTTGTAATAATCACCCATCCTGATTTTCAACTTCAGAGTCTTAACTATCCTACTATTTCAGGTCTGTCCCTTAATCTACATCATTAATCTCTTTAGGACTTAGTGTTGTCTCTTTTTAGGCATATTGATCTGCATTTAATTTGTACATGTTTTGTAATGCCCCTTTTCTAGCATGGATTTTCATAACAAAGTATTCTTGTTGACTGATAAATTGGTGTGCTTTCACATTGCTTCTCCCTCTTTACCTTTTATTACCCCACCAAATCTCCTTGAGTCCACTATTTTACATGCTTTAACCTTTCATACATCTTTGTAATATCCTTTCATGTAAGATCAGGTACAGTGGGCTGACTGTATCTTCTAGTGCAAATTAAAAACCCATTTGTTCAGCTTGACTTATACTTAGTGACAGCGCTCTGTATTTTTCACTGTGCTGTGAATACATGAAGGACACAGCATTATACTCCATCTGCATTGTGAGGTAAATGTGATTGGAGTAATTACTACTGTCTAAGTTTTTATTCCCTTTTTTTCATTAAAGCTGTTATATGCCAGGGACAAAGATAAATAATACTCAATACCTGGTTTTTATTAGTTTCTGCCTTTGTTAAATGTGAATGGCATGAATGGCAATAAGTAAGGCTATAAAAATTCATAAATAAAACATTAGCATATTTTTAAATAGTACAGGTATAAATGTCACTAATGAAGTAAGAATAAATATGTGATGTTAATTATACTGGTTTGCCTAAGTGTACAATTTGAAAGGAAATGGAGTACTTGACAAGAATGAAAACAGGAAAATCAAATATATTGTTTTCTTCTGGTAGGGAATACTAATTTTTAATACCATACCGGAGTAGGTCATATTACAGGCTCAGATATGCATTGGACCTGTTTCACAGAGTGATAGTCTAAGCATGATAGTCATGTACGGCTATTGTACATTCGCCAGCTGGCCCCCTAACCGATCTGATATACATATATACATACATATACATATGTATATACACACACATATATATACTCTATATCATAGAGTATGCTTTTCTTTCTGTTTCTTTGGGATCAAATAGTACACAGTATTTCCTTCTTCAATGCTTTGCATCTTTTTCTTCTGCAAATCCTTTTTTCTATGTAACAATTACTTTTTTTTAATATGCAAGGGACAGGAAAACCAAGTGTGGTGGAATTATATTTAACCAAGTGTAAATAAACCAGGTAGTAACATTTAAAACATCAACTGATAAATAAAGTTTATGAATTGCAAACAATGATTTTTAAAATGTATTTGCTTTGCTTTGTTTGCTTGACCTAGAAAGCAAAAAGAAATCACTTTTAGAGGTCTCATTGTTTCTTTTAGTATGGGTTGGGGATATGGACTATCACCTCACCCTTAGAGTAAACAGTATTCTAATAATGCCTTCAAAAAATTAACCAAAAGTCATTCACCTGTTCTCTACTCATTGAATGGCATTGTGTCCCAGAAAAAAATATGCAAACAAACAAACAAAATTACCATTCTGTTTGCTTCATAAAATTATGTTGTCTTACATACAACAATGGTAATAATTAAGTAACTTTAGTTTGTGTATTATTGCAAGGCCCTATTTTAGTGATGGATAATGTTTGGAACAGAGTGGATAATTCTTCTTCCAATTTCACACAGCCACCAAAGTCTCAAAATCCAAATTCAAATTGAAATTCAACACATTTTGCATCCAGGCTTCATTGCTCATGTGTCCCAAAGGTTATCTCTAGTTCAGACCTATGTCCTGAGGAGCATGAACCACATACTCAGACACAGCCTCTCAACACATCCATCTGGTGGCTGCAAGCACACTTACCCAAATTTAACCGAAAGCTAATCTTTTTCAATTTTCACTTATTTTGATGAATGACATCACCATGCAACCATTCCTTAAGCTGGAATCTAGCCTTCACCTTTCACAACTCTTTCTCCCCTGCTCACTACCTTCACCCTATCACTTTGTCCTGTCACATGTGTTCATCACCATCCAGGACATCACTGATAACTACAGAACCTTTTCCTTCTCTCTCTCACAGCTGCCCAGATACCACAGTGGCCTCCACAGACATCTCAACTCCCCTCAATTATCACTTCACACTACAGTCAAATGATTTAAAGCCTGGAATACCACTTTACTTTCATCCTACAACGATTTTGCTTACTTCTTGTTCTTATCAATGTATTAATTTTTTAAAACCCTCAATGTATTAAGACTAAAAAACAAATAAAGAAGGCGATTACTCTCATGTCCCATTAGCCACCTATGGAAACAACCAATCTGTTCTCTGTAGCTATGAGCTTTTGTTTAATACATTTTTAATTTATTATCTTATTTTAGATTTCATATAAAAGAAAGATCATATGGTATTTGCCTTTTGCTCTCTGACTTGTTTCACTTTGCATAATACCCTTGAGGGCATAACACTTTTCTCCTTACTTTTGATTGTTCAGCCCCTTAGATTTGTTTTAGTTTCCAGATGAACGATGCTCGCACCTGCCACAGTGCCTTTGCATATGCTGTCCTTCTCCCTGGAAAGCTACTCATCACCAGAAACTTACTTAGCTCTTTTCTACATCTCTTCATCCTTTTTTAATTTAAGTTCAAATGTTTCCTTAAAATAGCATTAATGGACCTTCAAATTAATACAACCTACATTTCCCCTTGTCTCATAACATAAAATTTCTGTTTTATAGCATTTGCATGTATAATTGAGTATTTACTTGTATGGTTATTTAATGTATTTTCTATTTTGTGTCCTAATATATCTTATGAGAAAAAATAAACATGTCTGATTTATTTCATTGTTATATCCAATGGGTCTAGCATAGTGCCCAGGACCAATTATGTAATAATGTAATATATGCTGAATGGCTGAAGTCATGTTTCATGCTAAAGTTAATGCTTTCATGTTGTATGACACTCTTAGGTAATGAAATGAAAATGTCAAGCTATAAAGACTTGTTTTCCAACTGATCAATGTGAAAGATTTCACAATGAAGAAATTTTGAAGGAATACAATGAACACCACAACAGTATGGTGATTGCCAGAGGGAAGAAAGGGTGGGGAGAGGAAGAAGAAGATAAATGGGGGAGAAATGGTGATGGGAAGAGACTTGATTTGGGGTGATAAACACACAATACAATATACAGATGATATATTACAGAATTATATACCTAAAACCAGTATAATGTTATTAATCAATGTCACCCCAATAAATTCAATTTAAAAATGCATGATCATATTGGCAGCATTGTTTCTAGGACTAACTGGAAATTAGACAATGTTTATGAGGGTTTAAATAGGAAATGGAAGAGGGAGGCTTACTTTGTCCATTTGAACGCCAAGTGGGGAATCGAAGATGCTCCCAGTGTATTAGGGTATTTTCCTTTCTAAAGCTTTCTCTGTTATCATGTGTGGAAATATATTTATCTGAGCCCATTATGGGATAGCAATCACTGATAGCTTCTATAGATCGAAATGGAATATTAAAATTTGTGAGAGTAACACTTCATTCTAGATATATTGTTATACGATTTTATTTAGTTTTTTAAAACATGGAGCAAAAATTAAAAATAAAAAAGAGAAAGAACTTATGGACATGGGTAACAGTGTGGTGACTGCAGAGGGAAAGGGGATGGGTGGAGGTGGAAGAGGGCATAGAGGGGATAACTGGTGATGGAAAAAAGAAAAGAAAAAAAAAAAGAAATAAAATTCGGTGACCACTACTGGAAGAATAATGCGCAGAGTTGACACATTCTGGTCATTTCAAGTCACAGACTCTGAGAGAACTCTTGTTCCTGCACAAGACACTGCCATTTCCATAATACTCTGAAACAAACGCACAGATCGCTACCAGGAAAACAACTCTCCAAGAATATGTGTTATTTTACAATAGGCTTCTGCCAAGGAGGAAGTTAAGGGTATTTTACCACAAATCCTTAATAAGGAAAAACTAGTCTCTAGTCAGAAAAAACAATCCAACAAACAAACAAATAACACGAGATAAGCTGGGGGCAGGGAGGAGGGAAGAAAAGAAAAACAACAACAAAAAACCAGGAAGCAAGAAAGATTGTTACTATGAAGGAACTTCTAATGGGAGAGAAAGAAAAATCCATATAATGAGATTAAGAGTTCTAAGGACATAGGCGTATAGAACTAAGCCAAGCATGTGATTTCTCAAGGACCCCAAGAATTATGTTGTTATGAATTTGTATTTTTTTTTTTCTGATCCTCACTGGAGGATATTTTTTCATTGACTTTTAGGGAGAGAAGAAGAGAGAGAGAAAGACAAAGAGAAACATCGATGTGAGAGAAACACATTGATTGGTTTCCTCCTGCACAACTCCTCACCAGGGCCCGGGGCAGGGAGGAGCCTGTAAGCAAGGTACATGCCCTTGACTAGAATTGAACCCAGTATCCTTTGGTCCATAGGCCAATGCTCTATCCACTGAGCCAAACCGGCTAGAGCTGTATTCTTTTTCTTAAAGAGGGTCATAAATTGTGTACCTTTCAGGTTCAACAAAAGGTATATATTCATTGGACTTTAAAACTTGTAATTTGGGAAATTAAAGAAAGAGTCATCATTACTGGACATTAAAATATAATGTATCATACACACAAAATAAAACAACACATTTTTTTAAAATAATGGAAACCACAAATAAAAAGCAATGAAGAGATATAGAGTACATATTCAAGATAACAAATATAAAAATGTGAAACTTTATGAAATGTCAGATAAAAAAGAACAGAATTAAAAGAATGATCACATTCACAATATAAGGACACTCCTTAACTTGTAGAAAAAAAAAATATCCCCATAGACAGAAAGTAGATAATGAGTTCCAGCAATATTTATTTCATTAATTGAACAAAATCTCACTGAGAGACTTTAATCCCTCAAGCGGAATTCTAAACACTGGGGATTCAGAAGTAGACAAGAGTTGCCGGGCTTCTTCTCTCAATGGGCTTAATGAACACAGGGATGCTATACAATCCATGAAAAAAACTGTCATTGTGCAGGAGCATTTCAGGTTTATATATATCCAAAAATATGAGAAAGTGGGATAGAACAGTAACGAGTGGTTGGGAGTAGAACTAATTACAATGCTGAACTATGTGCCCACTCCTCAGTATAGAGACAATATCTCATCAATTTTTAGCAAAGATATTTTTCTAAGAATTTCAAGACAGCAATTGTGTAGCATTTTGCACAGTGTCCTTTTCAGGCAGTCTTGGGCAGAGTCAGCCTCACTGAGGAACAGAGAGGAGGGGATGGAGGGAAGGCTGGTGAGTGAATTTTTAAGCACGTAAGCAAATGGCCAGCTAAGCATATAACAAGTAAGCAGAACTTGTTACATTGGCATTGGTGAAAATAGAACTCAAATGAAAAACATTGAATAGGGATTATAAGGATGCTAACTTCACAAGTTTACTGAAAACCTTCAAAATAAACAGGAAGAATAGTTTTATCTCCTAAGTCATACTTAGAGAAAACCCTAATGATAGATGATTCCTATTTCATTAAAGTATTATATATTAATTTTTTATAAAATATATTTTAAGAAGTTAACATATTTATTAACAACATCTAATAAGCATAGTTCAGAATAAAAACATAATAAAATTGTATTTATAAACTTCTTAGAAAAGGTTGAGTTCTTTTTCATTTCCTGAGCTATTTATGCTTTTGGAACAGATCTAAACAGATGTTTTAAAACCATATTCCATTTACAATTATGTGTTTTTATGATGGCTTAATTTTTATTCACCATAAATGGTTCAGAGTTTACTTTATTTATTATTTTATATCTTACATACAAAACCTCTTATTTCTTTAAGAACATTCTAGAACAGTAACCCATATCATTTTAATCTAGTCATAGTATTTAATTTTTATAGACTTTTTTATATGTATCTTCGACATTTAAAAAACAAAATTTTACAAAATAAATTTTGCCACAGTTGTATTGAGAACAAATACAGGTAGTAAGTGTATCTACTGCCTATTAACTAATCATTCCCATTTATTTTATGCTAATATTTTAAAATCACACTACCTAGAAATCTAATTAAATTAATTCATTAAAATATTAGGTAACATAAGCATCATTAAAAAATTAGATACCATGAAAACAAAGGTTACTCACTTAAAAACTATTAAAATTAGAAAATTAGATAAAGTTATAGAAAAAAAGCAAGATTTAAAATTGCTATTTTACTGGCTACAATTAAACTATGGTATCAATTTTAAAATCCTATTAACCATAGTAACAAAAATGTATAAAATTACTTAGTAATACCATTCACAAAAATGGATTAACTAAATATAAATAAAACTGCTAAAATACTGTTAAAATACAATAAAATCCATAATAGAGAGGAACAATTAATATTCCTAGAGATTTTAATATTGAAAGGTAAGTCATTGCAAAGTGTAATTTATAAATATAATATTTTAACAAAGACCAAAATATTGGAAAAGAAATATAATTTTAATTAAGTACAATAAATTATGAGAACTGAACATATTATTTTTTTTTACTTTAAAAATTTTGTTCTTGAAAGTGTTACATATGTCAAATATATTCTTTTCAAAATAATGATTAAACTTTAGAGAGATATTTTGAAATGTGTAGTAGAGTGGATGTTTATAGTCTGCACTTCCATGTCTAGTATATAATGTAGAGAAAATTTTCATACAGAGGCCTATGAAATGTGAAATAACATGTTATATTTACATTTAAAAATATTAGTTCAATATTTTGGCAGTACCTGGCAAGTCAGACATTTAGTGTGATACAGTAATATTCTTGATTATTCCTCCCCAAGGCTTGAAGCCCCACTTAGTAATGCACTCAATAAAACTGAGCCCTACACAGAAATACAAAAACAAACCAAAAATGTCATAAATAAGAAGATGCCATTGGATTGCTATCTAGAAAAAGAAAATGTGGAATTGCAAAATGTGTATAACCTGTTGAATGTTCATAAATCAGAGGATGATAGAAAATAAATATTATAGAGAATATGTAGAGAGAATATAAAATATCTTTTAAAATATTTAAATTGCTAATTTTTGGCATGGGTATGGATCAAAGATATTTAGCAGGGAAAATAGATAAATGAATACATATATATGTATTTAAGTATATCATTCAAAATAAAGTCTGTGTATGTGTCTTTATGTATATTTATGATCACAGAGAAGAGTATAATGGGGTCATTTAAATCTATGTTCCATAGAAACCTAAGGATTTGCATAGAAGAATTAATACGTAAGTGTTTCTACATATTATCATTTCCTTTGTTACATTAGCATTTATAATTTGTGTGAGGATATTTTAAAAGTCAAACAGCATACAAAATAAATAAAGAACCATGATTGTGCTATACTTGTAAAACTTATATCCTTTAGAAACAGAAGGAAATAAATATAAAGTAAAATTTTTCTCCCACCATTTTAGTATGCAATTTGTATTTCTGTAGAATATACATATATTTCTCTGTAGGACATACATATATTCCTTTTTCTCCCATTTCTTAATCTGATGCTATGTGATGGTGATGAACATCTGGGAGTGGAGATGACTGAATTGGCAACTGAAAAACCAAAAGAAGCTTCCATTCATGTGTCTAAATCAAGTCTTTTGATAATGATTGCAGACATGACGTAAAATGCTTATTGCTAGTGAGTCATAGTTGGCCTGATGAATATTTTGCTACAAAAAAGTTTCCTGATTCTGTAACTTTTAGTAAAAAATAGCTGTAAGAGGGCTCTGGCAAATCAGACATTTAGAGTGACATAAAAGCATTCTTTTGTTGTTGTTAATCCTCACCTGGGGATATTTTTCCATTGATTTTTAGGGAGAGCAGAAGAAAGAGGGAAAGACGGAAAGAAACATCAAAGTGAGAGAAGTGCATTGATCCAGTACCTCCTGCATGAGCCCCAGGCTGGGGAGGAGCCTGCAACCAAGGTATGTGCCTTTGACTGGAATTGAACCCAGGACCCTTTGGTCCATAGGCTGACACTTTATTCACTGAGCCAAATCCACTAGGGACATAATTCTTGATTATCACTCCCCAAGGCTTCAAGCCCCACTTAGTAATGTACTCAATAAAACTAAGCACAATGCAAACAGGACCAGGGCTCAAATAAACAAGAGAGCTCCTTCTATTTGTAAGTGTTTTTAAAAAGACGTGGATTACGATATAAATGATGCAAGGCTGGAGAAGTATCCAGCTTTACAAAGGAGTGGGTTTCTTCATTGAAAACTAAAATGGCCCTAAGTAGAAAGGCTCTCACACAGTAGACACTTTCATCACCTCATCACTTTTTCTTGCAAACACAATAAAAGCGCATTTCCATTTACAATGTTAAGCAAAATCTTTGAAAGATTATTTGAAAGTGTTGAGAAAGGGTCTACAGAGGAGGCAGCAGAGCTGTTAACAAAGTATTCTTGGATAGAAAGACAAAGATTATAATTACAATTATAATAACAAGAATGGTTTTAAACATCAGCATGTCTAGGAAAATAGAAACTGAATTGATCTAAAAGGAAAGAACAAAGAATAAAAGCCAGGGGTACGGTATATCTATCTTATCTGGGATATACTTCCTCAAACTTTCCTACGTGATAAAATTCTTTGCTATAGCACAAATGTAAGGGAGAGAAATGGAATAAAATATGAAATAACTATAATATCATAGTCTATAGGCTCCTTCAATCATCGAAATTGAATCTTTGGAACGTATCTCAGATATGATTTAGCCAAGTCAGGAAAGTTGGGGCACAGAGGAAGGAAGAGATTTACACACATTTATGAGAGAAAAGTCAGTCATTGGTCAAACAGGGATTAATATGCAGGACTGCTAGCCCTTCTTTGATGATTTTCTCTTTGTATAATGAAATAAATAATAAAGCACTTCATTTATCCAATAGAAAAATATATATCTATTGGACACATCTTTTAATTCGATATTTTCCTAGGACTAAGGATGCAGTAGAGAAAAGGACATGTTCTCTATTGGGATAGAGTTTGGATTCTAATGGGGGGATACAGGTAATGGAAAAGGTGGGGGGGGAGAAGCAAACTGGTGAATCCAAATGATTGTAGAATAATATACAAAATAAAATTAATGGATATAATATCATCTGAAAAGGTGATATTTGAGCTAGGACATGAATGACAAGCGGTCTGCTACACAAAGAAATATGATAATAAAATGCCAGGCAGAGTGACTTGAGACTCCTAATAATGACAAGAAAGAATGGGTCTGAGGTACCAAAACATTTAAAACTTGTTACGCTTGAAGAATAGTAACCATGAAGAAGAATGTTAATCAAAATGGCAGGGAATTATCCAGAGGTCATGATTATGTAAAACACTGAAAGCATATAACTAAGCCTGGATTATATTCTGATGATATAAAAAGCCTTTGGAATATTTTCTTGATGGCAGCTATGCGATTTGGCTGCCATGAATAAATGGATTTGAAGAGAGAGAATAATGGAATAGAAGAAATCAGAAGTCTATTGCTTCAGTTCAGACAATATTAAACAATGCTTTGACTAAAATGCCAGCAGTTTAAAAAGGGAAATAAAAAAGGGAAATAATTGGATACATATTTTGAAGATAAACCTAACAATTCTCCAAAATAAATACAATATGAGATGCTAGAGATAGAGAATAATTAAGAGTACATTCCAAGTTTTTTTTAATTGAGTACCTGAGTGGGTTGGGACATCCTCAAGGTGAGAAAGAACAGGGCTTTTGTTCAGTTAAGAGTTTAGAATTCAATTTTGGATATCTTCCATTTAAGAAATATATGAGACAACAAAGTAGAGATGTCAAGTAGGCCACTGGACATAGCTGAGAGTTCAAGGAACTCTTCTCATCAAGCTGTATTACAAAGCCACTGTTCTCAAAACAGCCTGGTACTGGCACAAGAACAGACATATAGACCAATGGAATAGAATAGAGAACCCAGAAATCGACCCAAAACACTATGCCCAATTAATATTTGACAAAGGAGGCAAGAACAAACAATGGAGTCAAGAAAGTCTCTTCAATAAATAGTGTTGGGAAAATTGGACAGATACATGCAAAAAAAAAAAAAATGAAATTAGACCACCAACTTACACCATAGACAAAAATAAACTCGAAATGGATAAAGAACTTAAACATAAGACCATAAAAATCTTAGAGGAATTCACAGGCAGCAAAATCTCAGACATATGCTGAAGCAATATCTTCACCAATACAGCTCCTAGGGCAATGGAAACTAAAGAGAAAATAAACAAATGGGACTAGATCAAAATAAAAAGCATCTGCACAGCAAAAGAAACCATCAACAAAACAACAAGAAAGCCCACTGCATGGGAGAACATATTTGCCAATGTTATCTCTGATAAGGGTTTAATCTCCAACATTTACAGGGAATTCATACAACTTAACAAAAGGAAGATAAATGACCCAATCCAAAAATGGGCAATGGACCTAAAAGTATACTTTTCAAAAAAGGACATACAGAAGGCCAAGAGACATATGAAAACATGCTCAAAGTTACTAGTCATCTGAGAGATGCAAACCAAAATGACAATGAGGTACCATCTCACACCTGTCAGAATGGCTATCATCAACAAATCAACAAACGACAAGTGCTGGTGAGGATGCAGAGTAAAAGGAACCCTTGTGCACTGCTGGTGGGAATGCAGACTGGTGCAGCCACTGTGGAGAACAGTATGGAGTTTCCCAAGAAAACTAAAAATGGAACTCCCATTTGACCCAGTGATCCCACTTCCAGGAATATATCCCAAGAAACTAGAAACACCAATCAGAAAGGATACATGCAACCCTATGTTCATAGCAGCACAATTTACCATAGCTAAGATTTGGAAACAGCCGAAGTGCCCATCAGCAGATGAGTGGATTAGAAACCTGTGGTACATCTACACAATGGAGCACTATGCTGCTGTAAAAAGGGAGGAACTCCTACCGTTTGCAACAGCATGGATGGACCTGGACAGCACTATGCTAAGCGAAATAAGTCAGTTGGAGAAAGATAAATATATGATCTCACTCATTTGTGGAATATAATGAACAACTTAAACTGATGAACAAAACCAGATCCAGAGACAAAGAAGCATCAATCAGAGCATCAAACCTCAGAGGGAAGGCAGGCAAGGATGGGGGGAAAGGAGAGGGATCAACCAAAGGACTTGTATGCATGCATATAAGCATAACCAATGGACACAGACACTAGGGGAGGTGAGGGCACAGCAGAGGGGTTGGGGGACAATGGGAGATAAGGACGCATATGTAAAACCTCAATCAAGAAAGAAAAGAAAAAAAAGACTAGCAGGGGCAGAATATACTCAAGCTCTAGGTGTCACTGGTCCAGCAAATAGTAGCCAGCGAATGCAACTGAAAGAAATGTCTTTTGAGGCAATAAAAAATGACAATATTATGGTGACAAGAAAATAGGGAGTCAATGTGTTTCAAGAAAGAAAATGTGGTCAGCTCTACTAAATGCCATACATAGACCATATAAGATGAAAAAAGTTTATGTCCTTCATATTTGTCATATTGCAAGTCACTGTAGACCTTAAAAAGAGCAGTTTATAGTACAGGGTGGAGGAACATCATATGAAGCTGTGTATGATGCTAGCATAAAATAGGAAAGAACTGACACAATCTGAAGAAGTTTGAGAGGGATTGTTAATAGGTTTCATCTGGCATGTACTAACTTTCATGAGGTGAGAAACCTCAATGACATTTTCAACGAGAAAAATCTTGCTGTATATAATTAACCTGAGAAATTCATCTAGGCAAAAAGGTTAATGCTGACAGAAATGAAAGTTAAATCATAACTATTCAAGTGAAATAAATAGTCCTGCTTCAATGTATAAAATGATTACTTCAAAAAATGATGTATAAAGTGAGTCTGCTGCTAAGAGAGAACAGCACATGCTTAATTACATGATATGTGAAATTACCCAGTGCTTCAGAATAATAGGTAACAATCCTGCTTCATGTCTGTTTTATTTTCAATCCATTTAAAAATATATTGCTTTTCAATTTATGTTCCTTCTTGAAATATATCTCTAGATGTTTAGACAGGCATTTCCAAGGCTTATGTCACTCTAGGAACAAACTGTAGGGTAATTATTTTTCAACAACTCCAGATATCCTTTAAATAAGTTCTTTTTTTTTCCTGCAGTAGAAACTCCACTAGTCAGTTGTATAGTTGACTGGCTAATTATTTTTTCTGTTTTCAAACAGATCATTTTTTTTTAAACCTCCATAGCAATTTGTGTATGCAAGTTACTTCTCTCAAATTCATGGAATCTAAAAGGTACCTTCAAAGAATAAGGAGGGCCCAGCTGGCATGGCTCAATGGTTGAGCATCAACATATGAACCAGGAAGTCACAGTTCGATTCCCAGTCAGGGTACATGCCTGGGTTCTGGGCTTTATCCCCAATAGGAGACATGCAGGAGGCAACTGATCAATGATTCTCTCTCTCTCTCTCTCTCTCTCTCTCTCTCTCTCTCTCTCTCTCTCTCTCTCTCCTTCTCTCTCTCTCCCTTACTTTGATATCAATAAAAATATATTTAAAAAAAAGAATAAGTAGGAGTTAGACTTCATTCTGCAATAAATACAGTGTTAACTAATTTGTTTAGTTAACATTGCTGGCTGGGGTAGGTAACATTGGATAACTACAAACAAAAAGTGAAGTGCCTATTGTAATGATTCAAACTTACCTTAAAATGGCACTTCAACTAATTGTAATTTTAATGAGTGATTTATATATTTGATGCATTGAGGCTTCCCCTGCCCCTCTATGATAGGCAGTCTCTTTTTGCCTCTTGGAGAATAAGATATTGAAGGGTGCTCATTCAGAAATCAGATATATGCAATTCAAGGATCCCTAGCATTGCATAGTATGGTGGAAAAGATTCTTAGGGATATCAAATAATTAATTTGAATTCCTGTTCTCCTTGTTCCTGTGGAGTTTGGGTGGAGAATTTCAGTATAACTCTCAAAAAATTGGAATAAGTAACCTCTGATTTATGCTCTTGCTTTGTTGTCTTGAGATGCATGTACTCATTTTGTATTTAATAGGAATTGTTTGAATTACTTCAAAAACAATTCAGGGAATTTTTCTACTGAAAATAAAGGCATATTTCCTCACATCCATTTTTTATTTTCTGGAAGATACTCAAAGATCTTCAAATGGGTTTGTTATCTGTAACAAATGCATGTGTTAGGGCATTTGATTTTAGAACAGAAACCTATAAAGTTAAAAGCAGAGAACTGAAATACTAGCCACCAAAAGGTGGAATCCAACTGTTCATAATTGCTTGTGAACGCAGAAAGGAGGGAAAGAAGGGGAGAAAAAAACCCTCTAATATCTCTGATTCATTGTCATGAGCCATTGGCCAGCTGCTAGGAGGAGAATCGCTAATGAAGCATGCGGTCTCATGCTGTTTGGCCCCACAGCGTGAACCGTGCTTCACGTTATGGCCACATTCTTTACCCGTCCCCAACACCAAAAAGGTCCATGTGTTTTGGACACATTAAAATAAGCTATGGGCATATTATTCAGCTTTCTTTGAAAATCACTGACAGCTCCCACACCGTTTGCGAGGGTGCCAGCGTTCAGTGGAGCATTGTCCTGTGAAATAGCGCAGGATCGCATGGTGTGAACGAAGAATGGAAAGCCGAAAGTTTTCCAGAAGCTATTATTTAGGACGGTCTTTGTTAAGGAGTTAACAGTGTCAGAGCTCACTTGTAAGTTTTGTTTCTTCTTCTGAGAAAAAAAAAAGGGGGGGGGAGGTTGCAAACAATCAGGTCGGAGTTGTTTCTTATGTGTTTTTGATATTCCGGTCGCTTCGTTCTGTGCTGCTTTTCCTGGCATGTGACACGGTACATGGTCTTTGACATTCCAGCTTGCAATTGAGTGTTGAAGGCCTAACAATGAGGTTTTCTTACTAAGTTATTCTTGCAGAATTAAAAATCAAATTCATAAGTGCACTTTAAGTTCTGGCATGTCAAAAGTAAACAGCACTGCTTTTGCTCAAGCCTCCTACTGGTTGACAGAGATTGCTCTGTTGCTTTGAGGAGAGCAAATATGGATCTCATTATTTTATTTCTCAGTATCTTGTCCTGGTCTTGAAATTGAGATTGATTTCCAAATGCCAACAATTTATGGAACTCCATCTGTGAATAGCTAGCAGTCGCTGAAAGATGAGCATGTGTCCTATTGCTATCCACTAAAAACATGCCCTAACTCAGAATGCTTAACCTGAGTTAGAAGAGCCATTAAGTGTGATTTCTTATATTATTTAGGTCATTATATCATGAGTTTGTTCTATGAATAATACATTATGCAGATGAGGAAATTAGGGATGTTATAATAATACAGAAGGCCACATTACTGGTGTTAGTTAAAATGACAGCCAAAACACCATCCTGGATATTGTGGATAAAATAGAAATTCACTGTCGTTACCAATTACATCAAGTCTCATGGTAATTTTTAAAGCTTTAGATGTATGGTACATATACTTTTTTATCAGAATCTCCCATCTTGGGTTCCCCGGAAAATAGTTCCTGAGTAAGTGAAATCAATGGGAAGGCAACCTTTTGAAACATTCTCAGAAAGGCCGCCTATTGAGGGGATGGAATTCTTGGATATTATGGCAAAATAGGACTCAGTAGGGTCAAAGGTCAGTTTAGGAGCTAAGGTGTGCCTTGAGGCAAGGAGGTAAGAACTTTAAACCCCAGCAGAATGGGTCACTGGGTAATGACTGCTTGCAGAGCATCACCTTTCTTCTTTTAAGAGCAATTTTCAAGGAGGGTCTCAGCTTTCACTGCCCTGCCACGTTTATATCTACCAACAACACTATTTTACTTGAATGTAGGCATGTTGAAAACGTTAACCTGTTATTTAAAGTTTAACATTGTTTTCATAATTAAAATGTATAATATTGCCTTTAGTAGTGAAAGGGATTATTTCATTCATTTTTAATAATGAAACTGCTATTATTTTTTTTTCTATGCTATTGAGGATACTGATGACTTATAAATATGTGTGTTGTTAAATTTGGGGTTATTAATATTTATCAAAGTAGCACTACAAAGTCAGCTTTTTGTTAGAAAGCCCCATAAATTTTTTGTTGGAGTTTGAACACACGTTTAACCAATAGGTAAATATTAACATGGAAACAAAGATAAAAATAATCTTACAGAAAATGTCATTTGAAATGTCTGAATAGATTTTTATTATGAAAAGAGTGCTATGTAAATCTAAAAAAAAGAAAAAACACTAGAATGTAAATCACCCAATAAACTTTCATCAAAATGTGACATTGGTGCTTAGCAAGGTAATAATCTATAATAATAAAAGCATAATATACTAATTAGACCATATGTCCTTCCAGACATCCTTCCGGATGACCTTCTGGATAAAACCGGGGCTGTGCAGGAAGCCCGGGTCCCAGGTACCTGCTGGCAACTGGAGGGAAGTCCGGGTCCTGGGTGCCAGAGGGAAGCCAGTGCGAGCAGCCGGGAAAAGGAAGGCCTACTCTTGCATGAATTTCGTGCATCGGGCCTCTAGTATAATAGAATTCAGTAAAACCATCCACGCTTCAAAATTCTTGAAAGGTATTCTTATATACCTCTGGTCAATTTCATAGGGTCAATATAATTATCCACTTTTTACATGTAAAAATTAAGTAAATTGAGATTCACTGAGGATAAAGAAATTTGCCATTTACCTAAAAACATGAATGATGTGATCATGCCGCATATTTTCTTAAGAAACTTCCATTTAAAATTAGTGAAACCTATTGTACTAACGTGAATAAAAAGTGGAGAGAAAAAAATAAATCACAAAAACAAGAAAAAAGAGGAAGGAGACTGACTTTGCACACTATAATCGTGTAAAGTGTATATGGTACTGAAAGAGAAACACGTGAAGATGCCTGGACTTTATGAACTGCTATACCCCATATTTCGAGCTGTAACTGCTTAGGTAAGTAGTTCAATAAAAGTGAGAACCTTTTTATGTACTAGGGACAGATATAAAAAGTATCTGGTAGTACACTCACAGGAGACAACTTTTGGAAATTAGGAATTCATCTCTTAAGTTAGAGTCTCTTTATTTCTAACTCAAGTAATGCATTAGTATAGGAATAGAGTTGTTGTTGTTTTTTGTTGTTGTTTTGTTTTGTTTTTAAGGGAAGCTTGGTTTTGTTGTTTTATCTTTAAAACTCACAATAATTGATACAAATTATATATGCACTATAATTTTGGGGATATCATTCAATAAGCTGCAAAAAGCAGTTAAGAGTTTAAATTTAAAAGAATATATTTGTGTTGAATATATAGTGACATTTTGGCTGACTGGAGTAACTTTATTTCTTGGAATCAGATAATAATTTGGAATCAGATATTACCCTCTGTGCGTTCTCAGAGTGATGCTCTTGTTTATTTGATATGCACACTTAATTCTAGAGTAACTTCCCGTGAGACCGTATCTGAGGCTCCCCCTCTATTTCTCCGTGTTCTGAAATTTAGCAAAAAGAGTTACATGATATGTTAATGTTTAGATGCAAAGTTATGAGTAAAAAGTCATAAGAAAAGTAAACATGATTTCTGGAACTTAGTAACTGTCAAAATAGTAGAATACAGAGTATAATTTAAAATAAGTTTCAATATGTAATTTTTAGAGGTATAGGCTTAAGAGCTGTGAACAACAAAAAAAGCACCAAAGGAAGAAATGTGTAAAGAAAACACATGTGTACAGGGGAAATTCCACTATATATTCCCAACATTTTATTTAAAATATTCAAACATTCTGCAAAGGCAAAAGACATATATAGTAACACCTATCATTTACCATTAATATTTTACTATAACATTTTAATATGTTTCATTTAGCATGCATCTGCCTATCTATCCAGCCATTTTCAACCCATGCTTCTTTTTTATATATGTTAAAGTTAATCATGGTATGATTTTTTTAATTATTAGAAAAGATTCTCATAATAGTTTCTTGCAGATCTTTGGAAAAATATTTTCTCAATCAATCCAGCTTTGAACACTCTAATCAATTTAAAATTACAACCCTCTTAACACACTCATCCACAGGTACACTCACATACTCAATATAAAAACGTCTGTTACATCATCTATATTTTTACATAACCCTTATAATTGCCCAGCCTTCTGTGAGAATGTAAACACTATAAAGGTGGGAATTTCTGTCTTTTTAAAATATATATATTTTATTGATTTTTTAGAGAGAGGAAGGGAGAGGGATAGAGAGGTAGAAACATCGATGAGAGAGAAACATCAATCAGCTGCCTCTTGCACACACCCCACTGGAGATGTTCCCGCAACCGAGGTACGTACCCTTGACTGGAATCGAACCTGGAACCCTTCAGTCCACAGGCCGACGCTCTATCCACTAAGCCAAACCAGTTAGGTTGGAATTTCTGTCTTTTATTATCTAATTTATTTCAAAAGCCTAGAAGGGAGCTTGGTGCATAATACAAACTAAATATATAAGGGTGGGCCTATTTTTCATACAAACAACTATAAACCTACTTTTGCCCCACTCTTTATTGTTTGTATTTATTATGTGTGTATGTGATGAAACAAGTCTCACCACACTGTGTTCTTAAGTTTATAGGATGCAACTGCTTTTAATATGCAATTGTATAACTTTTTGATACCTACATAATGCTGAAAATTGATCCAAAAGCCCTTCCCCAATAATTTAAAAACATTTTTCAGTTTCTTTGTAAAGATATCTATGTTCCACAGATCTAACATCCAAGATAGTTTTAATTAAGAATACCTAAAAATAAACCAATTTCATTTTTAGTTGGCATTTCCACCATTAATTTCATTTTCTATCCGTTGTTTCTGCTATGATCTATTGCGAGTTGTTTTTGTTTTTGTTTTTTTCACTTGTTTCTACTACTTCTAGCTGTTTGTACTACTTTCATATTCACAAAGGTATAAAAGTTAATAAGGTAATTGAAAGCCATGAACACATAAGCCACATTCTCTTTCTCTCTCTCTCTCTTTCTCTCTCTACTATTTATGGAAGACCAATGAACTTTTAAGATCAAAACAGTAGTTAGAAAGAGAAAGCACGAGCTTGAGATTTTGACATCCCCACACTCTCTGCCATGCCCTCAAATTGACACAAATCTGCCTCCTGGGCTTCCTTTTCTAAGCTGTGGAGTGCTTTGCTGTTTGACAATCTGTTTATTATGATGAGGTCTCAGCTTTGACTTAATCTTGACATCAGTTGACTTTTAGCTGGAAATCTGCAATTGAGATGGTGAAGCTGTCACTCTTGTTGACCTTTCAACAGCCTGGTGACAGAGACTCGTCCCTTTTACGAGACTCTGGTTAACAGGAGATTCTGTGGGCCAGTTTAAATCAGAGATTTGGAAACACAAGCTAACAACCTGACAAATAGGATTAAATCATTCAATGTGCAAAAACATGCTTGTTATTTCAGCAAATGATAGAAGCATTTTGAGTTTGGCTTGCCCAGCTGCTTTTCAAACTACATGAGCCAAATTTCAGCCAATATTTTTTGTTTCTCTTTTTCACTTTGGTTGTGAAGATTCCTCCTAAAGGTAAAACTGTTCACTTGTAGGGCATAGAATATTTTAGACAAAAACTTTTGAGATAAAATGCAAGTGCAATGGATATCACAATTTAAAGATATTTATATAAATAGAGTTTACTATGGCTTCACTATAAAATACTTTAAAAATAATGAAAAAATAAATATCTTTAACTTGTTAAGCCTAGAAAACCCACCACAACCAATAATATTGTTTCCAAATTACATAATATTATTGCTCATAAAGGAAAGTTCATTTTCTATAGTAGTTAGATAAGTGTAATATAAAGTAAAAAATGGAAAATATTGGTAATTATTATTTAAATGTAGGTATACATTTATAGAAAAGAGAGTTTATGATATAAGTTTTATTTTCATAAAAAATGTTATGCTCCTAAATTTTGTATAATTCCCCTAAGACATTCTCAGGAAATGTGTATTCATGATCTATAATAGGATATTATGTGCTTTTTTCTTTCATGACAATTTTCTTTGCAATTCTTCCCCATTACATGCCTGATTCATATTAATCCTTTAATAGTAATTCTACCTCATCATTATAATAAATCACTTTAATGAACATTTTAAAAAACACTTCTGACATTCTTATCAAGCATTTAATAGCACAAATTAAGTAAATGGCAAATCATTATTTCATTTGTATGCACTGTAATAGTGTTATTATAAGACATTATTTTGGCATTTATGTGACTGCAACTCTCTATTTCCATGGAAATTTATTTTTATTTTGTTCCTAATTGAGTCAGCTTGACTCATTGTTCTAGATGGATTAGTTAGCTTGCTGGCTCAGAGCACCTTAGAAATAATTCAGGTTCAGATGGGGGAAAAACGTAATTCCATAGTTTTCACAATTGTTTTACTTGGTCTATTCAATGTTATGAAATTTCTTAATTATTATCTGGGAGAATTTATATAGCAGTCAGAATTACTGCCTTTTTCATAAAGATGATTTGGGGATGTAAGAATTAACATTGCATTTGGTGTATGTTCTCTTGTTTAAGAACATTCATTGGCAATCATACTGTGCTTGCTTTTTTTTTTTAAAAAAAAGTATATTCTTATTGATTTCAGAGTGGAAGGGAGAGGGAGAGGAAGATAGAAACATCAAGGACGAGAAAGAATCATTGACTGGCAGCCTCCTGCATGCCCCACACCTGGGACTGAGCCCACAACATGGGCATGTGCCCTGGCGGGCATCAAACCATAACTTCCTCATCCATAGGTTGATGCTCAACCACTGAGTCATGCTGGCCGGGCTGCTTCACTACTTTTAAATAACTCCTATCTCATCCTATTGCTTATGAAACAGGCCTTCTTAAAGAGTACTGGGGACTCCTCGTCCCTCTGTCACCTATTAAGATTGGTTCTAATCTCAGGTTAGGTACAGGACATTATGTAACCAACACTGTTATCAGCAGACAGGTAATCAGGTAGAGTATAATTTGTTAGCGTTTTCATAACCAAGGAAGAAATATTTGTAACAGAATCAGCCACCTGCCTGGACTAAACTCCTCTTGATTACAGAGAGGATACTCTCCCACCTGATGGATGTTGAGGAAAATAGATTGGCTACTCATGATTCTTTGGGTTTTTGACAACTGCTAGAATCTAGAAAAGAAAAAAAAAGTTTGAAATGGGAAAATGTTATGGAAGCAAATTGATTTTCAATTCATTGCTAAAAGAAAACAATTTAAATATTCCAAGTATCATAGTCCTTGATGTGACCATGATTTGTTTTGCTTTGCTTTGTCCCGCCCCCCTCCTTGTACTTAAAGAAAGCCCCTGAACTTTACTCTTTCCACTACCTCAAGGTTACTGCATCAGAATTGGGAGATTAATTTGTTTAGATCAACCAGATACTTTTGTTTAGCAAAATATAATTCGGAGTGATGACATTTTTCTAGGTAGCAATCATTATTAAATACAAGGTTTGTTGCTGTTGCTTCTAAAAATACTACTTGCAATAATTAAACCTCTTTGACACTTGATCTAATTTAAAAATCTTTAAAAAGCCTTTGTATATCAATCAACCCTACACTAACACCCCTTCAGTAAACATTTATATTAGCTATCCTTTTCTTATCTTCTCTTTTGCATTTTCATCATGACTGAAGAGAAAGCCCATCATTTGCAAACATAGAAATTCTTGGTTTACCATTTTCAGTTTATGTGTAGGGGATTGTCCATGCTCTGTCCTTTATGTATGACCTTCAATAAAAAAGATCTTTATGGGCTTCCCTTTTTCATCTGTAGGTGTGGATACTACTACTTGGTTGGCCCACCCCAACAGTGTTTCCTTTTTGTTTATGAAAATATATTTTTAGTGATTTCAGAGAGGAAGAGTGAGGGAAAGAGAGATAGAAACATCAATGATGATCCCGGCTGGTGTTTCTATCTCTCTCTCCCTCTCCCTTCCTCTCTGAAATCAATAAAAAATATATTTTAAAATTAAAAAAAAAAGAAAAGGAACATCAATGATGAGAGAGAATCATTGATCGGCTACCTCCTGCACGCCCCCTACTGGGGATTGAGCCCACAACTCGGGCATGTGCCCTGACCAGGAATCAAACCAGGCTCTCCTGGTTCATAGGTCAAGGCTCAACCACTGAGCCATGCAGGCCAGGCCCAAGAGTGTTTTGAGCATCAGTGATCATTACGGATTTAAAGATTGTTGTGGACAATAAAGCACTGTTCTTATAATTAATGTTTTAGACTGAATCATTTTATTTCTGTATGTTCACATTTATATTAAACTAGTGGCCCGGTGCATGAAATGCATGCACATTAAAAGGGGATTAATTAGAGGAAATAATTTAATATTGCTATTTGCCCTTTCTCTATAATATAAGTGTCAGAGATGAAAGAAAATTAGTAAAATGTATATGAAAACCTTTCTCCTGTCAGAGAGTCAAGTCCCCGCCCACCCTCATGCGCCTCAAAATCACATGAGACCCAGACCTGGCTGGCCCCTGCCCCCATTGGGCTAGATCCAGACCTGGCCAGTCCCACCCTTGTCAAGCCCTGCTGGGCAGGGGACATAGCCTCAGGTCCCCTGGCCCGCCACCAGGACAGGGGTGTGTGGCCTGAGGTTCCCCAGCCCAGACCGGGGCGGGGGCGTGCCTTGAGGTCCCCCATCAAGCCCCACCAGGTGGGGGGGGTGCAGTCTCAGGTCCCCTGGCCTGGCACCAGGAGGGGGCACAGCCTCAGGTTCCCCGTCAAGCCCCACTGGGTGGGGGGTACGGCCCGAGTTCCCCCAACCCAGCACTAGGGGTGCATGTTGAGGTCCCCCATCAAGCCCCGCTGGGTGGAGGTCCCCTGTCAAGCCCCACCAGGCAGGGGGGCACAACCTCAGGTCCCCTGGCCCAGTGCTGAGGCAGAGGGCGTGGCCTGAGGTCCCCCAGCCTGGCACTAGGGCAGGGGGTGAGGCCTGAAGTCCCCATCAAGCCCAGCCAGGCAGGGCGGCACAGCCTGAGGTCCCCTGGCCCAGTGCTGGAACGGGGGGTACAGCCTGAGGTCCCCTGTCAAGCCCCACCGGGCTAGGGGTGCAGTCTGAGGTCCCCCAGCCTGGTGCTGGGGTGGAGGACGTGGCCTGAGTTCCCCCGACCCAGCACTGGGGGTGCTCCTTGAGGTCCCCTGTCAAGCCCTGCTGGGTGGGGGACATCGCCTGAGGTCCCCTGTCAAGCCCAGCCAGGCAGAGGGCGCAGCCTGAGGTCCCCGGTCAAACCCGCTGGGCGGGGGGTGCGGTCTGAGATCCCCCAGCCTGGTGCCAGGGTGGGGGGCGTGGCCTGAAGTCCCCTGTCAAGCCACACCTGGTGGGGGGCGTGGCCTGAGGTCCCGCAGCCTGGCACTGGGGTGGGGGGAGCAGTCTGAGGTGCCCTAGCCCAGCATCAGGACAGGAAGCGCACCTTGAGGTCCCCCATCAAGCCCCAGCGGGGGGCATGGCCTCAGGTCCCCTGTCAAGCCCCATGGAGGCGGGGAGGGCGTAGCCTCGGGTCCCTGCTGATTGCTCCTTAAGGCTCCTTATGGGAGCTTGGCCTCAGCTGTGGGTGCAACCATCTTTGTGACGGAGTGATGGTCAATTAGCATATTCCCTCTTTATTAGATAGGATGTGTTAGATTTGAAATGGAAGAATGATGATATGAATAATAGAAAAAGTTGGAGAGTAATGAGATTTTACCATCAGGAATAAAGAAAGGCAATCAGGTTGAATGAATTTTCTAAAATTACAGTCTATTCAAATCAAAATACATTTTCTAATACACAAACTAATTATATTGAGTCATTGCCCAATGTCCTTTTCATAAGATAAACTGCAGACCATTATGCATATCATGCAAGTTTCTCCATGATCTGAGTTCTGCCTGCATTTCCAGTCCTTTACTAGTATGTTCCCATTGTCTGTTGTCTATTTCCTTATCTTTATGATAAGTGAACTTATCTAAATGCCAATTTCCCAAATACGTGTTTTTGTTGTTGTTGTTTTCTGATTCAGGTGTCCTTTCTTTTTCAATTATGAATTTTTATTATTGGAATTCCCTAGTACTTTTGTCAACTGTCTATATCTTTCTGACATTTTAAAAATCCAATCTGGTGACATCTACATGGTGAATTATGCTTAACATTGAAGTAGAGTGATTATTTCTTTACTTTAGCTGTCATTGCAAATTCTATGCAGTCTTTTCAGATATGGGGGTGGGAGAGCTGAAATAGAATTAACAGCCAACAATAGGCTGAAAGAAAATACAAGAGCCTTTATTATGGGGCTTTATGGGAGGTGTCTGAACAACTTTCATTGGGAACTGGATATATACTGTTTTTGTGTCTATCTGGAATTGGCACAAAAGATGAAGAGAATGGACTTTTGAACTACAGGTTTTGGAACTGAGATTGATACAAGAGTCAGTGACATAAATTTGAAGGAGCCATGTCAGAAAGGAAAAATCCAGACATGATTGTTACTAAATCACAACAGGACAGTTTAAAGAGCAAAAAGGAGACCTGGATTCTTTAAAATGTAATGTAGTGGGTAAGAGTTGCAGAGATGGAATTTTTGTTACTTGTCTGTTTGTTTGTAGCAGGATATTTTCAGACTCATTCATAGAGAGGGGACAAGCTGTTAAGAAAACCAAGCCAGTTTAGAAAGAGAAAGAAAAGAAAGGTTTGGGATCAGGCCAGGGTCTGAATGGTGAACTTTTGGGCTCATTAATTAGAAGTATCTACTTTGGCTCTGTCACACAAGCCTAATAATTCTTTAAATGCATTTCCCATGGATCTGATAAAAGAAGTATATATTTACATAATGGCTCTTAAAGCAAAAGAACATTTTTTGAAATGACTGATAATAAAAATATAATAATAATAAAAATAAATTACCATTATTGAATAGCTATTATATTCAAGGCATTGTTTTAAGCAGTATACATATATAAACATAATCTCATCTAGCCTCTTAAAATTTTTTATCACCATTTCATAAAAACAAAATCAACAATTTGAATCTTGGAAGTATTGTGTAATTTGACCAAGATCTATGAATATTAGAGAAAACTAGAATATGGTACAGGTACATCTGTTCCTAATCTCTTGGGCATAGAAAGTTTCTACTCCTCACAATCTATCTCATCTCTATATGCTTACTTCATGGCTAATTTTACTTGTGGTTAACTTACTACAAACTTTAACTGAGAAAGCTGTTAATTTTTCCATACGTATTTTCAGTTTTTATTGTAATTATTCTCACTCAAATATTTAGCACATATCAACTTTATGATTAAGTTGTACATGTATACATTAAAGTTAAAATCAAAGGCAAGTATTATGCACTCACAAAGCAGTATACACTATTCAGAAGAATTCAATACAGGAATCATGAGTTGGAATTTCCCTGTTTATTTTAAATAATTACATGCTGACAACCCAACAAGTAATGATTTAAAATAGAAGGAAAAATTAGGGGTAGATTTAGAAATATTTTCCAGGCTCTGGATCTGGAATTTATACTGATTTCAATATTTTAATTGGAAAACTTTTATCATTAAAGCTTCCTACACAGCAAATAATTATTTTTAGGTTAGGTGAAATATATTCTTCTAGTCATTAAACTAGGTTTATTTTTACCGATGCTTAGCAAAACGTTTCTTAGGATATAAAACATTCTACATAAAGGTATCAAATGCTCAAAACTTTTCTTCAGTCCTCTGTCTTTCATAGTATGTTCAGGCATTTGTGAGTAGGCTCCTATTTAAAAATAGATGTGGATATTTTTGTATTGTGGGTAAAAATGGTTTTTAAATTTTTCTCCTTTCTTATTCTATATTATAATTTATGTTGAATCTGTATTGAATATAAAAAAAAAACATGAAAAATTCAGGCCAATAACTAATGAAATTTTAATTACAGGGAACTTGGTACTTGGTGTCATTTCCAGGTAATTTATAATTAATTTGATACTGATAATATCATTGGGTATCATGTTATTATACTTTGGAGCAGAGATTTGTAAGAAATCAGGTCTGTAAAATAAAGGGGAAAACTTATGAAATTAAAAAAAAAAAAACCCTCACCCTAACATTGGTGTCATTAGAATTAACCTCCTGCCAACTCAGAAAACCGGCGAAGGCCAAAGAGCACAAGGGACACTGGACTTTAACCAATGACTTGCCATGATGCCAGAAGTTCTTGCCCTCCCAATATGGTCTTTGGAATAACCATGTTAAATTTTCAGTGCTCTGAGAGAATTTATAACTTTTTCTCAATAAGCTAAGTGTTTAGCAAAGTTTATACCAACTTTCCCATATTCCATTGGCCAGAATTTATTTACATGGCTATATACAAGGGCATGGGGGAAAAAGGTGATCGATATTTACTATTATTTTCTAGTTGTTGTTTTTTCCAAGCAGAAAGCACAAAATAGAAATAATGGCTAAAAATTTAACATTTAAAAGGTAAATTAAACTAAGGGGAAAAGAAATGCATATACCAGTACAAATAAATGTACATACCAGTACAAATAAATGTACATACCAGTACAAATTCCTCCAACTGGTATCCTATATAATAAAATATGCGTAATATGCAAATCGATCAAACAGCGGAACAACCTGTGGAATGACCGGTCACTATGACGTGCACTTACCACCAGGGGGCAGACGCTCAATGCAGGAGCGGCCCCCAGCCTGCAGGCTCCAGGCCAGCCAAGGGGTGCCAGCAGGGGCCCCCAATCGCCCCATCGGTCACCCCACAGATTGGCCCTGATCACCGGCCAGGCCTAGGGACCCTACCCATTCACAAATTTCATGCACCGGGCCTCTAGTGATAAAAATAAGATGAATGAGGGTAGTCACTTTTGATCAATCATAATTCTGACTTATTTTCATAAAGTATAATTTAATTAATCATTAAGATTTTTATATACATTATTATTCTATGCAGTTTTAAAAATATATATAACTAAGGTACCCGTTGTATTGCTTGTATTTATAAAGGAAGAAGCAAGTCAAGAGAACTTAAAAATTAATTGAAAATATCCTGAATAAGAGAATACAGTTATTTAAAAAAATGTTTATTGATTTAAGAGAGAGAAAGAGAAACATCAATTTGCTGTTCCATCTAGTCATGCACTCAGGGGCTGATTCCTGCATGTGCCCTGACCAATTGGGGACCAAACCCATCCCCCTGGCACATAAGGATGATGCTCTTACCAACTGAGCCACCCAGCTAGGGCTAGTTTATTTATTTCTTTGTTTGTTATTGTTCTTTCAGCTTCCAAATATCTTGGAAATAAAGAGGAAAATCCCTCCAGTTTAAGAATAGTTGTAAAACCCCTGATGTTCAGTTTCTTCTTGATTTTTTTCTGCAGCAAAATAAGAGATTTTCTTCTCTACAAAGGACACAAATGATATTTGAATGTGTCTGTAGCCTTGAGTTGCTATTTTTTTTATATTCAAGGCATGCTATTGATTAGTATGTAAATTTTGTCATGACTGTGATTCTGTCTTTATAGATGGTGATTTTAAAAATACCATTGTGTCAGGATTTTCCAGGTTCCTACCTTGGTTGGTAATTATAAAGCCTAATGTGTGATCCTCAGTGTATTAGAGATGGCAGATAAAATTAGGATTGAAATAGTACAATCAGGACAGTGGTTCTGATGAATACAAAGTTAGAGAAGAATCTCACAAATCTGGGATCTATGAGGACCGAAGCAGCGTCTTGTTAACTGCCATATCCTGGGTGCTAATTATAGTTTCTACAACAGAGTGAGTGCTCCATAATGTTTAACAGGTTTAACAGATGAGATAATAAATAAGATTTTTTTTTCTGCTGACTTTGAGTTGTGCGTTTTAAGCTTTTGGTTCAGAAATAAATGACACACCTCTTTATATGTTGTTGCTATATAAAGAGGCCTAATTTTATAATGATGAATAAGGCTTTTTATGAAGTTAGATTCCCTGGCTTCAAACCTCTGATCTGCCGATCTGCCATTTATAAATTGTATGACTTGTGGCAAGATGCCAACTTCTGTGAAATAATTTCTCAACTGGAAATTTAAGAGATAATAATAGCTCATATCTAACATGGCTGATGAGAAAATCCATGTACTTACTAGTGTATCAGTAAGTATTAAAGGGATACTGCTTAGCTCATTTAATAAAATATGTGGCTAAATTGTGTGTCTGTTTATCTCAGTATTTTTGCATTACTTGTTTTTGAGTGACTCTAAATATATTGAATGTAAAATTGTTAGTGTTTTATAAATTAAGCAGCAATTTATTTTTCTTAAAATGCATTAAAAATAAGTGCATTAAAGTTTTTCATTTATTTTCTTTCTTTCTTTCTTTCTTTCTTTCTTTCTTTCTTTCTTTCTTTCTTTCTTTCTTTTTTTCTTTCTTTCTTTTTTTTTTTGTTTTGCTTTCTTTGGACCAGCACATCTATTTACTTATTTATTTATTTATTTATTTATTTATTTTATTGTTTGAAGTATTACAAATAGTAGTACATATGTCTCCTTTTCCCCCCCATTGACCTCCCCCAGCCTCCCCTAACCCCCAGTACATGCCTTTACCTGCCCCCCCCACACACAGTGTCTTGTATCCATTGGTTATGCTTATATGCATTCTTACAAGTCCTTTGGTTGATCTCTTACAGCCCCCCTCCCCTCCAACCTCCCCTGCCTTCCCGCTGTAGTTTGACAGTCTGTTCAATGCTTCTTTGCCTCTGTATCTATTTTTCCCCATTTCTTTCCTTTAAAAAATCTTGCCTCTGCAGACTAGAAATAAACATATAATAACAAAAATATTAAAAAATATATAAAAAATAAAATAAAATATTAAATCTAATCCATACTAGTGGTCACCATAATCTTAAGAGAAATTGTTTCATGTGACAAAGATTTTTAAATGAAACTCTCTGTAGCCCGAAAATTATTTGGAAGGAAACAAAGAGAAGTCTCCTTCAAAATTCGTAAGGATTGTAATTGAAAGTCAATATATTTGGCCTCTTGAACTAAATAAAGTAAGTAATTTGTGTTTTTGCCTCCCTGACAAAGTTTATATAAAGTTACAAAAAGAAATTGACAGCCAGTTTAAAATCGAATTGCCATGGCCTAGAGCAAAGAATATCCTTACATGATATTATTCTACAATGTCATTATAATTTTAGATATTTTACAATAGCATATTGTACAATTATCCCAAACAAACTTACAAACTAATTCTTTGAATGTTTGGCAGCAATTTTTAAAAAAAGGACATGAAAGGATTCAATCCCTTTCAGAAAGAATTAAGGCACTAGGAAGGCACTTGAGCATTCTATATTGGCCCCTCTTGCCTTTTGTGCCAAGAGGGACCCTCTTCTCACAATCCAATTGCCCTCAGCTGTTGCCTGAGCTTTCTGTTCATTCTGAGCTTGAAGCCTCGTGGTGGCTGGTACCATGGATCTGTCTCTCGCCCAATCGTGTGAGCTGGGCCCTCCCTGGAGAAGAAACCTAAGTTCCCCAAGATATGTGATCAGTGCCGGGGCCCAGGAATGCTCAGGGCCTACTCAAGAATGCAAATAATCCTTTCCACTAATATTTACAGGGTAAAGTTTTTTATTTCTAAAACATTTTGAAAATAGTCACTTAAGCTTTGTGCTGTTCTTGAGTAGAAGTAGTCTCCTGATAGCTCCTTGTCAATCAAATGAAATCACTTGCTATAATATTTTGGAATAATAATAGCAATATGTATACAGATAGATGAATAAAGTTTAATATTTCAGAAACAAAATATCAATTATATATAAATTATAAAAAGTAATATGAATTAAAAGATTTGTCCCAAAAAGGGGCAGGGATATAGTTTTCACTGGTGATATACAATGAAAATATTAAGAATATGAACAAGTTACTTTCAATAAAGTAGAATATTTTAAATTCCACATCTTAAAAGTTATGAACATAGATTCTATTTGGGCTTGTGTCAAAGTAATTTTTCAGGGCAGGCATCTTTCTGCTAGTCATGTTGAATCATTTTATTTTGCTTTACCTATTCAGTGAAAAATTATATTTTAGTTTTAGGATTGTCTCTGTTGAATGAACATAGTGAACCCAATCCTCAAGTTGCTAAAGTAGAAAGGTAATTGCTAATGTCATCAGGATTAGGAATGTATAGCTGAAATAAGTGACATGTAAGTAGTGCTAGTAGTCATTTTCCATACAGAAATATTATTCAAGGGTCTCCAAAGAGTTCCTTTAGAAAAATAATAAAAGATCTACCATTGCATAAATTGGCCAACTTCTTAAAAAAATATAGCTGGCCATTTTGAAAGTTGTTAAATTGAATTTATTTTACAGTTCAATGAGAAGTGTAATCAGTAGAATGTGGTGACAGTGACAGCCCTCTTGAGGTTGCATTGTTATCATTCTCATTCAGCTGTTCTTAGACAAAAGTTGATATAAAAATGTGGACACTTTACATGATACTTTAAAAGACTCTAAGAAAAGAAATGTTATATTTAAACTAAGAGGATTTTTTAAATGAACATATTTTATATAAATATTTTTGTTGAATTGCTAGCCTTCCTCTTATCACAAGATATAATAAAAATTCAAAAAATGTGAGAAAATGTGCAATCAAACCTAGTATTCTATAATATTCACACCACAGTTTATCATTGTACACAATTGAAAATAATCACTTGTTTTTATATCTCTAATGCATATTATAATATGCAGTAAATGATCATATGAAGACAAGGAAAGAAATTTATTTTTGGAATTTTTTGTATGCATTTAAAAAAATTAGAGGAGAAATAAAAAAGCTATTCCAGGATTGACTAGTTAAAATAAACTTTAATTGATATAAAGGAGTATTAATAGCGTGGCTGAGAACATAGATTCTTGAGCAACATAGACTTAGTGTCTTTAGTTCTATCAACCATCAGCAAACAGATTTTTCTAAGTAATTTAGCCCTCATTATTTTTTTGATCATTAAAATTAGGACAATAATATCATAAAATTGTTATGAGAATTATGTGGGATAATGATTTGGACTTAATGTAATATTATTGTCTAGTCCAGAGAATTCACATTTTATTTCATAATCATGAAGACTTATTATAGATGTATTTGCTTTTCACCTATTTATATTTATTTTTTGAAATGAAAAATATATTCTTACTTCCAATATTGAGCACATACTTATGAGAATTAACTTATAATTACTGAATCACCATGAAACAGGAGTGGTACTAAGATTTTTGTGACTGGCAAAGTGTAGTCATGGTCAAATCAACATAGATGCCAGGTATGAACTGCAAGTAAACAAAGACTAACAAATCAAGTAAATATCAGCCTAACAAAAGATAAAAACATAGAAAAAGAATATACATCAAATATACGAAATTTGAATGAATGTGTTAATATTTTCTATTGCAAATGTTCTTCTCTTTTAATGTGTTGGGGAAAGTTTTTGTTTTGCTTTTCTAATTTAAAAAAATATGGACTGCCCTGGTCAGTGTAACTCAGTTGGTTTGAGCATGGTTCCTTGCACCAAGATGTCACCAGTTTGATTCCTGGTCCAGGAAGATACCTACGTTGTAGGTTCGATCCCTAATCAGGGCACATGCAGGGGAAGGGGCAGCTGATCCATGTTTCTCTTCCCTCTCTCTTCCTCTCACTCTAAAATTAATGAAAACGTATCCTTGGGTGAGGATTTTTAAAAATTAAAGAAAATATGGGCTGATTATTGTTCTGTAGTATACTTTATATTCTAGAGCAAGGATTGGCAAACTTTGTTGTTAAAGAATCAGATGGTATATATTATAGGCTTGCAAATCACATGTTCTGTCTCAAGTATTCAGTTCTGCTGTTTCAAGTGAAACAACCTAAAATGTAAATAAGTTGGCATGGTTATGTTACAATAAAACGTGATTTGCAAAAGCAAGTACTGAATTTCTATTTTAGACAATGACTTCCTCACCAATAGGAATACCTATTGGAAAGGAACCATACCTGTTTTTATTTACTACCCTATAGTTGTTACTAAACAATGTTAATGTCACATAGTATGTATTTAATAAGTATATGAGAAAGAGATTAATGAAATATTTTCTTTGAAAACATCTATTAATATTTTAGTTCACGACTTGTATTTTACCAATAATTCAGTATTATATATCTTGTTTTCAGCCAAGCTTAAACTTCACTAAAAGGATTCTATTTATAAGAAGCTAATAAAGAATGCATATTCTTCAGTAAAAAAAGTATTATTGCATATTACTCTATGAATAATGTATATGATCATTCACATCTACTGGTAATAGTTTGTATAATTATATAAAATTCTGATTATGTAATCTTAATTTCTACATTTAATACTGATGACTTTATGTAAGTATTTGTAATGGAAAATACATTTAGCTAAAATATATATTATATATATAAGTTTCTCATAGCTCTGATGTAGACACTCATTTAAATACAAGATAAAATGCTGACATTTTTCAGTAAATTTACTTGTCTAAGTGAGACTCAATTTGTTTTATATTTTATGATGTCAAAATTTCTGCATAAATTAGGAACACATTTATTTCTGTAAACTGCAGCCTATTTTTGTAGTCAATTGTAGTATTAATATTCAGGCTTCATGATAGTTAGCTGATATTTCTCATTCTAATCAGAATTTGTTATTATTCACTGTTAATATCCCCTTAACAAATCACATGGGGAAAAAATGTTCTTTAGTACATTGAGAGTGCAATCTGATATAGAGATTTTGTTCTTGTGGTATCCAAGAGGCATACTGATTTAAATAATCAGAATTAGAACATTATCTAGAAGAGTGTTTTCTTTTTGCTTAGAAAAAATTATATTTCTGGAATAAAATTTTATTTATTAACATGGACATATATGAAAAATACAAGTCTATAAGTAATATATGTAGGGTCTTTTCTTTAAAAAATAATCTCAATAAATTATTTCTTCTTTTAGAAATTGGAATTTTTTAGCACACCAAGATTTAATTTATGGTTGAAATTTACACTATAAAATCATTAACACTTACACTATTATATTATCATGGAGGTTGAAGGAGCCCCAAGTAGTTATCTGGAAATTAATACAATATCTATTCTGTGGATTATAAAATTACTGTACTTATTGGCAAATTTTGACCACGAGAAAGCAGTACAAATGATTAATGATGAAAATTCTCAAGCCAAATTCCCTGCAATAGCCACTGAATATTCAAGCAAATATCTTAGAGATTTAATTAATGTCAACAGGATTTTAAGTAAATTCCTTAACTAATTGGTCATGTCTAATATCAGCCATTATATGCTTTGAATTTGTTTCCATAGTAACATTTAAATTCATGGTAAATAAAGACTATATTCATATTTATATTACTGATGAATAAGGGCCAGATATATTAAGATATTAAATAGTTCATGTATGAAGATTTGATATGGTTTTCAAAATTAATTTCTTATATGTATATTATGGAGAGAGAGAGATTTGTTGTTTTCTTATCTATGAATTCATTGGCTGCTTCTTGTATGGGCCCTGACCGAGGATCAGATCCACAATCTTGTCGTATTGGGATGATGCTTCAACCAACTGAGGTACCCAATTGGGACCTAATTTTCTTATATTTTGTTTTAATAACACATTTCCTATGATGTACAACCACAAGTTATGGCTGCCACAATATTCACTACTGTAACACTCCAGTCCAACTCTCTGGCTCTGACCTTGCATATGAATTGTAGTTTCATAGCTCCCAAACAATTTATAGAATGTTTCTACTTGCCTGCATTGCCCTCTCCTGAAAATACATGGTTTAAAAGTTGACATCATATTTTTCCCCTCTCTCTCAGCATTCCTATCTCCTAATAAATAAGGTTAGAAAGGTTAAGTTTTCCTTAAGGACAAATCCAAACAATTACAGATGCCTTAAAAGTGTAACCTTTCCTATGATCTGCATTGAAATATTTTGTGTGGGTCTAGACTAGTTCTTCATAAAAAATGTATCCAGTGAAAAAGAATAATACTTTAATTCTCAAAGTTTCACAGAGTTTAATAATAACTACACTTTATTGATGTAAGAACTGAGGTTTAGAGTACTTTGCCAGCTTGCTTAAAATTGCACTGCTGGTGGTACTGGAAGAGGTAATAAAGGGGAAAATGAAACAGATTTTTATGGAGAACAAGGAACATCTGTGAGAATTCAGTATGCAGTTGATGTGTAGAGAAAAAAACAGTGAAGTATTGCATATAGCAACTAAGTAATGCTATCAAGTATTAATGCTATTAAATGTCAATAGAATTCAATACTGAAGAATATAGGGCATTTTTATTTAAAAAAAAACTAAAGAAATGGCCAATTTGAATTCACTGTGATTTTCTTTGATTTAGTTAAAATAATGTTACTCATTATATAAACTTTTCCATAATTCTTATGATTTTTAGCATGTTCTGTAACATGTTCTTCCTACATTGACTCATAATTTTTTGTAATTTCTATACTTTTACATTATCACAGTCCAGGGGAACTTTCTGCTCTGTCTAATATGGTAGCCAATAGCCAATTGTGACTATTAAAATTTGACTATTGAGACACAAGAATTTTCTTTTTTTAATCCTCATCAGAGGATATTTTTCCATTGATTTTTAAAGACAGTGGAAGGGAGAGAGAGACAGAGAAAAACACCAGTGTGAGAGAGACACATCAATTGGTTGCCTCCTGCATGCCCCAACCAAGGCCAGGAGCCTGCAACTGAGGTACATACCCTTAACCAGAATCGAACCTGGAACCATTCAGTCCACAGGCCTACGCTCTATTCACAGAGCCAAAGCAGCTAGGGCAAGAATGATTTTTTATTTAATTTTAATTAATTAAATTAAAACTTTCTGGACGTATCTGATAAAAGACACTACTAGCCTTTTATGGTGTGTGTGTGTGTGTGTGTGTGTGTGTGTGTGTTGGTGAATGTGTGATTTTAGGTCTTACTGAAAGTACAAGAGGTTTACTAGGAGTAATACCTGTTAAAGAGAAGAGGGAGTCTAAGTAGGCAGAAAAATCCTGCAGCTTAGACTCAAGATATAGGAAAGAAGGAATGGCCAGAAGGAATTTCAGATTGCAGTAAGGCTCTGAGAAAGTCTGAGCCAGCCCAATGGGAAAAATTCAAGAGCCAAAATAATTTATTATGATGAGATCTCTGTTGGGGAGAAATTGTGAGATAACAGAGTTCCCACATACTCAGTTATTTGGGCATAACCTGGGGAGAAAGTTGACCTAGCTCTTGTGCTATAGTGGAACCTGAAGGCTGTTGAAGGATGTCAGATCATTGGCTTTCTTTTTTTTTTATTTTTTCTTTATTGATTAAGGTATTACATATGTGTCCTTATCCCCCATTGCTCCCCCACTCATGCCCTCACCCCCCTCGTGTCTGTGTCCATTGGTTAGGCTTATATGCATGCATACAAATCCTTCAGTTGATCTCTCCCCTTTGCCTCCGCTCTCCCCTACCTTACCCCTGAGGTTTGATGGTTTGATCGATGCTTCTCTGTCTCTGGATCTGTTTTTGTTCATCAGTTTATGTTGTTCATTATATTCCATAAATGACTGAGATCATGTGATATTTATCTTTCTCTAACTGGCTTATTTCACTTAGCATAATGCTCTCCAGTTCCATCCATGCTGTTGCAAATGGTAAGTATTCTTTCTTTTTTACTGCAGCTTAGTATTCCATTGTGTAGATGTACCACACTTTTTCAATCCACTCATCTGCTGATGGGCACTTAAGCTGTTTCCAAATCTTAGCTATGGTATATTGTGCTGCTATGAACATAGGGGTGCATATATCCTTTCTGATTGGTGTTTCTAGTTTCTTGGGATATATTCCTAGAAGCAGGATCATTGGGTCAAATGGGTGTTCCACTTTTAGTTTTTTGAGGAAACTCCATACTGTTCTCCACAGTGGCTGCATCAGTCTGCATTCCCACCAGCAGTGTACGAGGGTTCCTTTTTCTCCACATCCTGGCCAGCACTGTTATTTGTTGAGTTGATGATGATTGCCATTCTGACAGGTGTGAGATGGTACCGCATTGTCGTTTTGATTTGCATCTCTCTGATGATTAGTGACTTTGAGCATGTTTTCATATGCCTCTTGGCCTTCCTTTTGTACTCTTTCGAAAAGTATCTATTTAGGTCCATTGCCCATTTTTTGATTGGGTTGTTTATCTTCCTTTTGTTAAGTTGTATGAGTTCCCTGTAAATGTTGGAGATTAAACCCTTATTGGTGATAACATTGGCAAATATGTTCTCCCATGCAGTGGGCTTTCTTGTTGTTTTGTTGATAGTTTCTTTTGCTATACAGAAGCTTTTTATTTTCTCCCCAAAAATTCATCTGGAATAAAAAAAGACCCTGAATAGCTGCAGCAATCCTGAGAAAGAAGAATAAAGTAGGAGGGATCTCAATACCAGATATCAAGCTATGAATTTAGAACAGATAGCCTAGGAGTGGAAAGATGAGTACCAGGTGTGGCCACAAAGGCAAAGCCACTGTTCTCAAAACTGCCTGGTACTGACACAAGAACAGACATATAGACCAATGGAATAGAATAGAGAACCCAGAAATCAACTGAAACCACTATGCTCAATTAATATTTGACAAAGAAGGCAAAAACATACAATGGAATCAAGACAGTCTCTTCAATAAATGGTGTTGGAAAATGGGACAGATACATGCAAAAAAAATGAAACTAGACCACCAACTTACACCATATGCAAAAAATAAACTCAAAATGGATAAAGGACTTAAATGTAAATGGGAAACCTTAAAAATCTTAGAGGAGTCCACAGGCAGTAAAATCTCAGACATATGCTGAAGCAATATCTTCACCAATACAGCTGCTAGGGCAATGGAGACTAAAGAGAAAATAAACAAATGGGACTACATCAAAATAAAAAGCATTGGCTTTCTTATTGTAAATTATCTTGTAGGTGGAATCTGCATCTCTCCATGCTGCTATAGTAGCCCTTTTGCTATGCAAATTCTGTTCTCCCTACATGTTTGGGGTGCTGCTCCTCCAAGATTCACATGAATCTCTCTTCATAGGATCAAATCTAGGTAAGGGTGGTTAATGGAAAGAACTACAGGCCTCATCCTACAGTTTGCCTTTGTGGCCACACCTGGTACTCATCTTTCCACTCCTAGGCTATCTGTTCTAAATTCACATCACCCTCAACTATTACCTTGGCAGTTCTTAGTGGCTTTTCTGGTGATGTGACCCAAACCTTCATGCCTAAGAAGTCTGAGCCTCTAGTAGTCATGACCTTTTCAGAATAGGGTTGCTGCACTTGTCCATTCCCAATCAAAATTTAATAAATGAGTACCAAGAAAGTCCTAGATGGTTTTCAGAGTTCTACACTTTTCCTTCCTTGTCCTTATTGTAAAACAGCAGCTCGAATTGTCCTGCTAATCAGAGTCAATTAACCCTGCCACAATAGTGACACCTTTTCTCAGCTGCTGGTCCCTTGACACAGAAGTACAAAATGTACAGTAGAGAGTATAGGGAGCTCAAGGGACTTGACAGCTGGTCAATGAAATAGGCATGGCCACAGAGGCAATAACATACAACAAGCTTTACTGGGCAGCGTTTAGACAGGGTTGCAGGAGACGAAAATGCTCTCATAGCATGAAAACAGCCAGAGAATTATGTCAAGGGGGCCAACATCCAGAACAAGCAGAGGGCGAGGGGACTCCCAGGGTAGAAGAGAATCCGAGAAAGGGCTTACATGTCTAGGTTATGTCACGTAGCAAGTGTGGAGTCTCTGGGTCAGAGAGCTCCCCAGGGTAGAATTGGCTTAGTGTCTTACAAACAAAAGGCCCTATCAATAGCCAGCAGATGCAGGGTGTAGTTTAGTGGAACAGGCAAAGCATATAGGCTCACAGTGACTAAACACCTTCTGGTTTAGGCTATTTTTTAAAATTAGATAGGTAAAAATATGAGTTTGGTGCTGGTGGTTTTTGAGCTAAAGGTTCTCATTTGGCTGTGAAGAAATAAACAACCTAGGGGCCAATATACAGGTTCCATCATTGGCTCATTTCTATAACAGAGGGCTATAACTTATTATCAGATAGGACTCTTGTTGTTGATAGGATCCTTGGTGAGGGTACACCCTTTTTGTGACCCAGACCTTTAAAACTACAGAACTTACAGTTGTGGCAACAGATCTTTGAGAGTGATGATAAATGTGGTCTCTCTTATATAAATCGTGTTGTTCTCAGGCTCAGGTATTATTTCAGTTGAGAGCACTGATTGGGTGAGTATACCACATCCTAGAGAAGGACATCCCATCCTCACAGAGCACTGTCCCATGTAGGTGCCACGGCAGCGCCTTCGATAGGACATCTGGGCACCCATGTCAGTCCACCTGCTTCTGGACAGTGTGGCATCCGCTTTGCTGTGAAATATGAATACTAAATAATAGTATTGTGTGGAATCTCATGTCTATAAATCAGTCATTCTGCAAACCTCTGGATGGTGGTGCTAGCTGAGGTTAAGCATGTAGGAAAGACAAATATACTCCTGAAATATATGTCTATTCTTGTCAGAATGAAACTCTGGCATATGTAGAATGGAAGGAAACCAATATAATTACCTTGAAACCATGTGGCCAAATTGGTCTCCCTTAGGAATATTGGTAAACTAGCATCCTGGCATTAGTCTTTTGCTGGTAAATTTATCATATAGCTGTATATGTAAATCATCCACCATTAACTTTTAGAGAATATGTTGGTTAAATTATGTATACATGTTTATAAAGGCTTATGAGATCTTTGTTTGCTTACATATTTTATTGTTAAAATTTTTTAGTGGTAACAGATATATTAGTAACTTGCTTACTATATCAAATTATATAAACATATTTTATACATGTGCTATCATCTACTTCTATGAAATTTTGACTATATTATTTACTTTGTCAGTGTGTTTTCTTGCTTTAAGTTCCATTTTAAGAAATTAATCATATATACTTTTAAATATATTATATATATGCATCATGTGTCTGTATATGTATATTAAGATATTACACTGAAATTAACTCACTTTGATTATTCTATTCTATCATCTGGATTATAACATATAATTAAAATATTTTCTGTCATGTCTTACTATCTTAATATGTCATCTGCCTAATTTTAAATAACAATTTTTCTACAAGTTCTATTCAATTAGAGAATTACATAGTCAGTTTTGGTTAGTGGAAATAAAATGGATTTTAGAGTCTTGATAAATAGATTCCCAGTACAACCTATTATGGTTTGCTTTTTTAAAAAATTTTTTTGGAGGTGGTTAGAATATTCAGAGATGTTTTATCTAAGGCACTAAATGAATCATATCAATATTGCTCAATAAGCCTAATGCATTATTACACTTTCTTCTTCAGAAGGTCTTTTAGTTTTCACACAATGAGTATTTATTACCCCCCCACCATCATCCTATCTAATAAAGAGGGAATATGCTAATTGACCCTCATAACATCGCAAAGATGGTGGCAACCACAGCCAATAAGGAGGGAATATGCTAATAGACGGCCCGCCCTCAAAGATGGTGGCACCCACAGCCACAAGATGGCGGCGCCCATTCCCCTCAGCACCCCAGACGCCCATGGCCGGCCCGAGGCTCAGGTAACCAGGGCCGTCCGAGGCTTGCGCTGCTGGCAGTGGCAGCAGCAGAGGTGTGACGGGGCATCACCTTCCCCTCATCGCCGGGTTGCCTCCCTCCCCTGAGGGCTCCTGGACTGTGAGAGGGGGCAGGCTGGGCTAAGGGACCCCCCCCCCGCAGTGCATGAATTTTCATGCATAGGACCTCTAGTATATCTATAACAGAGGGACGTATAAGAATAGAAATAACAGAACAAAGATGTTCTGCTTGAAAGCATATATTTTAGTGTAGTGTGCAACATGTTAAACATAAAAATGGTAATACAGAATTATGTTCAATAATTTATTGAGACATAAAGTGGGAAACACTTAATTCTGCTCGAACAATAGGAGAGAGTTAAAGGGATGATATCTGACCAAATGTGTTGTGGGTTGAGTGTGTTTTCTTCAAGTAGATTGAGTTTGAAAGTGGAATGGTCTGAAAGGGAGAGAGTAAAATGAAATGCCAGCAACTCCACTTTGGGTATTTATAAAAATAAAATGGAATATTATTAGGCCTTAAAATTAATGAAATATTGGTATTTGTGACAAAATGGATGGACTTTGAACGCATAAGCCAGACAGAGAAAGACAAATGCCTTAGGATCTTTCTTACATGTGGAAACTAAAAACAAACATACAAACAAACAAAACTACCAAGCTCATAAATACGGAGAACAGATTGGTGACTGTCTGAGATGGGGGTGGGTGGTGGGAGAAATAGATCATTTTTTAATTGTAAAAATTTTTTTTAAAAATAAAAAGAGAGGCAAAGAAGCAAAAATGAAGCAATGCGCAGGCAAGAATGAAACAAAAATAAATTAATGAATTCAATTACATAATATACACTGAGTGGCCAGATTTTTATGTTCTCTGAACACATAATAATCTGGCCACTCAGTTTATATCCTATATAATAAAAGGTTGATATGCAAATTGTCCCCTCGACCAGGAGTTCGAGCAGCAGGCAGGCCAGCCAACCGCCCATGTCCCCTCCCCCTGGCCAGGCTGGCCAGACCCCACCCATGCACGAATTCATGCTCTGTGTGTACACACACACACACACACACACACACACACACACTGAGTAACCAGATTATTATGCATTCAGAGATCATAATAATCTGGCCACTCAGTGTAAAATGAACGGAAAACTTTCTGGGCAGAGGGATCAACATCAACATATGGAGTGGAAAATAAACTGAAATATTAAGCAACGTGAAAATAAGAACAAATGCTTAGATTCAGGCATATGTGTAAGAGATGAGATGCTGGGCCATATGGAGTCATGAAAGCCATCTGTACAGAAAAGGGATAGCAGTAGCTGATCTGTGAGTCACCCTTTCCCTACTTGAGGTTAATTCAATTGAGACACCGATTTTTCTCTTAGACAATAACCAGTTCTGTGTTATGATACTTCTGATAAGGAAAGCATAAAAAGTGAGCTCCATATTTATCTCAGCTTTTTCCCTGGTGTCTTTGCCAAAGGTACATGGGAAAATGGAATACAAGCAGAGGTGGCTATATCAGTGCATGGATACTAGTAAAAAAAAAAAGAGAAACTAAGTCAGTAAGGGCAACTTAATTTGGGAGACAGGTTATGAGAAAGGTAGAAACTACACACAAGGATACCTAAAAATCTCTATTAAAATAGTCCTGGTATCCTTGGCTCTACGTATTCAAGGAAAAACTTTGAGCAGCTTAGGAGAGAACAGAATATGAGAGACTGAGAGCCAAATAGGCATGCCAGAGGTTTTCAGAGTTGAAATCTGTTGGTGTATAAGCTAAGCCAGAATAGAGGTAACTTAACTAAGATTCTAGGTATTCAGTTGAGACCCTGAAAGGCACAGGGAATATTTAGCACAAATAATCCTGCCCTAATGGTCCTAAAACCAAGTCTCAACAGGACCCAGGTGATCCCTGAGAATCAGACTGTATAACAGAGCAAATATCAATACCATTCAGAAGAAGACAGCATATTCCAAACTTTCAGTAAGTGAAAGCCATGATGTTCAGTATACAATAAAAATTACTAAGCATGTAAGAGAGCATTCAAGTGATTTTCAGGAGGTAAAACTGTCAACAGAAGCAGACTTGAAAAATAACCGAAATATTGAAGTAAGCACAAGAATAAAAAAGAATTTATTTGTGAAATAAAAAAAATAGTTGATAAAATGGAGGAAAAAGATGAGTTAATGCTAGATTAATATTAGTGAATAGAAAATGGGATTAGAAAACCTTAAGATAGATCAAGAGAAAATATCCGGGGGTGGGGGGGAGGCGAGAAAGAACAGACAACAGAGATAGCATAGGAAAATGTAGCATATGATAAAAAACAAGCATGTAAATGAGGTTCTAGAAAAAGAATAGAGAGGAAAAATGGAACAGAAACAAATTTTAAAAAGAAATAAAAAATAAGAATTTTCATATAAAGAGAACAAACCACATATTCATAAAATGAATAAATAAACCACAAAAAGAAACGCAGAGAAAATGACACCTAGGAAAAGCATAATCAAACCTCACAGAATAAAATATAAAGAGTAAATCTTAATCTACTTATCTGCTGATGGGCACTTAGGCTGTTTCCAAATCTTAGCTATTGTAAATTGTGATGCTATAAACATAGGGGTGCATATATCCTTTCTGATTGTGGTACATCTACACAATGGAATACTATGCCACTATAAAAAAGAAGGAACTTTTACCATTTGCAACAATATGGATGGAACTGGAGAGCATTATGCTAAGCGAAATAAGCCAGTCGGAGCAAGGGAGAAAGATAAATATCACATGATCTCACTCATATGTGGGATATAATGATCAACATAATTTGATGAACAAGAATAGATGGATCTAGAGACAAATGGTAGGGGAGGGGAGATTAGAGAGAAACCAAAGAACTTGTATGCATGCATATTAGCATAACCAATGGACACAGACACTGGGGTGGTGGGGGCTTGCCCGTGGTGGGAATGGCTGGGGGGGGGGTTGTCAATTGGGGAAAAAGGATACATATGTAAAACTTTAAACAATAAAAAAGTTTAAAAAATGAAAAAAAAGAGTAAATCTTAAAATCAGCCAGAGAAAAACAAAGAAATACTATTTTATGATGATCAATAATTTTTTACAAAACTGACTTTTCAACAGAATTTTTGCCTCAGAAGACAAAGAAATGTTATATTTTAAGCAATGAAAAAAATATAGAACAGCTAGCAAAGCATTCTATATGCAGCAAAATTAGCCTTCAAAAATGAAGGTGAAATTAAAATATTCTCAGGAAAATGAAAGCTATGAAAAATTGCTTTTAGGAATACCTTCACTATAGGAAATACTGTATCTCAAATGGAAACAGACAAGGAATTCCTTTAAGAAGGAATAAAGACTAATGAAATGGTAAATATATAATTAAATATAAAATACTATTATTGTTTATAGCAGTATTAAATATAATTACTTGTATTTTATAAGCACATGTAAAATTAAATATATAATAATACTTGTACAAAGGTAGGTACGAAAATACATTATTCCATTATAATTATTTTTGTTTGGTTTTAGATGCTATAAAAACACTAACATTACTTGTTTACCTAATAATAAAAAATATGTGGTGTTTCTCTAATACATGAAGACTATATTTTCAATTTTTAAGATAACCAGAAGACAGCAATACATGGTATGACTAAAAAGCTAGTAGAAGAGAGAAAATTAAATAAACAAAATAAAAAAGGTCTAATACAAAGGATTCCGGAAAAGAAAGAATAAAGGACAAAATGACAAACAGAAAACAAAGACCAATATGCTAGATCTGAATCCAACTATATCAGCAATGATATTATATGTAAATGCTCTAAACATTCCAATTAAATCACAAAAATTATCATACAATTAAAAACAAATAATTATTCAAACTGTTTTTAAAACTTGTACATATTAAATATAATCTATATATATATAAAAGGCTAAGCAACCGTCCGACCGTCCAACCATTCGACCGGCCAGTAGGTATGACGTGCACTGACCACCAGGGGGCAGAGGCTCAACGCAAGAGCTGCCAACCTGCGGTGACTTGGCAGTGGCAGTTCTCGGGTGACGCACCCAGGAACCAGAGAAGAGGGAGCCCAATTCCTCGTGGGGCCACCCGATTCCACCTTCAGCCATGGGTTATGTTGTTGCTGGGGCACTGTCGGCCCCGAATCTGGTTTACTGCACACTTGCATTTGCATTCCACACCCTGTACAACAGTAACTTTGCAGAGTGCATTCTCACATTCTGGGACCCCTTGAGGGATGTTAGAGAGCCTGTTTCAACCTGATCCCCGCAGACCAGGCCAAGGGATTCCATCTGCCGGAGGGACCTCTCTCACTCCACAGACACCCTTCGAGCCCCTGCACCCCACGTGTGTCCAGCCAGGGAGGGACCATGGGAGGTTGGCTCCAGGGTGTGTCCAGCCGATCTTGCCCAGTCCCGCCCCGCCGGCCACCTTCTAATTAATTTTCTTTCAATGTGCACGAATCCGTGCACTGAGCCACTAATTAATTATATATAAATCCTGAAGTACCAAGATAGAATCATGCTCTATTATAGAAATATACACTATACAAAGCTCAAGTCTAACACTGATGACATGAATACCATAATTTTCATTACTGCACTTTTCTCCCTCATAAGCCAACATAAGGGCTCTTTTGCTGCCCATTGGAGAGATTCAGGAAATACAATTTGTATTTTCTCCTTTGGCTTTCTCCATAACAATGTTGGCAGATTCTTTCCAAATCTTCTTGCCCTTGTCACATTGTGCATAATAAAGTTACACTCCAAGAGCAGGCTCAGTAAATGTTAGCTCACAGTGATAGTCTGGAATCCCAAAGTGAAAAGCCCAATCAGACATCTAAGACTTCAGCTGTGAGTAAACGGATGCAAAACCAAATGTTAGCCTTGGCCCAGGTGTCAAATTGGAAGAAAAGTCAGCATCAGGTGGGAAGGTAAGTAAGCCAGAAGAATTCTTAATGTACAGCTGGGCCTTGTGCCTATAGGTGAACTTCTGTTGGTTTAATAGCAAAAATTCCCAATTTGATGCTAGTCACTTAACACCTGGTTCTCTATAGCAATGCCATTGCCTCATTTGATCATCACAAAGACCCTATGATCATTTTCTCCTCTGTTGTGTGAAAATTGAGACTGTGAGGCATTGAGAATCTTGCTCAGATTGGCACAATTAGCACATGGGGAATTTGGAATTACTATCTAAATTATCAACCCATTCTCTTAAAAAGCAGACTCTAAGAAGAAAATCAGACAAATATGCTCAGAACATGTAATGTTTTCATGTATGGCACACTAGAAATAACACAAGTGTCAGAGTAAAACACATCTGGGTTCACTCATTTGCACTAGCTGCTAGCTCTGTGATTTGGCTTTAGAATTTGACCATTTTGAACCTACATTTCTTCATTTGTAGGGTGAGAAAATTCATGCATGTGCCTTTTTATATTATTGTGGAGATCCAACGAGAAAAATTTAGGAGGTAGCTAGTGCAATAACTTAAGGTTGGTTTTCAACTGTGGTAGCTTTTATTGTTAAAAATGACACCAATTAAACTTAAAACCAGCAAAACACAAGTATAGTCTAGTTCTTCTGTGTGCATTTTTCTTTTAACTGAAATATATTAATGGGTATTAAGATATTAATCTTCATACACAAGAGCCAAAGCTGAGAAACCAAGTATTGACTAATACTATATTTCTTTTTAAGGTGTGTTTGTAAAGTTGTTACCCTAGCTTTGCCTGTTAAATGACTTTGCTGTATAAATAAAGTTAGCCATATTTACATATAATAAGGTGACTGCAGACAGTTCTTTCTTTTGGTAAAAAAAAAAAAATACAATAAAATAAAAACCTTGAAATCATATACATTAATCAGTTGGCTAATTAAAAAAAATTAGAGAACCTGCTTTATGAGCCCTATTATTGTCAGGCATATAATAATGTGTGTGCTGGTAATACCACCAAGTGCGAATAAGAAGGGAGTTCAGCCTCCAAAGAACTTACAGTCTAATGGAGGGAGACAGACCTGCGAACAACAAACAAAAGAGACAGGAAGAGATGTGTGCCCATCAGCAATACCTGAGGAGGAGTGGTTCGCCAGGACACCTTCACAAAGGAGGTGGCATTTTCACTGTGTGGAAGGATTTTAAAAAATAGAGAGAGAACAGAAAGACTTTCCTGGCAGAAGGAACAGCATAGGCAAAGTATGCAAACTAAACAAAAAGCAATACATTAAAGGAAATATAAAAACTTCTGCCGACCAATGTGTCTCAGTGATTGACCTTTCACCTATGAGCCAAGGGGTCTTTGGTTCAATTCCTGGTCAGGGCATATGCCAGGGTTTCTGGATCAATCCCCAGTAGGGGATATGCAAGAGGCAGCCAATGGCTGTTTCTCTCTTATCAATGTTTCTATCACTCTGCCCTTCTCCCTTCCTCTCTCTCTTAAAAAGAATAATTATAAAAACATTAAAAAAACAACAAACTTCTATTGACCTTGAGCACTTCCTATGGGATTGGAAGACCTGGAAACTGAAGTCTCAGAGATCTGTAGATCTCACAGGTTAGACCCTCTCCTGAATGAAACCAGGGACTGAATTTGTAGGCCTGTTAGTCTCAGGTCAATTCCCTAGCCTGTGGTTGTGATGGGATTTTCTCCTCACTGCAATCACTAGGGCAGATATGGAAATCACCAGCATCTGCGATTACCCTAGATCAACTGAATCAGAATTTCAAGTTGAGCAGCTTACGTTCAGCTGATTGCCAAGTGTGAACACGGCCAAGAACCACTGAGTTAGTTTCACTCCAACCAGGTTCGATGCTAACAGACAATAAACTAGTATAAGAATCAAAAATCATTCCTTTTAGTGGGTTTAGAAAGAAAACTTCCCAAGGTCACCTTTCTGCAGGGTATAAATTATCCTTTTGGTGTCTTAAGAGAAGAAACTCAGACTTTCTACACTGTTTGAGTGCTTCTAGCAAACTTCTGTGTGTGTCAAGGTATTCTTTCAAAGTGCTTTTATTTAGGGAGATTATGTCAAAGTCACTGTTTAACTCAGAGCTCTCAATCTTTTCTTGGCTGTGCGCTTAATATACATATATATAAGATATGTATACACATATGTATAAGGTACTTATATACATAATATGTCCTTTTGTATTATATTAATTATAATTTTTGCATAAATAGTACAATCGGTAATACATTTATTACAATTACAATATAATACAATGTGTTGATATGTATATTGTAAAATGCAAAATAAAAATTGCAAAGATTAAAGAAATATAAACCAAACAGTATTTTTAAATTTAAAAAATTGTAAAAATAAAGGACCGATGACATAAATTGGGCTTTTATCCTGAAAGGATATGGGAAAATATCAAAATAGACATCATTAGCTGAAAGCTATGTAACTCATTTATATTAAAGTCACTGATGGAAATCTCCTTATGAATCACCTATAAGAAATTGCTTTTAACTAAATCAAACTATGACACACACATAGACATAAATATCAGCTTACTTTTTGGGAAACATTTTTCTTCTTTCAATTCTCTATAATTTCTGCTATTTTCATGGTCAGGCTCCTCTTCTGATGCTTTGAAATACTATTTATTACAAAGCTCTTTGATTTAAGGGTCAATGTTTTTAAAATTTAAATTGTTGATACCAGACTTTTAAATATAAATATAAAAGTTCTCTCTTTCTCTCTCTCCCTCTCTCTCTCTCTCTTTCTCATAAATGCCTTTTTTATTTAATTATTCTATTCAGTAATAGACTAAAACCAAACCTAGAAACCATATAACTGCAAACTAAATGCCAATATTTAATTTCATTCCTTTATGATAATTAAATAAAACACATTCAAAGGGAGAAAATAGCAGGGAAGGATAAGACAGTAAGTAAATTTCAGGAGCTTGAGAGCAGGTGGGCAATGTTTTACCAAGAAAAATAAATCCTAAATTATCAATTTGTAAGCTGATGAACCTTAAAAAAAATACACAAAATGTCAATTAAATAAAATAAAATAGGGTGTTGAGCAGCCTTTAAATCAATATGTTTATCAATTAACTTGCAGAAATGTCCACAATATATTATTAAGTATAAAAGCAAGATGCAGAGAAGTTAATGTAATAAGCTGTTTATTTTTAATTAAAAAACTAAGGACACATATAAAAATAAGTAGGTATATTATAGGTAAATAGATATATTTTTAAAATATGGTTATATAAGTTACAGAAAATTATAGAAGAGGGTGTTAATGTCAGTAGCTACATTACAAGAGGAGATAGCAAAATAGAAGGAGAATAGGGACAAGGGAAAGTAAAGGGGGGAGGAAAGCAGTGTTAAAACACAATTTTAAAAATATCCGTGATAAAAATAATATATAGGATATGATCTCATTTATTTAAAATTAATTGTGTGAGTGATTTCCTTTATATGCTAAATGAAATCAATAGAAATTTTCTTTATTTGTGTGTTATCAAGTGATCATCTTCTCTGTTTGACTTTTAGGGTAAACATACAATGTTTATGTATAAGCTTATAGCAAAACCATTTTAATTTAAAAAGAAAATAAATGACTAAGTGTTTTCATTAAATATTCATTTTGTTTAAAACTTATATGCTAATCGCCCTAGTTGGTTTGGGTCAGTGGATAGAGTATTGGCCTGCAGACTGAAGGGTCCTGGGTTCAATTCCTGGTCAGGGCACATGCATGGGTTATGGGCTCGACCCCCAGTGTGGGGCGTGCAGGAGGCAGCCGATCAGTGGTTCTCTTTCATCACTGATGTTTCTCTTTCTTCCTCTCTGAAATCAATAAAAATATATTTTAATAAAACTTATGCTAATCACATAACATACCATTTATTGGCTAGTTACTTTGTGCTTTTCTATGTGCTGAAAAGATACAATAGTGAACAAACCTCTAGGGCTTTCAAACATATATCTTTCTTTAATGTAGGTGCCAGTAGAATTTTTGTTATATTATTTTCAGAATTCATATCTAACATGATCTAGACAAGCATTTGTAAGTATTTTCCAAAATTTATCCATGAGCCAAAAAAAACTTTAAAATATATTTAATACCTAGAAATCATTTATAAATTGTCATGTTCTTCTAATCTATCTTCTTACTAGAACTTGTTCTAAATCTAGATACAAATTTGCTATATTCTATATAATATTTAAAAATCTCTTTAGCAAGGAAAAACCTTTTAGATGCGATTCTATGCTGTATAGAAATTTTGAGGATGAAAACTCTCTCTAGGGATACATAATATTCCAGTTATTTTTGTCCATCAGTTCCTGAGTTGGGATGTACTTTGTTGCCAGTAGGCAACTGAAGAAGGCTGTGGGCAGAGTGCTTAAAAAATGGGCAGTAAATTTAAATAGAACTAGTTTCTGTTTCCAGTTATACCAATCTCTTGGGTAAGTAAATTTTGACAAAATAGCTTCACTGACCATGTTTCTTTGCACTATATCAAGAAGAGATAAGCCACGTTGTAGAGTTGTTTCAAGAAATTTAAAAAATACTTGTAGTTACTGATACAAGTATACGATACATTATAGCCTTTACTATCATGATGATCAGTGGTATTGTTATTACAAGTAATAGTGATAGCAGTTGTAAAGGCTCCAGTGATAAATATAATGTTAAGTAGAATTTAAAAAAATAGTGGAGTCGTATAACCCATTTATATTCTACATGGTTTATGAATATGCAAGGACAGAATCAAGGATTCTGTAAGCTTTCATCTTTTATATAACGCTTGGACTATATTGAAGCTCTCTGAACCAGGAAGTAAAGACAAAGAAAAACTAAGAACAGCAGCTCTGACTCTAAAACTCTACTTCAGCTGCACTATTTGAAGTATGGATCACTTCATAATCCCACAGCCTATCCCTGGCTATCCTTCAAGGCCACGCTTTGCCTTCTCCTTACCTTTTCCCACCATTCTCTAAAAAAGACTTGCTCTCTGGAGTTGTGTATGTGCACTCAGGGAGTGAGAAGAGAACAAGAGAGAATGCAAAGGAGTTGGGGATGGGCCTTGGGATCATACATGATTAAGCAGAGAAATGAGAATCTCAGAGAAGTGATCAACACTGGTGTGAGGTCAATGGAGGAGAGGTCCTGCAGGGGAAGTAGCCTTGCTGGCATCAGATCACAGAGAATGATTTGACAGTAGAAGTCAGAGTTGTTTTTTTTTTTTTAAATAAAACATAATTTAGAGGTCATAGTATTTTTTATAATGGCATGTCTATGTATTGAGTCATAGTTTAGGAATAAACACCATCAGTGACACACACATAAGTGCAACTCAAGGTTCATCTAAGAAAAACTATATGTATATATAATCTTGCTGTGATCTGAATGTTTGTGTTTTCCCATAATTCAGATGTTGAAATCCCAAAGCCCAAGGTGATAAGATGATGCTATTAGGGTAGGGCCTTTGGGCCATGATTATGTCATGAAGGGGAAGCCTATTTAGTTTTATTGAGTCAGCTCATGGCTAATCCACCTTGAGATAAAGAATGGAGATCTATTAAGGTTGTCCAAAAAAAAAATCATGTGTTTTTTTTCCTCCTCCACTGATAGGGCATGACCATGAGCTTACAGTTGAAGTGGAGAGGAAGAAATGATCATTGGAAATCGAAATATCAAGGCAAGAAGGAATCAATGTATTGTGTGGATTGCCTCAGTGGTTGCTGAATTTACTAAGGTCTTTAAAATGATTTAAACAAGGAGACTTAGGCATGAGAAAATCTATGGCAAGCATGGATACAGGTGAGAGGAAAAATGGCCCAGCAAAGATCATTTATCCCAACTCCAGGTCCTGTAGTACATGGGCTATGGCACTAATATCTTCTCTCAGGTGAGAAATATGAAATAGAAAATAATTTTATATGACAGCCAGCTTTGAGTTAGATCAGGGAATTAGAGGGGATGTTCAAAGACAAGACCGAGGACACAAAGAATTTTCTGAGCAGATTCACCAGCAGGTCTAATTGGTCTGAGGGGATTCTGATGAGATTTGGGGATACCTCAAGCCACAGTGATAAAAATCACAGTGATGACAGATGATTGGAGAACCTTCAACTCCAGAGGGGATTTGATGTAGGGAGGGATATGAGCAATGGTGGTTTGTTAGGGAAAAGGAGGAAACAATGTATAATTTCCTGCTCCATTCCTGAGTATAGCTTAACCTTGAGGTGGCAGGAGCAAATCCATGGTGTTGAGGTCTGACAGAGTATGTTCATAATAGTGGCACCTGAAAGTTGTGCAAAGCATTTCAGTGTTTTGTTTTGTTCGACTTGATTTTTAATCCTTGCCTGAGGATTTGCTTTACAAAGTGTTGGCAGTGTCACCTTATGTTTGAGGATATGTAAAACTGTCTTTTCTACATATTTGTTTTCCTCTTTAAGAAATACATTTCCGCCAAAACAGTTTGGCTCAGTGGATGGAGCATCAGCCTGCGGACTGAAGGGTCCCAGGTTCGATTCCAGTCAAGGGCATGTAACTTGGTTGCGGGCACATCCCCAGTAGGAGGTGTGCAGGAGGCAGCTGATCGATGTTTCTCTCTCATCGATGTTTCTGACTATCTATCCCTCTTCCTTCCTCTCTGTGAAAAATCAATAAAATATATATATATATAAAAGAAATACATTTCCATGATGCACATGTCTTAGATATGAAGCTCTATTATCTACACTTCATGGCTAAGCTACACCACTGGAGAGAGAGAAAACGTGGTGATTTTATTTTTATTTCCTTTTTGTCAGTTTTCCCTTGAAGCATCAGATAGGATATTGATATTGTTTGGCATTTAAGCTATTTACTTACTGTGGCTTAACAAGTTGTAAATAAAGTGAGCCATATTCCCACTGTACATTTCATACAACTATTACTAGAACTTCTTTCCAGAAAGATTTATCTGCTAATCAATATCCTTCTATTGTGCCATTTCCAGAAGTGCTAAAGGGACTTCTCTTCTGACAGAGGATTTGACTCAGTCATGGTTTACCCTTCCTGGTAGCTGTGCAATGTACAACAGTGAATCTAACAGGTGGGCCATCTACTTCTTGTGATGTGGTCACCATTAGTTCTGGACATTTCCAGAGAAGGTGAAACTCCCTTAATTGCATTATCAAGTAAAAAGCAAAATGTTGTAGACACTTGAAATTATGCTTGATATCATTCTTGTCACTGAAAAAGAACATGTTAAAGCATTGATTACTAGATGCTTCTAAATTACTGTGCTGGAAATTTATGCTAGTTTATAAACTCAGAGAGACAGATAAAAATTCATTAGCAATGACAAACACAATTTGGATTTTTTCTCTCCCTTTTCTTAAACTTGGAATTGTGGTATTGAACGGAAAGAAGAGGTGGTGAATTCTGCAGGGAATACACACAAAAGCCCCTTTTGAGCCACAGCTCTCTGCATGGGATGTATATTTTCTACAGATGATTTACACATTAGCCATGCTGTGACCTTTCCCTCCCAATTGCAAACATTAAAGAAGCTGATTAACCAAGACTTAAAACACGGGGTGATGTTCTCTTATGGGGATCTTTGACAAAGCCCTCCTCTGGGAGCCCTCCCACTCCATTCGCTTGCAAATCGCTGTGCCTACAGAGGTCTTGACTGCCCCAGTCCCAAACCTGGAGCCCTGCAGCGCCATCAGCGGCAATATCTTCCTATGTGAGGGACTGTCTGTTATTAATCAGAAACGCTGAATGGAAACCAATCAGATAGAGAGTTCCTTTGGCTTCAGCTTCCTGCCTGTCTGAGTTAGAAGTAATGCTCCAAGAGGGAGGCACACTGAGATGCATGAAGATTCAGCTGTGAAGATACTATAAAAAGAGGAGGAATGAGACAGAAGCCACAACGCTGCCGGAATCGTCAGTGCTGAGCAAGGCTGAACTCAGTTCCATTGCTTACAACAGTAAGTGTTATTTACTTTGCTTGCGAATATGAGCTATTCAATTTTTTTTGCTAATAATGAAGTAGTGCAAATATTGCTTTTCTCCTAGTAGATATCTCTCTCTCTCTCTCTCTCTCTCTCTCTCTCTCTCTCTCTCTCTCTCTCTCCACTCATTTGGAAGCAGGTAAGAATACATAATTTTATAGTATTCGAATAAGGTATTATTAAAATGCTCAGCGAAAAAACTTGCAAACATTTGGTTCTTATTTTACTTTTACAAAACTGATACCTAACCAAGCTCTTTCTATAGTGCTCAGATTTTGCATATGAAGCATTATTATAAAAATAAAGCCAAACTTTATATTATGCTGGTTGATTTTAGTAGCTTTAGTACTCACACATTAGTGTGTTTATGTATATTACTATTGTTAAATTAATTTGAAAAGGACCTTTGGTTTTCTTGTAACTGTTGCTTAATTTGAGTCAGAACTATAAAAAATAAATGCATCTTTTTCATAATTTAAGAAGACGTGATTTCTTCATTTTTAATATTAAAATGAAGTGATATATAAGAAACATATATAGATGGAAATAGGATGTCAGGATTAATGTGATCACCTTACCTGATAAAGGTTTCTTTAAATATCTGTGGTTCCCACTCTGGTCAGCATTCTCAATGTGCATGCTGGTTGGCTATATAATTGTTCTCCATTAAGTAGGCAAATGTATCGTAATGTAATAAAGACTGGATGAAAACCACAGGAGGGAAAGAGTTTCAAAGCAAAATTGGCATGTTTTATTTGAAATGACATGGAAAATGCATTGATTTGATGGAGCATTGGTGTGTGTTTTTATAATCAATATAGCCATTCACATCTATTAAATTTTCAAGCACATTAATCTCAAATGGTATAACAAATTTTAATTGTAAGGTTATCAACATTTTATAATGTTTCCATTTAGATATTGCTAATAGCGTATGCTCTTAGAATTTACTTTAAATAACAAGGGTGCATTAGACAAAAAGTGATCACCTGTAGTAGATAAGTTCACATTTATTTTTATGATCAATTTTTGATGAGAATGTAATGGACTATAGATTTGAGGAGAACTTGGAGGTCTTTTTGGATGTTTGTTGTCATTTAATATTTTGTTATATATATATCTATATATACATATATATACATATATACATATATATATATATATATCTGTAAGATTACTAATAAAGATTTCTACAAGGCTTTTGAAATCTATGTACTGTGAAAAAAAGGAGTGATGCTGTGACAACAAAAAGTGGTAACTTTTGCATGAAAGTTACTTTTTACATTATAAATTAGATGAGCTATCAATCTTCAACCATAGTTGACTAAGAATTAGTTTGATCATTCAATGTTCTTAACTTGGAAAAAAGAGTGATTTAAACACCTCCTACATTCAATAGAGAATAAATCCTATTTTAAGATTCAGACACTGCTTCATTGCCTAGGCAATGCTATGTCAATTGCAGAATACATTTGTGTAACTACAAAACTGGCTAACTCAGGTTTGGATGGTAGATTTTTTAAAAGATAAAGAAAATGAAAGAATATGCTTTCTAGCACATAGAAGCAAAGAACTTGGGCATAACATGAACAGCTTGCACTTGTGATCTTGCCATAGAATGCATTATGGTTTTTAACTCAAATTTTCTCAAATTTGTAAAATACAATTGCATGCATTTAGATGTATGCCAAGATGTTAAAAATACTGTCATCTCTATGTTTGTTTTGAAAAATGAGAAAATGTAAGATAAAGTGCCTGGTGTGAGCAAATCTAACACTGGGAATAAGGAACAGAAAAATGCTGTAGAGGGAGCAGATAGGTAGTATCAATTTAAAAGTAATTCACTAACTTCAAGTCAGATTTGGTAGGGCTAATAAAGCAAGTCATATAATCTAATAATTTCTAGAATGGAAAAGCATATTTTTCCGTTTATTATGCTATTTGATATTTTAAGACAATTTTGGAAATGGTTGACATAATTATACCACCGTCATTGATTTCCTTGCATAATTGAAATAAAAATGCCTTTTACCACTGCCTATGTAACAATATCACAATATCAAAGTTGGCTTTGAAGTTAGAGTTTTAAATGTTGTGTTGCTCAACTTGACAAATTGTGTGTTGGAGCAGAAGCTCTTCTGAGTGTCACCTTGAATGGGGATTTTATTTGGTGTATTCCTGTGACCCCAGTAAATGCGGTTTAGCCAATGCACTTTCTCTTCTATGGCACATTCACCTAAAGGATTGGAAAATTAATTGGAGAGTTTTTTCTTCTGGCTCACCTCTCTTTAGACATCAGTAGTGATTTGAGGCAGATACACATTCCCTACAACATTTGCACTGCGAGTAGGTGCAGTTAATCAGAGTGCTTTGAAAAATTACATAACAAAATATGTGAGCATTATGGCAATATATTGTACAGAAGAAAGTATAAATTAAGGTAAAAGTTATTTTAATGAAAAATGCATGTAATAAATAAACATTGGCTTAACGTGTTCTCTATGAAAGGGAACAGTCTAGATGGATTATTATTTAGCATTAATATAGATGCTTCCGTGAAATGGATCATTAGTTGGCTATACATTAGACTAATTTTGTTCCAACAAAAGAAAATTTAAATATAAAAAAATAAATCTAACATTGGAAAAAAACAGTGTGATACTTTAAAAAATGCCCAATATGATACTTTAAATATTTATACTTCAAATATTTATCCTTCTGACTACTTTATTGGATAATTTACTTCTTAAACTATCTACTTAAATAATATTAAGTTTTGTTAAGGAAGAAGGAAGTATGCTAAGACCAAAAGGACATTGGCTTTAATTAGCTTTGTTTCTTTGTACCTGTCACTCATTTATAAATATGACCTATTGTATATAGAACATAAGGCATGTTTCCTGAGATAGAACATTTTTCTTTGTATTTTGCTAATTGTTTTTTTTAAGTGTTGTGTGTTAAAATATATACCCTCCTAAATAATCATGACATTTTGCTATTTAGATTTTTACATCAAATTCTAGAACTTTAGAAAAGGGATTTTAACTTCCAACTCTGATGTGACCCAAGAAAACTAAGGATTAATAAATCAGGTAACATATCCAAAGCTGTCAAATTGTATATGAAAAATTAAACACACACACACACACACACACACACACACACACACAGTGATTAGCTGAAAGCAATGCTTCCTGGATGGTTTTAAACATCTTGAAAAAGTTTTTCTGTGTGTTTTTTGTTTGTTTGTTTTGTTTCTGAAATTCCTCTGCCTGGAACAGCCATCATCCTCATCATTGAAATATAGTAAGGGATGCACAGTGAAGAGAGCGTCTTTATAGCACTTTTATACATTTCCATAGCAGTCCTAATATGTTAATGCACTTGTCCCTAAATTTAGCACACGTAAGAGGTCTTATTGCCACATTAAGAATGCAAAGTGCCTGAATAAAAGCATGATCTCTGGAACCTAAGCAAGACATTTTACATTAGCACCAGCAAGAAACAACTCCCAAACACAAAAGTCATTATAATGGATCTGCCAATGAAGAGAAAATGGAAACCTCCTGAGGTATTATTGTTGTTGTGGAGGTGGTGTAGTGTGTATGTGTGCATAGGTGCGTGCACGCGCGCGTGTCTGTGTGTGTGTGTGATACTTATTTACTTTTATGAGAGAAGGTAGGAAAAAGAAGACCTGAATATTTTCTTAAGGTAGGCTTCAAGATTTTTCTTTCTCATTTTTCTATTCAATTACTTTGCCAAATTATAAATCAATTGCAGGAAGAATGAGTGCTTTCATATTCTGTATTTCTCCTCATGAGCAAGATAATTCTTGGACTTCCTAATTAATCAATGAAACACCAGAGCATATGATTGTTTTATAAGTATGAATTAAAAAGCCTGCGGCTCATATTACTTTTTCAAATTGGCTCAGTTGTGACGAGCATGGATGACTTCATTATAGTTTTTCAAACCAAATTTATTCAACTTAATATGTAAAAACCAGTGGCTAGTAATTACTTAGTTTTTATTTTAAAGATGAATATGTTTCTAAATGTAGGAAATAGATACACCTCACAAAATTTATATTGGAATATGCTAAACTCACTATACTTGATGTAACATTAATCGAGTATCCAGTGCATAATGGACTTTTTCTCATATTTCCTAAAGAAGGATCTTAGGAAAGTCAATAAAAACAAGAAACACTATTTACACGAAGTCAGTATAACAGGGAAGACAACAACACATATAACAATGTGTAGTGTAAGCATATAAATGTCAATAATTCACCTACAGGGACATCTATAAACACAGTTTAGTCTTGGGTGCAATGAAGAAGAATCTCAATGTAAAATATGCTCTACTTCTGTAAAATATTCTCTATTCATATAAAATATGCTCTATAAAACTGAGACATCAATTCTAAAAGTTTTAAAGAGAGTTTTCCCTCAGGCAATCAAGTAACTTCTTTCATCCATTTTTTTTTCCTACAAAGCAGGTTACTATAATAGACAGAAGTATTATTTTCCAACATTCACATATATGTGCTATAAATACTTAATAATGCAAAGACTATATCAGAAATTTAAGAAATTAAAATATCTTTTATATTGTAATGGTAATTAAGTTGAAACATCCAAGAAAACTTGCAGGTCAAATTGCAAATTCACATCTATTTACCTATCTATAATTTAATATCTTTTTTTTTACATTTCTATTTATTGATTTTAGAAAGAGAGAGAGGAAAGGGGGAGAGAGAGGAAGAAACATTGATTTTTGTTGTTCCACTTATTTCATTCATTAGTTGATTCCTTTTTTTTTAATTGTTTGAAGTATTACAAATAGTAGTACATAAGTCTCCCTGTTTTGTTTTGTTTTCCCCATTGACCTCCCCCCAGCCTCCCCTTCCCCCCAGTACATGCCTTTACCTGCCCCCACCCCCCGCCCAGTGTCTTTTATCCATTGGTTATGCTTATATGCATGCGTACAAGTCCTTCGGTTGATTTCATTAGTTGATTCTTATATGTGCCCTGACCAGGGATCGAACCTGAACCTTGGTGTATCAGGGCAATGCGCTTACCAACTGAGCTACTCGGCCAGGGCTTATACGTAATTTAATATCTTTATCTATATATCTGCAACCATAGCTGTGTTTTCATTTAAATTTCTGTTTACCTGTGTCAGTAAGTAATTATGTACATGTCTTCACCCTAAATAGATATGGAAAAGGAAAAGGGATAATGTAATAAATTATTTGGATGGTTAAATTAATTATAGACTTCAAATTGTTACAATGGTGAAACATCAGACACTATCAGGCTCTTTTGTCATAGATGTGATATCATGAACAAATAATAAAATAACAATTATAACTTATTTTAATTTAGTAAAAGTTAAACTCAGTTACAGTTCCTGTGTCATGGCTGCTTTGGATGGTTTATGATTAGGGAGAGTTAGACTTTCATATTTTAAAACTGTAAATGGAAGTAATCATTCTTCATTCCATCTTCACAACTCTTGAAGACTTAATAAAAATATAATCTCTTTACCCACCCTTAGAGTGGATGGAAAAGTGCTATTTTAAGTAGGAATAACAATGCTATCTCAAACAATATTAGGTAGAAACTAGATCATTAATATAAGAACATAAAATCATTATTTTTCCTTGTTATGTATAATGCAAAGGAAGAACATTAAGTGGTGAAATTTAAATTATTTATTTGGTCATTTCCCCTCACTGAGGGTCAGGTCAATAGACATTTTATATTTGTTGTATTACTGGGTAAGTTAACTATTTGCTAAATTGGAAATTTGCTTTAAAATAAAAAACATGATATTAAAATCAAATAGTATTGCCTTATATATAATAACATATGCACAATAATTAACAAAACTGTCAAGGATAATATATTTATAATTTAATATCTTTTTAAAGATATATATTTATAATACTGTCTCTTCTTCCACATTAACGTTATAACTTATTAGGACATTATAAATCAACTATGCATGTACTGAACAGGAATTGGAATAAATTTAACTATTAGAAGAAAGATAATAATTTTCCTTCTTCCCCAAATCTTGCCTGTTTATCTAGATGATGTGACATTGTATGTATATTTTCAATTCAGTTATGTTTTTAACACACAAACATTAATACTCAGATTTGTATTTTTGACAATTCTTACTCTTCAAGGACTACATAATTGATGCACTATTATCATAACACATGGTTATGCATGAAAAGCATATTTGTCTGTTTTTTATATTTAACTTGAAATTGAGACCCCTGATACAATCATTAACAATAAAGAATGTTATTATTATACCTGCAATAAATATATTTTTTCTTTATAATTAAAATTAACTTTGCTCAGTTAAAAATATGGAGTTCTATTAAAATATAAATTGTGAATATCAATAATAAACTTACATTTTAAATATTGTAGGGTTATTTTTAGTACATTAAAATTAGCATTTTTATCAGTGCTCTCTTTATATATTTACCTCCTTATATATAAACAAATAGATATTTAAATATGTATGATGTATATCAAGCCACTACTTTGGGCTTGACACCTTGTGTTAAATTTTGTTTTCCGTAGCTAAATATGGGTGATTATTTTATTTATATAAGAAAATAGTTACAACTTTGGACATTTTTTTATTTTAGAAAACTAATAGGATAATTGTTCTGATAGAAATTTTAGTCATATATATATATCAGAAGAGTACTTGAATTTGTAATTATGTATACCCAATGATGAATATTGAAACTGATGGAGACAAAATGATAGAATGGAGACAAGAAAGTGGTGGGATTCCATCACAGACTCAGTAGCAGTTATTATTAAACTGCTCATTATTAAAAACAACAACCTGAGTTTAATAATGATGTCATCAAGGATATTTGACGTCCTACCTCTCCAGACCTAAGCTGCTTGTGGCTTGCTGCTTGTCAAATGAAGTACTGCCTTTGGGATCACACACCCTTTATTTAACATGGGCATGGAGAGCCTTCTTCATTACGCCCGAGGCTAAACTGTGTTTATAGAAGTCTGACACTGAAATTGAGCTTTAAACATATTCAGGGAGAAACAAAATGTTATTCTGAAATAGAAATGTCACATGTATATGTCTTGCACTGTATTTCAGTGACCATATTTATAAATTGTACTCTTCTAAAATTATAAGAAAATGTAAATAAACAATCCATATGGAAAGACTGTGAAGAAATTCAGCCCCAGAATGAAATTTTTATCCAGATTATAGGTTTGGACAAAAATACCCCTAACTATTTATAAATCATATAATATTCTATAAAACCTGGATTGGAAAGCAGATTTTAGAAAATAACTATTTGATCATTATAAAATTCTATACATATTCATTCAATATAGTAGCTTTTTTTTTTTTTAAACTTCACCCAAGGATATTTTTCCATTGACTTTTAGAGAGAGTGGAAGAGAGAGGCAGAGACAGAGAGAAATATCAATGTAAGAGAAACACATCATTTGGTTGCCTCCTGCACGCACCCTGACCAGGGCCCGCGCTGGGGAGGAGCCTGCAACTGAGGTACGTGTCCTTGACCAAATCAAACCCAGGACCCTTCAGGCCGCAGGCCGATGCTCTACCCACTGAGCAAACCAGCTAGGGCTATAGCGGCTTTCTATAAATGAGAAATGTTTTATGAAATATCCGTGATATATACTCATTATTAAAGTTAACGCTTTAGATAATTTTTCTAAATCTAATTATTTGACGATTGTATTCTTTTTTATTCCCAGTATTTTAACTTCTGTCAAGGATTGTGATGATTTATTTATCTTGCTACTTTTCACTTCCTATGCTTCCCTGCTTTCATTGCAGCTTGAATCTTGCTTCTACATCTGTTTCCATATTGCTTGGCTTCTTTCCCCTTATCATCTTCCCCTACCGCCTCCACTTCAAAGACAGAATAGATTTAACTCTGAGTGAGTATTCTTCACTGGGCTTGCATTTTGTGGACATGACTCAGTGAACTGTAACAGAAAAGTAGCTTTTCCAACATGAGAAACTCCTTAGATATGGAGATAATAAAAACTGGTCACTATAGGCATAGATGATTTTAGAGACTCTGACCCCCCTCTCTACTTTTACTGTCTAATTGACTGGAAATGAGCCTTCTAGGGTGTTGAGTACTACCCAAGGTCACAATTCATTAAGAAGAGATAGGTTGAACAATGAGACATCCTGCTACTCACCAAAGTCTGACTGTAAGTTCAGGAATGCAGTGCTGTGTATTCACAGCTGCACGAGAATTTCAGAGAATCATTAAAAAACAAACTGGGGCTTGAATACCTGAGGCTATCCTTGTATAATTAATATCCATTAGGTGTGTGTGGGAAGAGACAAATTGGTAAAGGGTATTGCTATTGACTGCTTGACCTCAGGAGTCCCCAGATTGTCATATACAAACTGTTCACATTAAGAAGCTGATTTTGTGTTCCATTTCCAGGGAGTAGAAATGACAGTCCAGCGAACAGTGTGCAGGTGTTAAGTAGAAACAATGCTTCTCATAACATCAGGACCACAATGTAGTGTCCTAAATGTGTGCAGGCTGGGGGAGAGGTATGGTCACAATCCTATATGCACCCTTCACACCGTTGTTATTTTTTTAAATTGACAATCAGACGAAAAAGATCTTCAGATTATTTGTCATAATGAATTAATGAATTCACTGGCTAATTACTTTATTTTTTACCTTTGAATTACTCGTTATTAAACCCCTGCTATGTCTTAGGGCGAGCGAGCTGGGAGACCTTCACATGGAAACCACGACTTCCAAACCACTTCAGTTCTTAGAGACTCCCTTCTTGTCATAAGTGACAAAGTGGACCTGCTTGTAACCTCTTTTTATTTAGTCTTAGTTTTCCCCATGCATCTTGCAACTAATCTGTATTCTACCCCTACCAAAGAGCATTAAACTCATGCAAAAAAAAATTGTCTGGCCTATACTTTCTCTTCAGTAGATACATTCCTTGTTACTTCACCTTAAAAGTAAGTAACATTTTACTGACTACATTGCCACTCTGGTTACCTTGTGTAAAATTAACTCTTGTTTGATAATGTCCCTAAAAATGAAAGCGATCATCCCAATTCAAAATAGGGAGCACAGATAGACAGGACTATAACTCCCTTTTAAAATCTACTTTTCAATTTAATTCAAGACCATTTTTCAATCATCCTCACTACTTCCAAAGACATGCAAACACACACACACACACAACGTCTTTATGATTTATAATTATATATTTTTTTTCTTTTTTGCTCAATCCCTCCACCCCTCCAACACCACTGCCCCACCAAAGTTCTCTGCTTTCTATCTATGAGTCTGTCTTTATTTTCTTGTTAGTTCAGTATGTTCATTAAATTCCACATATGAGTGAAATCACTTGGTACTTCTTTCTCTGATTGGCTTATTTCACTTAGCATCCATATAAGATAAACTGTTACCAAATTCTGAGAACTATGACCCTTGTCACATCTTACATTAATCTTTTACTCTAGCCCTTTGGCCACTTTTCTTCTAAGAAACTTAATATCTCTTTGCTGTACTAATATAATAACATTGTAATTGCTCCCCTCACTAACAACTTAACTACAGGTGCACTTCACAAAATATAATTTTATAAATTAAAAATATGTTCAGGCCCAGCCAGCATGGCTCAGTGTTTGAGCATCAACCTCTGAAATAGGAGGTCACAGTTCCATTCCAGATCAGGGCACATGCCAGGGTTGCATGCTCAATCCCCAGTAGGGGGCATGCAGGAGGTAGCCAATCAATGATTCCCTCCCATCATTGATGTTTCTGTCTCTCCCTTTCCCTTCTTCTCTGAAATCAATAAAAATATTTTTTAAATGTTCAAATAACCACCTCTTCTCTCACCCTCAACCCACACCCCATCAAATCCAGAAATAAGTCAGTACTTTCCAGCCCTTGAATCCGAGACTTCAGCAATTGGTTTTATAATTTTTTCCTGCTAAAATGTGAGTGTTAAAAATATGGCCACAGCCTTAAGAAGCCTAACGAATAGGTTTTTAAAGAGTCAAAACGACTCTGAAATCTTATAAAAATGTTGTGCTTATGATTTAATGAGTGTATGAAAATAAGAAAGTATTTTAAAGCCCTAGAGGGCCTGTAGCTTCCTGTGTAAAATTAAGATATTAATAGTATTGACATGACAATGTATTATGAGGAGACATAACAGATTGTTCCTATGACCACTGTTATTATTATTAAGAATGTTGTTGCTTAAGTTTAGCATATCTAGGTAAAGAGCGTGGGGACTCTCAATATAGAAAAGCATGAGAGAGACCTAGCTTAATTTAATGACTAATTTCATTGTTCTTTCATTTAGATAAGGTAAATCTGGGTCAGTTACAACATTCTGAATATAAATATTAATATAAATGATACAATTTTTTAAATTTGCATAGCATACAATGGAAATATATTTTGAACAATTTTGTCATAAATTCATACCATATTGAATATAGAATATTTACTATCTCAGATACAATGCTATAAAGTTTATTGTTTTAAGTCAGAATGAGTACATTACACATGGATCTTAGAGATATGAATGAGTTATGAAAGTCTTTTAAATCAACGTTAATAAAGTTTCATAGTATTTCATATCATCACATAATTCAATGCCATGTATTTAACTTTCCTTTTCTATCATTTTTATGGTTGTCCCCTTTTATACTTTGAATTATATTAATGAATATAAAGTAAATGACCATCTTTACCTTAAAATGAATACAGCTTATAAAGGTGGTTTATTTGTATGAGAATGTTACTATGGTTTGAAAAGTATAGTTCAAACCAAAATGGTAACAATGATTGCATGCTTGTGAGTAACATCCACTATAATTAACCTGGAAGTTATATTTGTGGAGAATGTTAATGATTTGATAGCTTATCCCTAATCTTTATAAAGTAGAATTAAATTATTCATAAAATATAGAAACTATTATATTATTTAGCAAATTTGTTACTCTGAATTCATAGATTAGTGCCAATTTTTTTTTCACCTATTACAATGCACGAATCATTTCTCTGGTGCTGAAGTAATAGCAGTGAGCATGAGACAAAGAGTTTCTAATCTCAGGAAGGTCCTCTCTAGAGCAGTGACACAAATAATAAATAACTAAGGTATTGATGAATGCTGAGAAAGCAGGTAGTGTGATGGACAGTTACCTAAAGGGATGGGTGAAACTTTATCAAGGTGGTAAGAGGTTTTGTTGAGAAGGTGGTATTTGAATTGATTCTGAATGGAGATAAGAAAATATTATGAGAAACATCATCATAAATAAAAGAGATAGCAGTCTCAAAGGTCCCGGTATGTTAAAAACTTTGCTTATTGTATAATACTAATCACAATTATTTTAATTTATAAATACTATATATCATGTTTATTTAGAGATAAACTTAGTAATAAGAATATGAACTAGTGAACTAAATATTTTCTACTTTTCATGGTATTGTTAACAACTTGCAATTTTGAATTTTTTTTGCATATTTAAGTAAATGGTTCCAATCTATCTTTATATTTTTATGCCTATAAAGTTGGACTCATTAAAGGTTATTATTTATGTAGTGGTGAGAATTTCTGACAGCTAACTGTGGAACATTTAAATATTAAGTATGTGACCAAAATACGTAGTTCTCCAGTTTCTCCTGGTTATAAGTAAAAAACTCACTTAAATTAAAGCAGGGATGAGTACCTTAATATAAGGAGGACATATAAAACTGTATGTATCACTGTATATTTCTACATCACTATCTATAATGATAAGGATTAAAAAAAAAGGCATCCTAATATATAAAAATCTGTAATGTCCAAAAGGACCGAGGCTTGACCAGCGAAAGTCAGTCCCGCAGTCAGTGCTGGGTTGCCGTGGTGACCCAGCACTGACTGCAGAGGGGGCTGCAGATCAGGCCTAGAGAGAGACCCGGGGAGAGGGAGGCAGGTCTGATCTGCAGCCTCTATGGCAGCTGTTGATAACCATTGCCTCTCTCTTTCTCTTCCGGCTTTGGCAGCAGCCATGCCTCTGTTTCTCTCCAGGCCTCCTCAGGCTGCTGATCAGCCCCACCTCTCTGATCAGCCCTGGAGATAGGCCCGGAGACACTGACTGGCATAGAAACCGACCAATCAGAATCAAATATGGGTGAACTGTGAGGACCCAAAGGCTGCCTAGGAGGCAGAGCATTTAATGCTGACTGACATAGAAACTGACTGATCAGAACCAAATCTGGGTGAAGTGCGAGGAGCCAATGGCTGCCTAGGAGGGGGTGTTTTTGACGCTGACTGGAATAGAAACTGACCAATCAGAACCAAATCTGGGTCAACTGTGAAGACAGAACCTAAGGTGGGGGCTGAGGAGGGGTTTAAGGGCAACCGCTTTGGTGTAAGGTGTAAGAAAGCGGTTCAATTTTTTAATGACCAGTTTGGCAAGATAGTGCATATGGCTGGCTCTCAGTCCAGATATAGGGATTATGTATTTTTGTCTGCCAAGAGCATCTCCTCCTACTGAAAAAGGCTTCCCCTCCCCGATTTAAGCAATCCTATCCCATATAATCTATCTATACTAATAACAGGGTAATATGCTAATTAGACCAGATCAACTGGCCAACTTCTAGACGTCCAACTTCCTTCCAGACAAAGCCATGGTGGTGGGGGCCGAGGCAGAGAGGGCAATTGGGGGTGAGAACAGGCCTCCAGGGGAGGACAGTTGGGGCCGAGATCAGGCTGGCAGGGGAGGGCAGTTAGAGGCGATCAGGCAGGCAGGCAGAGGCAGTTAGGGGTGATCAGGCACTCAGGCAGAGAGGTTAGGGGTGATCAGGCAGGCAGGCAGAGAGGTTGGGGCAATCAGGCAGGCAGGCAGAAGCAGTTAGGGGTGATCAGATAGTCAGGCAGACAGGTTAGGGGCTATTAGGCAGGCAGGCAGAGGCAATTAGGGGTGATCAGGCAGGCAGTCAGGTGATTGGTTAGGAGCCAGCGGTCTCAGATTGCAAGAGGAATGTCCGACTGCCGGTTTAGGCCAGATCTCACGGGGATCAGGCCTAAACCGGCAGTCAGACATCCCCCAAGGGGTCCCCGATTGTAGAGGGTGCAGGCTGTGCTGAGGGAAACCCCTCCCGTGCACGAATTTCATGCACCAAGTCACTAATTTATAATAAGATTGATCCATCTCTATCCTGAATTTTTTTTTTTTTCTTTATTAAGGTACTAGAGGCCTGGCACACAAAATCCATGTGCAGGTAGTGTCCCTAGGCCTGGCCTGCGATCAGGGCCATCGTCCCCAGATGCCCACAGCCAGCCCCACCCCTTGCTGCCATCCATCCCGGGTTCCCCATTCGCCATTGGGTGATTTGTGCCTGACGGCCAGGGGAAGGAACCGAGAGGTTGGCTGTTCCCACCAGCTTGCCGGCCCTGTCCCTGCCACGGCTGGCCATCAGGCAATTGGAGCCTGGTGGCAAGGGAAAGGGACCAAGAGGTGGTTAGTGCTCCTCATAGTGACTGGTACAGTGGTTGTTCCGGTCGTTCTGCCTTTAGGGTCAATTTGCATATTACCCTTTTATTATATAGGACTAGAGGCCCAGTGCATGAAATTCATGCACAGGGGTGGGGGTGGCCCTCAACCCAGCCTGCACCCTCTCCAATCTGGGACCCCTTGAGGGATGTCCAACTGCCCAGTGGAATTGGGCCTAAATGGGCCATCAGACACCCCTCTCACAATCCAGGACTGCTGGGTCCCAACTGCTTGCCTGCCTGTCTGCCTAAATGCCCCTAACCACTTCTGCCTGCCAACCTGATCACCCCTAACCACTCCCCTTACAGCCTGATCAATGCCTAACTGCTCCCCTGCAGTCCCGATTGCCCCTAACTTCCCTCCCCTGCCAGCCTAGTCACCCCTAATTGCCCTCCCCTGCAGGCCTGGTCACCCCTAACTGCCCTCCCCTGCAGGCCTGGTCACCCCCAACTGCCCTACCCTGCAGGCCTGGTTTCCCCTAACTGCCCTCCCATGCAGGCCTGAGTCCCCTCCAACTGTCCTCCCTTGCAGGCCTGGTCCCTCCCAACTGCCCTCCCCTGCCGGCCTGATTGCCCACAACTGCCCTCCCCTGCCAGCCATCTTGTGGTGGCCATCTTGTGTCCACATGGGGGCAGCCATCTTTGACCACATGGAGGTGCCATCTTGTGTGTTGCAGTGACACAATTTGCATATTACTCTTTTATTAAATAGGATTACATATGTGTCATTATCGCCCCATTGTCCCCCCACACCCCCACTCATGCCCTCACCCCCCTGGTGTCTGTGACCATTGGTTAGGCTTATATGCATGCATACAAGTCCTTTGGTTGAGGGGAGGTTCTATCCTTGAAGGCCTTAGCATAGGATCTGCTCTAGAATTATCTCAAATTTTTCCAAATATTAGTTCCTTTCTACTTGTGTGATTTTATGTTGAACATGACTTTCATACTTCAACTATAGTTTCCAAAAGAAGGAATCTAATTCCTTCTGTGACGGCGGATCACTTCTGAGGGTCTGCTCTCATCAGTTTGTGTTATATGGCATGCCAACCTTTACCTTTTGGCACTCTTATGGTTTCTCTTTCATTTTTGCTGATTTCCTCTTTTGGATGAATCTCCGGTTAAATTTTCTGAAATAATTGTGTAAGTCTAAATCTCCTTTCTTTGTACCAGGACCCTAGATATTGTTTTGGTGGTTATCCAATATTTTCCTAACCGTATCTGAGTTAGATATCTCTAGTTATGTTCTCTTGGGTCCAAATTTTACAAGGTGGAATTACAATCCAATCTGGTATGGTAAAGAGAACAATGCTTGATAGTAAAAAGACCAGAGATAAGGGGTTTGTTTTCCTTCACCACTCTGGATTTAATTTCTTCACTTTAATAATGGTGGAGAGAGACTAGATACATCTAAGGGCTCTTTCACTTCCAAAGTCAATTGAATCTTTACTGGAAGTTAGTTATATATATATTTAACATTCAGTTGTTTCTCTAACAAGCTTCCATCTTGCAAGGAAAAATAAAACAATAGAAATTCTGTGCTTAAAAATATCCAAAAGCCTGGATATCATGCTGTCATACCTGGTCCTCTCGAAGGATTTCTCTGCATTGGTGTCCACTCTAGTACCAGATCTGTTGCATGTGTTCAAATGGCCTTGTCTATATTGCCTAAATTCCCCACACTGATATCAGAATTTCCATGTGTAAAAATAATGAGTTGGAGTTTTATTATTGTCACATATGTTCAGAAATGTATTCATTTCAGTGTGTGTACAGAACTACTCTGTTTCAAACATTCTATCAGCATATTCACAAGTAATATTACAAATTCAGATATCAACCACCTAAGAGAAAGATAAAATTCAGTCATTTATTTTAATACATTTTTGTGTTGTAACTAATTAAAATAGTATAATCTATTCCTTTGTTTAAAAGTATACATTTTCCTGTAGGTATAAAATTGTATCATTTTATACTATTTATATACACAAATTATTTCTGTATTATAGCCAACATTGCATGATATGGAGCAATTTCATAACAAAATTGCCCAATCTTTGGAAAAAAATGAAAATATCTCAGTTTGACAATTTTAAAATAAAAACTGAATTTATTTGAAGAATAAATAATTGTTTATGAGATGAATCTCTAAAAATCTCAATTTGTGAAATACCAGATTTATTAAAAATGAATTAATATAAGGCCAGTAATTTCTTTGAGGTTATATATTGGCATCATTTCATGCTCTATCATTGGATATTATTTCTTTTTTAATAAACAATTTTTCTTAGGAACTTCAGGTACTAGACATAGAAGAAATTACTATCCTAGCCATTTTTTATCTATAGTGTTATGAGATTAATAAGAAAAGCATGAGTATGTAAGATAAGTTCTAACAAATCACAACAGAACAACACCCTGTTTGAATGTAATCTCTTGAGAAAACATAATAAGTATCTGATAGTCAATTAAATATTTTGCTTTCACAATCTATTTGCAAGAAAATTAATTATTTATAGATAAATTATCTCCTCCTCTTGCAATTTCCTACTGGAGTAACAGATTTCTTTCTGATGTTCTGCAGAAAGAAATTAACCTATTCACTAATTAAATTAATCCCATCTTGTAATCAGGAACTGCAGATTCTATTTTTCTTTGCCAATGAACCGTTATTTATAATGGTATCTTACCCTAGTCTATGGGGAAAATGAGTAGCAGCTGTGTTGGATAAACCACACACATAATTACCATACAGAATTCCTTTGCCAGTGATATTGCTGAAGTAATGTAAAATATTATATATTCCTGGGTGTGTTTTATAGATGAATCATATTTTATGTTACTTTTAAGAGTGTTCTTGAAAGACATTGAATTAATCCAAATTCAGTATGTATTGTCAATATTGATTCTTTATTTGCTTACACTGAACCACAGATAGAAATTTAAGCCAAATAGATAAAGAAGCCTATTTTTAATCCTTTTATGAAATCCTATATGATTAATCCAGAAATCTTAGCTTAAAATTAACTTACTTTGTGCATCTTTTATTGTTGATTTTCTAAGTAATTACATTTACATTGGCCAAAGGATATAAAACAAACTATAACTAAAATAGCTATAACTGACTAGATGAAATGAGTAATGTGGCTACTCAGAATGGTGCACAACTTAAAACCTACGAATTGTTTATTTCTGGAATTTTCCATTGAATATTTTTGGACTACGATAGACCTTGGGTAACTGAAACCATGGAAACTGTAGATAAGGCAGGACTACTATAAATCCATTTATATAAGTGAAGACAAAAATCATGTGATTCAGGTTACTTGAGGCTTATGTGATTCCACCTCTTCCTTTATAAGACTCAGTACTAAGAAATGTTGCTTAATGTTCCTTTCATCTTTTGTAATTAATTTTTGTAATTTTATTTGTTTATTTATCTTTATTGTTGAAAGTATTACAGATGTCCCCTTTCTGTTTTCCCGAAGAACCCTCCATCCCACCCCCCTCCCTAAGGCCTTCACTATATTATTGCTTGTGTCCATGGGTTATGCATATATGCATATAAGTTCTTTGGTTAATCTCCTTTCACTCATCTACCCACTCCCACCTTCCCTCTGAGATTCATTGTTCTGTTCCATGCTTCTATGTCTCTAGATCTATTTTGTTCATCTGTTTATTTTGTTCATTAGATTCCACATACAAGTGAGATCATGTGATACTGGTCTTTTTCTTTAAATGGCTTATTTCACTTAGCATAATATTCTCCAGGTCCTTCCATGCTATCTCAAAGGGTAAGAGACCCTTCGTTTTTACTGTTGCATAGTATTCCATGATGAAAATGTACCACAGCCTTTTTATCCACTCATCTACTGATGGGCACTTGGGTTATTTCAAGATCTTAGCTATTATAAATAACACTGCTATGAACATAGGGATGCATATATTCTCTCTGACTGGTGTTTCAGCTTTCTTAGAATATATTCCTAGAAATGGCAGTTCCATATTTAATTTTTTGAGGAAACTCCATACTGTTTTCTATAATGGCTGCACCAGTCTGCATTCCCACCAGCAGTGTACTAGGGTTCCCTTTTCTCCACATCCTCGCTAGCACTTTCATTTGTTGATTTGTTGATGGTAGCCATTCTGACAGGTGTGAGGTGATACTTCCCTGTCAGTTTAATTTGCATCTTTCGGATGATTAGCCACTTTGAGCATTTTTTCATATGTCTTTTTTTCTGTATGTCCACTTTGGAGAAGTGTCTATTTAGGTATTTGCCCATTTTTTAATTGGATTGTCTTCCTTTTGTTAAGTTGAATGAGTTCCTTTTATATTTTGGAAATTGACCCCTTATCAGATGTATCATTGGCAAATATGTTCTTCTGTACAGTGGGATCTCTCTTCAATTTGTTGATGGTTTCTTTTGCTGTGCAGAAGCTTTTTATTTGATGTAGTCCCATTTGTTATTTTCTCCTTAGTTTCCCTTACCCTAGGAGATGTATCACCAAACATATTGCTATGAGAGATGTCCGAGATCTTGCTGCAAATTTTTATAATTTTATGATGGCTGAAAAAATAATTTTCTTCTGGGAGTATATACAACATTACAGCCAAAAATTAAGTACTGCCTATTAATATGTTCATAAGTCAAAATGAGACCAAGCTAAATTTACATCTAAACACATTGTGCAATTCCTATGAGAAACTGATCCAAAACCTCAAATTATAAAACCAAGTTACTTAGTACAATACTTTAGCTCCCTCTTTTGGATGGCCCTGATTATAATATGAAAATATGAGAAAATGCCCTAATTTCCCTTTATTTCTACTGCCATCATATAATATTTGAGACAATGTTTACTCGGTTTTTAAACTCTGTAAAATTAATAGTTTTAATCGGTCTTCAAATGAAAATAAGTTAAATCTACATCTAGTAATATTTTATTAGTTGAATGCTTATTGAACACTTTGCTTTAAAATTAACAATGCATTTTAGCAAACTGTTATATACTATTTAAAATGAATTAATATTCACCTCATTTTGTGAGGATTTTAAATCAAGTCTTCAAATAAAATATCTGAGATCAGTTATTACATAAACTATGCAATAGTCATTTTTTAAAAAAATAGTAATAAATACTTTAGAAAGTATTGAATACTAGACATTATAAATTGATTAATTGTTACTTTAGAGGTTTTTAACTATCTTCCTTAGTTATTTCAGTAATGACTTAGAAGATAATACATAAAGAAGTATAAACTAATATTTGTGTCATCTCCTGGATATATACGTGTGTGTGTGTGTGTGTGTGTTGGGTACTATATATACATGTGTGTATTTAGTTTACACATATGCTCTTGTACTTATTAAACTTGAAGCTTGTCATATTGCAGAAGAGTAAACAAAGTCAGAAAAAAATGAAGGAACTTGTTGACACTCTGGCACCTGCAACTCTAATTGATCTAAGTGGAACCTTTTGAGAACTATCAGGTTTAAGCAAATTAAAAAAAAAATGCCTTCTTCTTGGTGGATTCAAAAACAATGTGTTCTTTGAAACTGTCTATCTACATCCCTAATTTTCTCTCAATCTCACCAAAATTTTTTAAATATGTAAAATTTATCATATCTTAAGATTCTGACTTTTAAAACAATATTTAACAGTTGGTTGAAGAAAGCAAAAATGTATTTCATGGATATTTCCCACAATGGATTTAAGTTATGCTGGATTTTAAATGACTATTTAGGAGAAAGTTATGTGACCAATCATCTAAACTTTCTCCACATAGAACCAGTTTCAGATTTTTAATGCAATCATTGAAAAAAAAAAAGTTCATAAACATTTGAAATTAAATAAGCATTCTTAAAAGATGAATAGCGCATACGCTTTTAAGTATATTGGACAAATGGGCTTCTTTTCTTAATTGATGGCAAACATAGTTGCTAGCATAAACAGTGATTAAGCTTTTTGTAAATAAGTCATATAATTGTTTCTGTTCACAGTGTGGCATTTTGTAATGAGTGATTTTTTTTTAAATTAAACAACAACAATCTCACTTTCATCCCTCTCCTCAACCTCACATAGCCTATTGATTCTAACACTGTGTCATAGAAAGCACTTATGCATGCATGGCCAAAACCCATACTTGATAATCTATCTATGTTCTAGAAAATTAAATATAAAGTTCATTAATAATAGATACTTACATACCAGTACTGTGTGTTAGAGATTTATTGAGATGCTACAATATCTATTTCTGAGGATGGTTACAATTCAGGAAAAATACATTGCTCAAAACCAGTAAAATGTAGAAATGTTAAAGGATAGATTATCGCAGTTATAAGAGTCTCAAAAAGCGTTAGTGCATGCTGTATCTGTCTTTATCTATACAGTCCCTTTGTCTATTTACCTACATTAGTTGGGATGACAGTGATGTCTCATTAGAGTAGGATGACAAAATCCCAAACTAAAAATGATTCTCACTAAGTTATTATCAGGAGGTAATGACATACTGAAAGTTCTGGGTCTCACTGTTGACAAAGGCGACCCTCATATGCTTAATAAGCAGAATCCTATTAGAAAAGACAGCTGAGGCAAGAGTTTGGCAGATACAGAGTTACAGCGTTATGCAATAGAAAGTAAATTAAAGAATTCTGGGAATTACTATTAATGTACAAGAAACCAGAGCATATATTTTAGGATTTACATTTAGTAACAGGCACCTATCTTCCTAAGAGGCAAAAATTTGAAGAATTTTATTTTGCTTTGATGAATATATATTTAATTTGGTATATCATATATCTGATGTTTAATGATGCCATCTAAACAGCAAACATATGTTCCTTTGGCAAATATAGAGAAAAAATAAAATGGTCTTACCATGTGGTAAAATTAAATGAGTTTCATAAAGAGAAGGACTCCTAGTAAGAAGTGTAAGGAGCTTCAATAGGCCTGATTTTAGGAATTGACTCAGAAACATTTTTACTTTTTAGACTTCATCTTCCAGCAAAGAAAATGTGTCCTAAAAGATCAACAGTGAGAGCATGATTATTTAGAGTGAAAATAATATTCTCCCTTTAAATTCAGTGGGTTAATAGAGATATTGAGTTGTGTAGTAATTTTCATCATATTTCAGTGTGTGGTTGTGAAGTATTTCTACTTTGCAGTGCTTTAAAAATGAGATGCAATTACGGGCATCATGTGTAAAATGAAAAATAACATGTTCAAATTATTGAAATAGTCCACTACAGTCAGGTGTTTTGTTGCAACTCATCTTATAAGGCACAGAGTGCACTGGATCACTTGAACTATTGGTCTGTTATTTTTCTTCCAAGTCAAACCATAATTCCACACTAACCTCTGTATACATCATAAGGATAATTAATTTTTATTGTAAAACACTTCTGATTCACAGGTTTTTATTGAAAAATCTTTAGAAAATCCAGGGAGCTGAGAGTGCCTGATAGAGATAAAAATAAATCAATGAAACAAAGTGAAGGCTCTTGTATGAAACAATAATTATGGTCCATAAGCAGAGGGGCTGATTGATTCAATAGTCTGCTCATGATGCTGGGCCAGTGGGGTGGGAACTCAATCTGTTCCTTAATAATTTCTCCTTATGAATCCAACCTATCTAATAAAGAGGGAATATGCTAATTGACTGTCATGCCCTCACAAGATGGCAGCACCCACAGGCAGTAAGGAGGGACTATGCTAATTGACTGCCACGCCCTCAAAGATGGCGGCACCCACAGCCACAAGATGGCAGCGCCCAGTCCCCTCAGCCCTGCCAGGGTGGCAGGCACGCGGCACAGCCGGGCCTGCCTGAGGCGGGTCCAGCTGCTCCGTGCACCTGCCTCCGGAGTCCCCCAGTCCCCTCTGCCCCCCAGCCACCCAGGGCTGGCCCAAGGCGCAATCAAGCCTCGGATGGCGGCTGCCCAGCTGCCCAGGGCCACCCAAGGATCAGGTAACCAGGGCCGGCCGAGGTGTGATGGGGGCGTCGCCTTCCCCTGATCACCGGGTCACCTCCCGCCCCTGAGGGCTCCGGACTATAAGAGGGGCTGAGGGACCCCCATCCAGTGCATGAATTTTCATGCACCAGGCCTCTAGTATTATATAAACACTGATAAGTTATATTTGTGCCAATTTTACTACTTTTCTTTGATATGTTGTTTTAAACAGACCTCTTAATTTGTTTAGGAAAACTATCTGTCATAGAACTACTTTAAAAAAGGAAATCACCTATGTTAATTACCTTTTTAATTCTCAAAATAAATACTGTTTTCTTGGGATTGCAGCATCGTGGTTATGTGATGGGTACTAGAGTCGGACTCCCTAAGTGTAAATTTCAGCTACCACTGGAAAAGCCCATTGCCCAAAAGATCCCCAGCAACACTGCTGTAGCCAAGCAATTTCCTATAACAAGGCACACTGCACATTATGGGAAATTTTCAGGTATTTTGGTCAGAAGGTGTTAGGATAGGCTTATGGAGTTTGGAAATATAGCAGAGCATTTTGTAAGTGCTTATAAAGCAGGGATGAGCACTTGATTGGGGAATATCAGGAAATTGGGGCAATTTTGTAGATGTGCATTAGCTTCTGTCAAGAAAGCTAGAAAAAGAGTTTGAAGTTGACTTTGATAAGGAAATAGAAACCAGGAGAGGAAGATATTTGGTTATTTTTTTTTCGGGGGGGGGGGGTACCTAGCACCCGTGCTTTTTCTAGTTCACTCACAGCTATTGAATGAGCTTATCTGATGCTGATATTCTGTTAAATTATTTTTGATCAGCAGGGGAAACCATATCACAGCTCTTAATTTCCAGGCAGGTACGAATATCAGAGTTCATTTTTGTTTCTCATCACCTAACAGGTATTATGTTGGGCGATATATTTAAACACTCAGTACTTTCATATTTTTGTGTATTAAATGTAAATAATAGCACCTTCATCAAGTTGGTTTGAAGACTGATATGTGATTTAAGATACATGTATCAGTCAAAGGACTAGGCTGTGCAGTGAAGTTTTTTCAAAAAGTTTATTTTTCTCTCCCATTATATATTTATCACAGGTTGTCTGGTAGGGGTGTGGGGTAGCCCCCTCTCATCATTTTGGATTATAGGCTAACAAGTTCCGCTATTTGGCATGGCAAAGGAAAACAGACAGTGACAGGCTCACGGAAAAGTTCATAAAACCTCTTTCCAGAAAGAACCTACATTGCATTCACTCAAACTTTCCTGGCTAAATAGCTTCACAGAACTTCAGGATGGCATAGAAGCACAACCCCAAAGGGCTAGGATGATGGAGGCATGGGTTGTAAGGGAACAGAATAAATGGCCGCCACAAACTGTGAGACACTTAGAACAGTGACTGGTCCCTCAAATGTGCTTACTGAATGCCAGATATAACAATAATAAAGGACTATTATGTTACTATGATCTTAATTTTCCTTCCCTCCATAGGATTTAACTATTACATTCACATGTGATTTTATTTTTAGATGGACTTTTCAAATGAAATAAACACAGGATTTTTATATCAATGTCTGAAAATGAGATACTAAATATATATATAGGTATATATATGTATAAATATATATTGGCAACTGTATTGTGCTCAAATAGGTGACTTGCAAAGATAAACATTCTAATGTATATTTACACTAAAATATCTTAAAAGTTTAGTTAGATAGTATTTGAAATATGAAATTTACAGCTAGATCATGGTGGTTGCCTATTTCATTTTTTTTTGATTGGCTAGATTACACTTACTAAAGTTAAATAATATGGAGGTCCATTAAAACGTTGCCAAATGGTACACTAGGCTCACGTAATGCCGTGACTGTGTAGTGCTAATTGAAAACATTACCATGGTGATTGCGATAATGACATTTAAATTGGCATCAGTGCCAAGAAATCTTTACAAGAGGCTCTCACAGTATTACACAGTACATTTCAAGAATATAAGTGTAATTTTGCTGGTGTCTTCATTCATATAGGCTGAGGAAAACAAATATATATGCATATGTTTAATATAAATTTGAGAAAAATACTTAAATAGAAATATTCATGATTTATATATGATTTTAATATTTTAATATTATGTCCTCCTATATTACATTTCCTGTTTGAATTCTCAAAATGTTTTAAGACATATGATATGTAACCCAACATACTGAACATTAAGGATTTTAAGTATATTATGTAGTCCCCAACATATATTTTGAATCTTCTGTACTGTGCAAGACTATTTTGAGTTATAGTCTGAAAAGAGAATCACAGTAATTTAAAGGTAGCTAACTTTAATGGAGCATTTCAAAGTCTTTCAAGAGAATTAGCAGCAGCTTTATGAGTATTATTAACATTATTAGAGGCCCAGTGCATGAATTCGTGCACCAGTGGGGTCCCTTGGCCTGGCCTGCAAGATCGGGCTGAAACTGGCTCTCCGACATCCCCCGAGGGGTCCCGGATTGTGAGAGGGCACAGGCCAGGCTGAGGACCCACCGGTGCACAATTGGGGCTGGGAAGGGACACAGGAGGTTGGCCAGCCAGGGAGGGGCCATGGGAGGGCTCCAAGGCATGTCCAGCCCATCTCATTCAGTCCTGATGGGCTGGACCCCAGCAGCAAGCTAACCTACCAGTCAGAACGTCTGCCTCCTGGTGGTCAGTGCACGCCATAGTGACTGGCCAACTGGTAGATTAACTGTCACCTGGTGGTCAGTGCACGTCATAGCAAGCGGTTGAGCGGCAATAGCATATTATTAGCATATTACACTTTGACTGGTTGAATGACTGACTGGACAACCAGACACTTAGCATATTAGGCTTTTATTATATAAGAGTAGAGGCTTGGTGCATGTTGGGGTGTGGGGGGGGGGGCGTCTCTCAGCCCAGCTTGCGCCATCTCACAGCCCATGAGTCCTCGGGGGATGTCTACTGGGGACATCGGGCCTAAGCTGACAGTCAGACACCTTACTGCTGCTGAAGAGGTGGGAGAGGCTCCTGCCACCACCGCTGTGCTCACAGCTCTCAGCCTGGCTTGTGGCTGAGCTGAGCTCCCACTGTGGGAGCGCACTGACCACCAGGAGGCAGCTCCTGCATTAAGCGTCTGCCCCCTGGTGGTCATTCACGGTCATTCCTGCTGTGAGGGTCAATTTGCATATTACCCTTTTATTATATAGTATTATTATGACTGTCTTTCACAAATTAAAAAACTGAGACATAGAAGTGTTTGGTCAAAAGTGACATAACTAGTAAGTAGTACAGTCTTTTGAAATAATTCTGAGTTTGTGTTCTTAAAGTCTTCCTGTTACCTCTCTGTCCTTAATATTATGGTCTCAATGACACGGAAGCACAGAGGAAAAAAGAATCTTTTACTTTTACCTGACAAAGTTAAGGAAATACTACAAATGGTTAATAACTATGAATATTTAAGCAGCACTATATTGGATTCCTCGGGCTACTGTAACAAAGTACAATGACCAAGAGAATATGGGGGGGGGGGAATGAAACAGGAGAGAGAGGGGGGAAAAACACAACACCAACATTGCCTCAGATTAAGTCTAGTGTTGGGCTGATCACAGAGAGAGGCTCTGAGAATGAAGACTCTTGAGCAAAGGGTCTGGGTATTCGTACTTCAGTGTCAATGGTGGTGAGTGAAATAACATCTCTACCTTGGTGAATCTCATCAGTCTAGGAAAATTCCCGGAAGAAGAAGTAGATCTAAGCAGTTGGCAGCCAAACCTTAAGGTAGTTGGCTTTGTCAATGGCATGTGCATGGATCACCAGTATCTACTGCAGGCTCCACATTAACATAATAAACTTTGAATGTGCTTATACCTTTAAAAGGGTAAATGTAATAGCTTATAATGACCTTCTCAAATCTCATTTATAGTTTCCTAAGCAGATGTATATTCCTTTACTAGAGGCCTGGTGCACGAAATTCATGCATGGGTGGGTGTCCCTCAGCCCAGCCTGCACACTCTCCAATCTGGGACCCCTCGAGGGATGTTTGACTGCCTGTTTAGTCCTGATCCTACTAGGATCAGGACTAAACAGGCAGTCGGACATCCCTCTCACAATCCAGGACTGCTGGCTTCCAACTGCTCGCCTGCCTGCCTTCCTAATTGCCCCTAACTGCTTCTGCCTGCCAGCCTGATCTCCCCTTAACCACTCTCCCCTGAAAGCCTGATTGATGCCTAACTGCTCCACAGCCATCCTGTTTGCCCCTAACTGCCCTCCCCTGTAGGCCTGGCCACCCCTAGCAGCCCTCCCCTGCAGTCCTGGTACTCCCAAACTGCTCTCCCCTGCAGGCCTGGGTCCCCCCCAACTGTCCTTCCCTGCAGGCCTGATCGCCCCCAACTTCCCTCCTCTGCTGGCCTGGTCACCCCTAACTGCCCTCCCTGCAGGCTTGATGGCCCACAACTGCTCTCCCTTGCAGCTCTGGTCCCTCACAACTGCCCTCGCCTGCTGGACATTTTGTGGCAGCCATCTTGTGTCCACATGGGGGCAGCCATCTTGTTGTTGGAGTGATGGTCAATTTGCATATTACTCTTTTATTAGATAGGATAGAGGCCTGGTGCACGGGTGGGGGCCAACTGGTTTGCCCTGATGGGTGTACCAGATCAGGGTGGGGGTTCCCTTGGGGTGTGGGGTGGCCTGGGCGAGGGGACAGTGGTGGTTTGCAGGCTGACCACGCCCCCTGGTCACCCAAGCGGAGGCCCTGGTATCTGGGGTTTATTTATCTTCTATAATTGAAACTTTGTAGCCTTGAGTGGAGGCCAGGGCTGCGGGAGCTTGGCTTCCTCCATTGCTGGGGAAACCCAAGCCTCCTGCTCGCTCCGTGGCTGCAGCCATCTTGGTTGGGTTAATTTTCATACTTGCTCCTGATTGGCTGCTGGGCGTGGCTTCTGGGTGTAGCAGAGGTACAGTCAATCTGCATATTACCCTTTTATTAGATAGGATTTCACCTTAATGGAATATAATTATACTAGATGCCTGGTGCACAAAATTCGTGCATGGGGTGTGTGTCCCTTAGCCCAGCCTGCACCCTCTCCAATCTGGGACCCCTCAAGGGATGTCCAACGGCCCGTTTAGGCCTGATCCTACTGGGATCAGGCCTAAATGGGCCGTCGGACATCCCTCTCACAATCTAGGACTGCTGGCTCACAACTGCTCGCCTGCCTGCCTTCCTGATTGCCCCTAACCAATTCTGCCTGCCAGCCCGATCACCCCGTAACCACTCCCCTGCCAGACTGATTGATGCCTAACTGCTCCCCTGCCAGCCTGTTTGCCCTAACTGCCCTCCCCTACAGGCCTGGTAACCCCTAACTGCCCTCCCCTGCAGGCCTGGTACCCCCCAACTGCTCTCCCCTGCAGGCCTGGGTCCCCCCCAACTGCCCTTCCCTGAAGGCCCAGTTGCCCCCAACTTGCCTCCTCTGCTGGCCTGGTCACCCCTAACTGCCCTCCCTTGCAGGCCTGGTTCCTCATAACTGCCCTCCCCTGCAGGCCTGATTGCCCACAACTGACCTCCCCTGCTGGCCATCTTGTGGTGGCCATCTTGTGTCCACATGGGGGCAGGATCTTTGACCACATGGAGGCAGCCATCATGTGTGTTGAAGTGATGGTCAATTTGCATGTTACTCTTTTATTAGATAAGATAGAGGCCTGGTGCATAGGTGGGGGACAGCTGGTTTGCCCTGAAGGGTGTCCCGGATCAGGGTGGGGGTTCCCTTGGGGCATGAGGTGGCCTGGGTGAGGGGCCTGTGGTGGTTTGCAGGCTGGCCACGCCCCCCAGTGACCCAAGCAGAGGCCCTGGTATCTGGCATTTATTTATCTTCTATAATTGAAACTTTGTAGCCTTGTGCGGAGGCCAAGGTAGGCCAGGGCTGTGGGAGCTTGGCTTCCTCTATTGCCAGGGGCAACTCAAACCTCCTGCTCGCTCCAGCTCCATGGCTGCTGCCATTTTTGTTGGGATTTATTTAACTTCTATAATTGAAACTTTATAGCCTTGAATGGAGGCCTGGGACAGCCAGGGTGTGTGGAAAGCTTGGCTTCCTCCATTACCAGGGAAACCCAAGCCTCCTGTTCACTCCATTGCTGCAGCCATCTTGGTTGGGTTAATTTTCATACTTGCTCCTGATTTGCTGGTGGGCTTGGCTTGTGGGTGTAGCAGAGGTACAGTCAATTTGTATATTATTCTTTTATTAGATAGGATAATGACTTAATCAAGAATTTTGGTTTAAAAGGAAAGGAATATACATATCTATATATATAAAATCCTAAGTGACCAAACAGCTGGTTGCTATGATGTACACTGACCACCAGGGGGCAGATGCTCAACACAGGAGCTGCTCCCTGGTGGTCAGTGTGCTCCCACAGCGGGAGCGTCGCTCAGCTGACCAACAGGCTCCAGACACCTGGCTCACAGCTGGCGAGTGCAACTTCAGCAGCATAAGCCTCTCCCGCCTCTGCGGCAGTACTACTGAGTGGAGGCAGCGGCAGGCGCAGTGGGCCAGGATGAGTGCAAATGGTGTGGCGCCCACCCGGGCTCGGGCTCCTCCCCAGCTGCCTGCCACTTCGTGCACTACTACATCCCTCAGGGGATGTCAGACTGCTGGTTTCAGCCCAATCCCCGCAGACCAGCCTGCAGGGATTGGGCCAGAACCAGCAGTCCGACATCCCCGAGGGGTCCCGGATTGCAAGAAGGTTCAGGCCAGGCTGAGGGACTCCACTGGTGCACGAATCCGTGCACTGGGCCTCTAGTATTATATATTATAGATTTAATATATTTCTAGTCCTACACACAACCTGAACTCATCTATTGTCTCTCCCCAGTAAATGGCAGCTCTAAATCTGTTTTTCAAGCCAAAACCTGGGACTTATTCCTTACTCTTCCACTTCTATTAATTGCAAGCCAGTAAAAACATTCTTTTATCAGTATTATTTCAATCACCTTCTCAGCATTTTCTTTGTGCCCTTTCTTGTCTTGTTAAGTCTATGTTTCATATGCCAGCTAGAAGTACCCATTTAATATTAAGTCATAATCACCCTCTACACCAAACAAACCTTCACCTTATGTCAGTATCATGAAGGTTACAACTCCTTATCTTGGCTTGTAGGACTCTGGAAGCTGGCCCCCTCTTTGACTTTGGAGTCTATAACTTTCCCCTTGTTAACTCAACTTAGGTCCTTTCTATGACTTGCAGGCTTCTAAAATGCACCTCAGACCTTGCTACAAACTACATTTTATTTTTCTGGAACACTGTTCCCATTGAAATCCTCCTAACTCACTCCTGACTCTTTGGCTTTCTGCACAAATGTCACCATAATTGAAAGGGTCTTTTTGATAATATTATTAAAAATAACAGTACCTCTCCCAACACACATAATGTATCTCTTTAACTTGCTTTATTTTTTTAATTCTTTTTCTTTATTCATCGGTTTCAGAATAATGATGACCAATAAACATTTTTTTAAACTCTTATTCTTATATACTCATGGATTTTTAAACATTATATACTAGAGGCCCGGTGCACGAAATTCGTGTACTGGGAGGGGGGGTGTCCCTCAGCCCAACCTGCACCCTCTCTAATCTGGGACCCCTCAGGGGATGTCCGACTAAACAGGCAGTCGGACATCCCTTTCACAATCCAGGACTGCTGGCTCCCAAGTGCTCGCCTGCCTGCCTGATTGCCCCTAACCACTCCCCTGCCAGCCTGTTCGACACCTAACTGCTCCCCTGACAGCCCGGTCACCCCAAATGCCCTCCCCTGCATATTCCCTCTTTATTAGATAGGGTTTTTTCTTTAACATATTGGACAGCCCTAACTGGTTTGGCTCAGTGGATGGAGCGTCGGCCTGCAGACTCAAGGGTCCCAGGTTCGATTCCTGTCAAGGCCATGTACCTTGTTTGGGGGCACATACCCAATGGGGAGTGTGCAGGAGGTAGCTGATTGATGTTTCTCTCTCATCGATGTTTCTAGCTATCTATCCCATTCCCTTCCTCTCTGTAAAAAATCAATAAAATATATTTTAAAAAAAACATATTGGACAGTGTACCTGCCATGGTCTTGACAAACCAGTAAAAGTGTAAACCCAAACTAAAAGTGTCATAAAATAAACTCCTTAAACAGGAATTTCATGAGACCTTGGAAAGGTGATATCATGTGGTTGTCTCTTCCTTTCTGCCTTCTCTTTCTTTTTCTTGATGTTTCATCTTTTGTCCTTTCTTACTTTTCTCCTTTTATTCCTTTTCTGTACTCTCTTTCTCTTAACTTTTCCATTGGTAGAATCGTCAGTACTTGAATCTGTCTTGCTTCCAGAAGACGAAGAAGAGGGAAACACACCGTCATCTGAAGAAAAAGATGATCTATGTTGGGATCAGTGGTGTTTCTGGTTTTGCTCTTTTCCCGGTTTCTTTGTCATTTCTGCCGCCCCGGCATCTTCAGGACTTGTTAATGGGCTCTTCTTATTCATGTCTACAAAACCGCCCTGCCTTGGTGAAAACTGTAGGGGAAAAGGCCTTCCTGGGTGGGCTCAAGCCCTGCCCGAGGTGCTGAGGAACCAGGGTGGGGAGCATCCGCCACCGCCATTGCAGAGCCAACCTCCGGACCTGGGGGTACTCCCCAGTAATGTAACTGCAATGGCCCCGTTTGCCTTCAGAAATTAGTTGTAAGTTGCTTCCGATATGAAACCCTACCTCAGACATTTCCTTTGTGGTTTGTAAAGATTTTAAACAAAACCCATTTACCTCCCTAATCTGGTCAGAAGTTTCTACCCAATGGGAGAGGTTTGCTGGACAGCATCGCCCAGATACTCCCCTACCCCCATCTCCAATTACTCCACTGGGGGCAAGGGAAGATCCCAGGCTGACTCCCCTAGACTGCCAGTGGGGCAGGATCACTCGCCCAGTCGCAGACACTTCTGAGGCTGAGACCCTGAGGCTATAGGTGTGTGTCGGGGGGGGGGGGGGGGGGGGGGATCACTGCATAGGGGTGCGGGCGCCTCCCAGCCAGACACCCTGGGCTGCCTCTGGGAGGGGATCACTGTGTGGGGGTGTGGGTGCCTCCCAGCCGGACACCCCGGGCTGCCGCTGGGAGGGGATCATTCTGTGGGGGTGCAGGTGCTTCCCAGGCTGAGACCTGAGCCTGCAGGTGTGTGCATGTGGAATCACTCCATGGGGAGTGAATTTGTTTTTGTTTTTTATAAAGGGTCAGGAGAGCCTCTGGGCAGCATTCCACCAGGCCACTTACGCTGCTGGGACTGGGGGACTCCGGCGGGACTGGGAGGACTGGGTGCCGCCATCTTGTGGCTATGGGCACCGCCATTTTTGTTGCGGAGTGATGGTTAATTTGCATATCACTCTTTTATTAGATAGGATGTTTCAATCTATTTAGTAATTATCCTTTTTGATACTCATATTATCCCATCATTGGTTAGTTAGGAGCCCTTCAAATGAACTCTTGAGTCCTTTTGACACAACCCTAGTTGTCTTTGCTCACTTCCTTGCATTTGGATACAAGATGTTTCAAAGTCATCTTGCACAAATTCTCCTCCCTAAGACCTGGTATTAGCTATTTATCCCAGGAATATTGCTTCCTTTAGGAGACATGGTATTTATAGTCCACAATCTCAGGTGAACATGTTATTGAGTGTCCTTATGCTGATAGGATGCTGTGCATTATCCTCAGCTTTATTATAGCCCAATGTATGCTGCATATTAAGTATTCATGCCCCCTCAGCTTGAAAATCATTTTGTCCTGTTTACAGTATTTAATAACACAGTGACTAAATATGTCACCATTTGTTTGTGATAATATTAAATGTTGTCTTCACCCCACAGCAGTAATACCTTGTTAGTCAACATTCTTAAAAAGTCAAGAGTATAGATACCTCTCTTCTTTTTAAGTCTCTGACAGGCTAAAATGATTTACTCAACAGGCATACCTCCAAATTAAATTATTTCCAAAATAATGCCACCTAAATTGTCTTATTTTTTCCTTGTTCTGTTATATTTTAGGAAATGTATTAATTGAGTAGATATAATAATATCTTGGCCAACTCCAAAAGGGACATCGTTATAATGGAAGGTCATATATCAATGCTGATACTCTTGATTCCCATTCAGGAGAACACGGGGGTTGAAAAAACTTGCTTGCTTATCTGCTTTTAATTGAAAGTCCATGTGTTTTCCATATAACAAAAAGTCATTGATCATACTTTTCTCAAATACTGGAAATAGGTTGTTTACATGTCTTTATATTCTATAATGCCATACATTCTATGTGTTTTTTTAATTTTATTATATGTGATATTATTATTGTTTGTTTGATAGAACATTGGCAAAATCTGATTCAAGAGTCTCTCATCTGATAATGGGTTTATACTGCCAATTTTCTAGGAAAGCCTAATGCTAAATTTCAAAGCTGGGTGTTTAGTAGTGTTAACTATTAAGGGCTGCTTATATAAAGTTAGCAGCTCATATTTGTTCCATCAATTTCTGTGTTGTTGTTTTTTGATTATTTTATAACATTTATTTAGGGAAGGGTAGAATCTTAAAATACAATGTGACAATATTTGGGCACGGATTCTTGAAAAAAATCAATAAATGATTTTAGAGAATAAATACACACACATACACACACACACACACACACACACACATATATATGTATATATATATATATATTAGTATACATATATATACACACATATATATTAAATAAAAATATATGAAATAAATATAGCAAAGTAATGATCTATTACATGTATATTCATATATATCTACCCATATTTGTATAATAAATATAAGAATTACCAATTACTAAAAATTGATATATTAAGACATATATCCCTAAATAGTTCTGTGATTATATAATACTCACAATTTTGGTGCTTAGTCATAGGATTTGATCCATATATATGTCACTTACATAACTGAGCTGTCAGACTTGTGTCTCCAACTGATATAAAAACATACTAATGTGTTGGAGAAATAACTGGCTGGCCTAGGAATCAGACATATGTAGGAATGCTGCCAAACCCACAAAACAACTGGATAATCAGAAATGGTTTTCTTCATTTCTCCAAACTTCATATATCTCAGCTGGGAAGGGTTTAAATTTATGACCATATCTCACGGTTGTTGCTGTTTTAAATATACATAGGTTTATTTGTGTGGAAGTAGTTTGTTGATGACAAATTGTATACTAAGATACTAAAATTAATCCCATCCACCTGTCTTATACATATATTTCATCTAAAAAGCTTTGCTTGAAAAACAAGATTGAAGTTATTAAAATACTTTATCTGTGTTTAAACTATGGGGATAATAAATTAAAACATAATTTAATTTTGGATGTAGATTGTATAAGTTAAACATTTACTTAATTATAACAAGGCACATTTTTTCTTGATTCACAAATAGCCAAAAGCTATTTTTCTCAAATGCAATTGAAATATAATTAAGGGAACAGGGAATAATAATAAAACTATTTTCAGTTTTTAAAGTTTAAAAGATTGTAGTGAATTCTCTGGTTACAAAATCAAAGTTAAACCAAATTTAAAATATTATTACTTATAATTCATCTGATATATTTATTTGTCAACAAAAATGTGATTAAGATGTAGAGCATTTAAGGCTGATAGAGATAATTAAACATAGAAAAATTTAGTAATCATCTTGTTGCTGTTGAATGAATAAAGGATATGGATAATTATAAATAAAGTCTATGGGAATAGGTTTTATATCCTAAATGTAAAGAATCATGCCAAGAATTATGAGGAAAAAATGTAGATATTTCATGAGTGGGCTTCAGAGTTCAAATAAACATTCTATCATTTATAGCAATCATGTGAAATTTATATTAATTTCACATTATACAATTTTTAAATTAATATTACTCTTACTTCACTGCTAATTATATTCCACTTGTTAGGAAAAACAAGAATTATTTTATTTTTTAAATTTATTTTTTATTAAATTTATTAGGGTGACATTTGTTAATAGGAGCATTCTTTTAAAAGGCACATTTCCTCCCAGTTCAACTCTTTCCATATCTCTATCAACTTGTTTATGGAATAGAATATTAAATAAATGTATGTGATCCTAGGCTCAACTTGTGGATTATCCATTTTATGCATGAATCACTAACCAATTAATTTTACAAATACATATTAAGTACCTATTGCACGTCAATAACTGTTTTTTACAGGACACGATCATTTACAAAATATCTCACCACCATAGAAGTTACATTATAACAAGGGGAATGAGTCAATAAATTTATAACCTACTAAATGAAAGAGATAATTGAAATCATGGTAAATGATATAAAGAAAATAAATGTGTCATATGAAAGGAATCAATAGAGACTGAAATGGGGTAAGCTATTTTTGAAAAAAGTTGTTTAGAAGACTTCTCCAAAAAGCAGAACATTATATAGAGACTGAATATAATGAGAAAGAGATGGCTACGGATGACCCAGATAGAGAGTTGCAGATGAGATTGTGAGTCAAAACAAAGACCACGAACTGGGCAAGCATTTGAAGCCCACGAAAGAGGCCTCTGGTGGGTGCCTGTGGAGCAATGTTACTTAGCAGCAGTATAATTACTACAAGCATTGTCATCAGTAACACAGAATTCAAATCTTCAGTTCCTTCTCTCCACAGGCGCCTACCACCCTGTGATATTAGTATGTTACTTCAACAAGAAAAGCCTCAATTTAACCCTCTAGCACAGCCATTCCCTCTTTGTAATATTACTGAGATGAAAGTTAAATAAAAAATGTTTGAGGAAACAGTCAGAAAATTGCCTAGAATACAGAAGGCAAGTTAGAATAGATGTTGGTTGCCAGCATCCAGCATCACAGAAGTTAGTAGGGTAAGCCCAAGTGCAATGGCATACCAAGATTTACTTCTCAATTCTTCTATCTGGGCAACCATTGAACCTCTTTGTACCTCAGTTTCCTCATAGGAACATGAGGAGGAGTTGCCCTAGCTCCGTGGTCGGCAAACCGTGGCTCGCGAGAACATGCGGCTCTTTGGCCCCTTGAGTGTGGCTCTTCCACAAAATACCACGGCCTGGGCGAGTCTATTTTGAAGAAGTGGCATTAGAAGAAGTTTAAGCTTAAAAAATTTGGCTCTCAAAAGAAATTTCAATGGTTGTACTGTTGATATTTGGCTCTGTTGACTAATGAGTTTTCCGACCACTGCCCTAGCTGGTTTGGCTTAGTGGATAGAGTGTCAGCATGCAGACTGAAGGGTCCCAGGTTCAATTCTGTCCAAAGGCACATGCCAGGGTTACAGGCCTGATTCCCAGTAGGGGGCATGCAGGAGGCAGCCAATCAATGATTATCTCTCATCATTGATGTTTCTATCTCTCCCCCGTTTCTCTTCCTCTCTGAAATCAATAAAAAATATATTTTAAAAAGAATGAGGAAATATATAAGACTCTACTTTAAAAGGCTATCATCCTATATAATAAAAGGCTAATATGCAAATCGACAAAATGGGGGGAATGACTGGTTGCTATGATGCGCACTAACCACCAGGGGCAGATGCTCTATGCAGGACCTGTGCCCGGTGTTCAGTGCACTTCCACAGGGGGAGCGCCACTCAGCCAGAAGCCCTGAGCCAGGCTCATGGCTGGCGGGCCTAAGCAATCAGTTGGACATCCCCCGAGGGCACAGGCTGGGCTGAGGGACTCCACCCACCACCTCCCCCCCCCCCCGAGCGCATGAATTTCATGCACCAGGCCTCTAGTAAATATATAAATTAAATGATGTAAAATCAGTAGAATAGTGAATTCTTTCCTTCCTATTATTAATTATGCCTAAACGTTGTTAGCAACAGCAGTACAAACATTATTTATTTTGAATAAAACTAACAAAAAAACTTAATTCTTTATTTTTCTAACAGAACTGCTTTTCCACTCAATGAATGGCTCAATCATCCACCCAGTTCACAAATTAAAAATCTAAATATTATATTTCTTATTTTTTTGACTCTCTCTAATGACCAATACATGAGAAGTTAGTTTTTAATCTTGTGACTATATGAATTTTGTCTATGTCTTAAGTCTTGTTCTCCAGGAACAAACACAGAGGTGAGGATTTGTGTGCAAGTGATTAGCTAACACATTGTTTCCAGACCAGGAAGCTAGGGAAAGAGTGGGGAAAAAACAAGACAGGATATAATCCAAATAAGGTCTAATGTTAGTCAAAGTTCCAGCCCCAGCATGATTCTGCAGGGGAGCTCTGTGTTGTATAGAACATGTAGGTTTTCATGTTTCTGCACCTGTTAGACAATGGTTCAGGGATTTCTGTGGGAGATAATTGTCAAGTTGTAGGCACTTTAAGCTCCCTCTGCATGTGGGCAAAGTGGCTCCAGTAGCCAAAGGAAGTTCTCCAAAGAGAACTGCAGGTGCAAGCCATAAGAAGAAGCAAACCATACAAAAACTGTAGTGTATGGTGTATGGTGTGTGTGTGTGTGTATGTGTGCACATGCCTTTGTGTGGGCATATTAAAATAGCTAAGGGAACCTGAACAGAGTATCACTCTCCACTTCAAGCCATTTCTCTATATGCCATTGTCATCTCCTACTGGACTAGAGGGATAGATTCTAACTGATCCCCCTGTAACCAAACCCTTTCCTACCCTCTAACTTATTTCAACTCTGTAGCCAGATTAACCTTTTATAAACATGCCATGTTAAAATATTCCAAATGCTTTTCAAGGCACTGAAAATGAATGCAATATTGTACTCTAGCTTTAAAGCCTATGGGATCCTAACCCCTGCCGAAGTCACTGTCTCCATCTAATACAATTGGACTTTTTTGCGTAAAGGCTTACATTCCATCCAAAGTGGGCATCATAGTTAGAACAGACCTCAGGAAATGAAGAATGCTCTCCAATTTCTCTGGCAAGGGTTATCAGAAAAGACAATGGCCAAAGGAATCTCTCAGTGAGAAGAAATCAGAGTAATCAGTATGGTCAACTAAGGAATTGGTTGAATTTTATGAGAGTGAGATATCTGCTGTCCTTGACATTCCCTGATGCTCATTTCCCACTGCACCATCACTAAGCAACAACATGAACGTCATGCTCTGAGCTAGTGACCACTAGTAATTTCCATTACACTTTTTCTAAGCACTCTTTGACATTGTAGTTTTCTGATATTAATGGAAGAATTTTATATTGCTTGGGTCTCAAACTAGTTCTGACACTTATTTCCCATAGATTTTTATCCAATTACTTATATTCTTAATGTGTCAGTATTTTCATAGGTATATGCTGTTGTAAAAATAAGTCCTTGAGCTACAAATGACTATTAAAAGTTCAACAAAATATTAATGATAACTTGGGAATCAGGTACTAATTTTATTCCTTTGATAGAAAGAGTAGTTAAGACCTAGTAATGTGGGTAAATATCCCAAAGTCTCACAGATAATTAGAGATAAAGCCAAGCTAGAAGTTTATATTTGGTTTTTATGCCTTGATAAATGCAATTTAATTATAGGTATAGTAGAGGCCCAGTGCACAAAATTTGTGCACTCAGGGGGGTCCCTCAGCCCATGAGCCTGGCTTCTGGCTGAGCGGCACCCCCCCCCCCCCGTGGGAGCACACTGACTACCAGGGGGAAGCTCCTGCATTGAGCATCTGCCCCCTGGTGGTCAGTGCGTGTCATAGCAACCAGTTGTTCTGCTGTTTAGTTGATTTGCATATTGGCTTTTTACTATACAGGAGGTTCCGGCATTGACCATTTGGGCTATGCCAGGTAAATCTGAATCCATTACCAGGACTTTTCAAACACAAGTTAGAAATAACTATTGGTTGCTTTCTGGATTGGAACATATTAAATCTGAACTCTATAAATTCCAATATTTCATCAGATTGAGAAAGCTTAGTTCAAAGCGAGAAAGAAAAGAGAGACAGAATCAGAGACAGAGCATAGTACTCAAGTACTCAACCCCCCAATTCTAGTTTTCCTGAGCAGGAAATGCCCAGTAGCCTCTTCGCCCCTTTCATTCTTTCCTTTCCACACTTAATTTAATTTTATAATTCAATTAGTTCTTCTTTTACCTACACTAGTTTGAGGTGGGTTTCTGTTGCTTACCAAGTCATTATCATCATCATCAGCAGCAGTATTATCATCTCACATCTACCAAATTAAATGCTGTATAAATTTAAACCAATGTGTTAATACCTAAAATTAATTGAGATACCAAATGAGTTATTGTTTTTACTTCAAGAAGATTCCACTTACTAGAGCAACAGAGAGATATTCTTTGTTTCAAAAACTGGATCAAAATATCCCACCTCTAGTTTCACAATACCAATTTGTGTGTTCTTCTTTCTTGTTAGGAAATAAAATGTGCTGTTGTTTTTAAATTATCAGGTAAAATGTTTCCATTCAGAACATGTTCAACTTAGTCTCAAATAAATCTGAGTGACTCACTCAACTGATTGTTGGGGGAAATAATAGCTATCAATTGTAAAGATCAGCATCGTATGGCACCATGTATTGCAAGATACAATCCGAAGTATATGTGGTATCATTGAATTTTCCTTGAGACACCATCTCAACTTATTACAGAAGAACAAGAGGAGGTGAAAGAAAAACAAGAGTAGGAGAAAACAGCTAGTAAAATGTAGTAGATTGTGGGCAGAAAACAGTTTTCTGTAAAGTACATAGGTTCATATATATGCATATGTTAATAAATAATCCACTTAAGACCTCTATGATCTTTGATGTATTATAGAGATTATTTTTTAAAAAAAATATCTAGTATTTTAAGTTACAAATATATTCACATTTATATGCTGCAATATAATTATATTAAAGTCAGTCATTAACTTCCTGTATAGTTTAATTGTGATATATATGTCTTCCTACTTACCTATATAAGTTTTTAAAGATAGATCACTGATGTAACATGGAAAATAATATATACATATACAAAATTTAAATAACATTTAGAAAAGTTTTACAGTTTACAGGTCATTTGAAAGTGAGACACAACCTAATAAACCATTTTCTCCCCCTACTCCTCAGGGGAAATAGACGGTACATTGAATTTGATATCCTGCTGAAGCCGCAAATAATGAGGACTTACCATTGCCTACCACTATTCATCTGGACCTATATGTTTTATGCAGTTGATGCTATCCCATTACAAGAAAAAGCTAACAGTGGTTTGCCAAGCAAAAGGATGATGAGTTTGACAAAAGATGATGGTAAAATGCTACATCGCACCAAGCGTGGCTGGATGTGGAATCAGTTCTTTTTGTTGGAAGAGTACACAGGTACAGATACACAATATGTGGGCAAGGTAAGAATTTTTATATGATAATATAGAGGCTGAAAGTGGTTTATATTTTACAGTGACTTTTGACATCACTAATGATTATTCAAACAATATTTGACTAATTGCGGTGTGCAAAAGGCATGATATTTCAGTAGAGTACGGTAAGGAATGTAATTTGTTCAGGTAGCTCAATGCAGGTCAGTATTCATAGTATATCTCAAAATAAAATTAGTTATATGTAGATTTGATTCATTATTAATCAGCTATGTATGATTTTAATTGTATGTGTGTGCATCTAAAAGATTAAAAGTTTCTTGGAAATTTACTTTAAGGTCATGGGTAAATAATAACTAGCGTGCTGTAGGAGGCAATACAAAGTACAATTATAATATGCAAAAAATTACTAAATTATATGGGTCTCTACTAGTGAATAATTTTTTTATAATTAAGAGTAGTATGATATGTATAATAAATAAATACTTCTAGATGCTTCTATTTCTTTTTTAAAATATATTTTTATTGATTTCAGAGAGGAAGGGAGAGGCAGAGACAGATAGAAACATCAATGATGAGTGATAATTATTAATTGGCTGACTTCTGCATGCCCCACACTGGGGATCCAGTCCGTAACCCGGCATGTGTCCTCACCAGGAATTGAACCATCACCTCCTGGTTCATAGGTGGACACTCAACCACTGAGCCACACCAACTGGGCGCTTCTATTTCTTAATCTCAGGCAAACTGAACAACTTCCTGCCTACAATTCACACCCGTGGGTTTGAAGAAGAAGGAAAAAAGAAAAAAAAAAGAAGTAGAAGAAAGAAACTACCTTTAGAAAGCTTTGATAGCATTCCAGTAGCAGGATGATATTGCTCATTCATCTGAAGTACATTGTTGATGCTGCTCATTAGCAGTCAGGAGCAAATGGCAATGGAAAATACTTAACCCTTCTTGCATTCAATTTCCAGCAAACATTCATTCAACCTCTCTCCTTTCTTCTGTGTCGCATATTATGTGACTTGATCTTTCTGATGTCCAAAGTTTTCTATTTATCTATCTTCCCCTTACCAATCTCATTTATACGTTTTATATACCAGCAATTTCTGTGTTCTCTGTGCTTTACCCCCTATTTATGCCCACTCATTTCAAATCATGAGAATAAAAAATAAACAATTATGAATACTATCATCGCCCATAGATCCTTATATATTTTTCTTGGTTCTTGGCATATGATACTAGACGGGATTGTAATGAAATGAGTATTGCTTAGTTCACTGCAACATCAGTCAAATAAGAAGAGGCCAAAAATATTAAAAAAGTACCCAATATCACAAAAGTTATGCCTATTGCTTTTAAATCACAAATACGTTTATCTGTGAAATTTCCAAAATCTTGACGAGATTCTTCTTTTTTGTGTGTGACATTATGTTTTTCCAAATGCAGTTTATTTTATCAAAAGTCCATTACTTTCACTTTCTTTGAAATATCTGTCCTCTGGTTCCACAGGTCATAGTCATTTTGCCCCATACGATTCACCTGATGACTTTTTTCTCTCTTATTTCTCCTCAGGTTAGTCATATGGCATCCTCCAGCATCCCTCACTTAACATCACTTTTCCCTCCATAGATAATAACTAACATCGTGATATTTCAAGTTCAACTGACAAATGTTTGTATCTAAGAACTTGAAATTGCTTTATGATTCTTTTTCTCAAGCTGTGTACAAAGGGCACATTCAGTTCATGGGGCCTTATATAAAGGGTTTCATCCTGGGAGATTCACAGATACAGAAGAATAACCACAGATAAAAAGAGATACTTGTAATCTTAAGACAACCAAGGCTCCGCTACAAGCATTTATTTTAGGCTGTAAACAAAAATTATTTTTTATAAAAGTTGAGTGTGTATTAATTAATTGACCACTATTACTGCACATACTTTTTATTTTTTATTAAAATTATTGAGGTTACATTGATTAGAAGAACCATATAGGTTGCAAACATACATTTCTATGCTACATGGTCTGTATATTAGATTCTTTGTCCACCATAGAATCTTACTCAGCCATAGGAAAAGATGAAATACTGATATTTACAACAACATGGATGGATGGACCTTGTCAATATTATTCTGAAATTTTAAAACAGACATATGTTTTAGATCTTTCTGTACCATTTTGAATTAGTTCTGTAATCTGTCAATGATAGCTACTAACAGTGTGTGTAGTTTAACTACTTTTCGTAAATTGTTATCACGTCTCTTGAGAGAAAAAAAAAAACTAATTATTTTAGCTATGGACAAGGTAAGGTGTTCAATTTCCTGTGCCTATTTATTTTTGACATGAGTCAAAATGGAAAACCCATATATAGTAATCAGAATTTTTCTCAAATGAAGATAATCACATCAAATCTGTGTGTCAATTATTTTAAAGTATTTATGGAAAACAATATGTTTATGAAAAAGAGATTTTAATATAAACACCTGTACTACTTTCTGAAAAACACACTTTCTCTGTTTTGCAGTTGGGTTTTGTCTTACATACGCCATCCCCACATATCTACTTCATTATAAAATGGGCTTCTAATTATTTTTAGAATTTCTTAAGTTCATTTGTAAACTCTCTCATAACCTGCTCTCCTGGCTTTTGACATTATTATTAATTAGTATACAGAGACTAGCTATACTCTTGCCTCTGAACTTAGTTGAACACATGAGTTGTAATGAGGATGTTACTGCTTGTACAATAACACAGATTGTTGTTGTTTTTTATCACATTGTTCTGGCTGCTCTGGGTGAACACAAACTTAGTCTTCCCAGTTCTATTGCACTGGCAATATCCCATGCGAAGTAAAGGCCTACCATATTTACCATGTACTGCCAGAACTGGGTAAAAATAGGTAGCTTCTAATGCGAAGGGATTTTCACAATTTTTTTCTTAGTTTTACAGAATCTATGAATTCTAGAAAATAATACCTATATTTATAAGTGATATAGAATTTTATAAAGTCAGAAAGATATAATTCTTGAATGTAAAATCTAGGACTTAATTCTGAAATTAGAGGAAGCAGTTTTGAACAAATAAAGTAGTGCTAGCAAGATTTTTAAAAAATATATTTTTATTGAGTTCAGAGAGGAAGGGAGAGGGAGAGAGAGATAGCATCAATGATGAGAGAGAATGATTCATCTACTGCCTCCTGCACACCCCCTTCTGGGGATGCAGCCCACAACCTGGGCACGTGCCCTGGCCAGGAATGGAACTGTGACCTCCTGGTTCATAGTTTGACACTTAATCACTGAGCGACACTGGCTGGGCAGTACTAGCCAGATTTAATAAAACCTACATGTGCACAAACACAAACATGCAACTTACAAGGTTCAGTACTGATTGCACCATTTAATAATTATACTTCACAAACCTTAGATTCTTGTTAGGTTAAATGAAATTATCATTAAGATTTCTTTAACTGCAAAGTTCTGATATTTTCTAAGATTGTGGAGAAACCTGTGTCTGTGGGCAGGAGGATCTAGTAAAAATGTAATAAAAATTTGCATGTGGATAATCCAAACAGGTGGAATTGCATATGACATGATAAAAGACACACACACACACACACAGAGAGAGACTAGTCCAATAGGATAAAGATAAGACCATTAATGTGAAAGGTCCAGAATTCCATGCTGAGTTGTTTTTACATACAGAATATTATGTGAGTTCCTGCTGAGAGCTCTTGTACGAATTCACAGAGCACAGTCTGAGTGACAAATTTGCTTTCATTGTCTGGATGGGATGGACTGGAGGAACAAGAAAATGAATCACAATGGTATTTCCATAAGGTAATACTATAGAGTGTTTCCTTATGTCATTTTAGATGTTTGCAAGACAGGAAAGAAAAATCAGAAATTTTGAAATTAAGAGCAATTTTTGTTTTTCACAATAATGCCATCTGAAATTTGGTTGCTCACTCTTGACTAAATATATCAGATATTTACCAATTCTGTTTTTTATACCAAGAGAAACCTTTGGTTCTTACAAAGAGGATTATAAAGTCATAGCAACTACTATGTAGTTTCCCTATAATTTGAATAGACACATGATGAATTACTTAGGAAAACTAGTAGTACTTCTCGAGAAGAATTAAAATACATTTGTTTCCTTTTTATTGAATTTTGGGTAATGCTGGTTAACAAAATTATACAAGTTTCAGGTGCACAATTCCACAATACAAGAAGCATAGGAAAGGCTTCTACTATTCTGTTAGAGAATCTTCATATGAATTTTACTTTTTTTTATATTAGATCTATATCTTGTGGAATCCCTAATGGTCATGGATTAATAATTAATCTCTCATATGCCTATTATTATTGAGAATTAAGCAGAATTTAACTACTTTATTTCACTTTCTGGTTATTAAAACACCTTTATTGTACGAAGAGTTGCCAAACTTACAGGAGTAGTGATTTTTTTTTTAAGGAAAACATTAGTAGTCATAACATAATTTTGAAATTTTAACTTAATTGACCATTATATTTTAATTCAAAGATATGTATTTAGCACTCATTTTGCTTAGGGCAATCGACATAGTGTCCTAGAACTGCCTATAAGTAGTCACTATCTAAATATAAGATATCATTTTGCAGACTTAGCTCTAAATTTTTAATAGTTTTAATAAAAATATTTCATAGCTTAAATCATCATGAGTGTAATCATAGAACCCTAGAATGGGAAGGAATTTTAACAATTATTGGGCTGTTGGTTATAATTAGATACAATTAGTTTAGATGTTAACTAAAACAATGAAAATACAGATACCAACAGCAAAACAGATAGGAGTCTGGTTTATATTATACTGAGAAATCAATCTGTTGAATAATCAAGCTTTTGCACTTATGTATGTTGACTTATGCCCTAAACATTGATATTTACCAAAAACATACATAAAATAATGTATTTGGATAGGCAGATTTTTCTTAGGCTTTAGGATATGGCAGTTTGAAGTATATACACACAGAAATAAAGCCTCACATTTCCTGAGGATGTTTGATAAATTTTTATAGTATTACAGTGTTTTTCAGAACCAAAATAAATTACATTTATAAAGGTTTTATAATGTCATTACTTATGGTGCAGTACATATAGCAGCTGCTTCTGATTTAAAAGCACATTGTATCCCAAAATTCTCTTTATAGGTTGTTTTTTTAAAAAAAAACAACAACAAAAAAAACTAGAAACACATGAGAAAAATATTAAGCATTAACCTAAGTCCTCAGGACAATGCACAAATATTTACTTCACACCAAGTTATTTAAAAGTCAGCTTTTATATCAGAGAACTATTATTTTATTCTTACTGCCAGTACTGTATTACCACATCACTGCATGCTACACTAGTCTTTTTACGTGACTTTAATTCTCAAAGCATATTACACACTGTTTCTTGAATGATACCAATATCTTGGCCAAAATGGCTATAGAAAAGAAAACAACTCTCAAATTTACTTAAATAGAAATCAAAGCACTGTATTCATTACCATTGCACATTCCAGCCTGTGTCCCCATAACTATGTAGCCTTAGCTCTAGGCAGAATAAAACTTTCCTCTTGCATATACTTGACCTCTACTTCCGTGATGTTCACAGGCCTTTTTTACAGGAAATATCTAAGCCCCGTTTCCATAATTTCATCTCTTCTCCTTGTTTTAAGTCTCATCTCAAATGAATCCTCTTACATAAAGCCAAGCTTATCTTCATTCACCCCAGCTAGAATTCCCCATCAAAGTTATGTCACTAATCAAAATCTTACTTATGTCCAATTTTAATTATTCTGGTCTACTATCTAGAATCTGTGACATTTGAATCTGTGTTGGGTTTCAGTTCTCCAAAATATGTGACATCATATATTTACTCAAAATTAACATTCAGCTGCTCTCTTAAGAGACCTTTATTGACCATTTATAACCTGGGTCCTGAGAAACTGATATTATGAAACACAGAAAGAGCAGATAAACTTTAAAATAAGTATATTCCCTTCTCCTGACACATGTTGCACCAAATTCAGTACTTTTCCTGTATTTCCATTATACTCAGTGCCCTGATTGCAACCAAGCCCCTCCCATTTTGCTCTCTGCCCTCAAACAGCACATATTTTAGTTTCACTTTCAATCCAAAATAATTTCTATGTCCCTAATACCGTTAATTTAAAAGAGGTATCCATGATTAAAAGATAGGATTAAACAAAGTCTGACTGAATATGGAATTGAAACTACTCCCAGAAACATTTACATTTAAAATTTTAGAAAGCTTCTCCTCCCCTCTGGAATATCAATAACTGATAAGCCATTCAAAAATGTAAGAGTGTGGTAGAAAATGCTCATTAGTATGATTACCAGATTATGTCTGATTTTTCCTGATAGCCTATTTCAGTGCTTTTGTACTATTTCAAACACTCCAACATTTTCTTCCTCTATTTCCAAACTTATAGAACATCAACGTAATGACCCGTGCCTACTCATCACTTTTAAAAAATCATTTAGGTATCTAATTCCAGTGGCCTTTTAAAAAATCCATGTGTCTGTTTATGTTATTCATGCAGTTCTAGTCATTATATTGACATTTTTATTTATCTATGTGGTAATATGATGCTGCCTTACTTAGTGAAGCAATATTTAATTGTTTTTAATCTAGTCATTTAAGTTCCCCAACTGTGTTCCTCTTCTTCAAGATTACTGTGGCTTTTGAGGTCTTTTGCATTTTCATAAACCTTTTAAAATTAGCTTTTCAATTTTCACTAGTCTCAGAAACTATTTCAGATTAAAGAGTTTAAAGTGATGCCTCTGTAAGAAAAGGTGTGATCCTGGATTAAATTCTGAGTTTATGTGGGAAGTTACCATAAATACATTATTAGAATAATTGACATATTTGAAAATGGACTTTATTTTAATGTTATATATAATTATATTGTTATTGTTAAAAATTTTGTGATTTTACTATAATTATATTAGACAATTTTCTAATTCTTAGATTATAGGTGTTGAAATAGTCATGTAGAGGTATGAATGAATATGATGTCTACAAATGGGAGAAGGTAATTTTAGTACATATAATACATGTAATAATATATAGGACAAACATTCACAGGCCTACAGAAGTCTATAACACAATAAGAAAAATATGGAGAGGTAAATAGAAAATTGGCAATAAGATTAGCTAAGTATTTCTCAAAAGATGATATCCAAATCTCCTGCTGGAAGATATACTGTATATATAATAAAGTGCTCAACTCATTAGGAAATGTAGATTTAAACCACTCAAAACCAGAATTACTATGAATAAAAGACCCCAAATCCCCAAATCCCAGGGAATGCTCACAGATCTATGTTAAACTACAAATACTAAAGACATTAAAGGAGACTTAAATAGAGAAATACAACGTGCTTGGAGATTAGAAGACTAAAAAAATCTAGATTAAATGCCCTCCCAATCAATATCCCTGCAGTATTTCTTTTAAGTTTATTTTGAAAAAAATTTAAAACTTTGGAGGATCACTCAAATTGGGCACAGAAGTTCTGTACCTCATTCAGCAATTTTACCAATGATCACTATTTCATGAATTTGTTTAGTCACTTGAGGTTTGTAAAGATTTTATATTATGGCAGAACTATTTCCATTTTGTCGCTGCTTCTAGGACTTTCCCTTCTTGGGAACTATCGATTTGGAGTACTTGCATACCCACACTAACTTGGCAAGGATTCAACTCTCAGTTCTGTTCCCTGCTGATGAAATCCCTGCTTAGTTTCTTAGCTTTCTTGCTGATGTTATCTGTCTCGCTTGGAGCTGTATTTAGTGCTCATCAACTAAACATTTGGGGATGTTAAAAGACTTTTGGGGGGTCAAATCTCTGTGATTCCCACCTCCCTAAAATTGTGTTCTCCAGTTTTTAGTCACTCAGGCAGACTCAAATACTAACCACTTATCTCTTCAGCCCAGTAACACTGCTTCTCTCTGTTTGAGCTCTGATTACATATTTTCCCCATCCCCATAACCAGAAAGTAGCCTCTGTAGGGAGAATTGGCACTGACTATTTATTGATACAGAATTTCAGTTTGGGGAGATGAAAAAGTCCTACAGATGGATGGTAATGATGGTTGTACAACTAAGTGAATATACTTAATGACACTGAATTTTACACTTAAAAATAGTAAAAATCATAAACTGAGCATTATGTATGTTTTATCACAATTTTAAAAAGTGTGTTCACCATTAGATTGTCAAAAACTTCAGGAATTTATTATTATACTAGTGGCCCGGTGTATGACATTTGTGCACTCGGGGGGAGGGGCTCCCCCAACCTGGCCTGTGCCCTGTCACAGTGCAGGAGCCCCATGATCCATCACCCCAAAGAGGTAGGCCCTGCCCACCCATCTGGGGCTCCTCGATGGATTGCCCCAAAGAGATAGGCCAGAGCTGGGGGTCCCGCCTCCACACCATGCAGAGCCGCGGGGCCCCCAGGCCTCACCACAGGGAGGCCTCCACTGGGCCCCGCCCCTGGGCCCAGGCTTCCACCAGGCCCCAGGCCTCCTGGTGATGGATTGTGACAGTGTGATGCAAGTCCCCAATGCTGCAAGTCCCCATCCACCTGTGCCTGCTGAACAAACGCTGGCTGATTGGTAGTTATGCATGAGGGCGTCCTGACTATTTGCATATTACCCTTTTATTAGTATAGACTAGTGGCCTACGGCAAGAAATTCATGCATGGGGGGTGGGGGAGTCCTTCAGCAGCCTGCACCCTCTCCAATCTCGGACCCTTTGGGGGATGTCCGACTGTTAGGCCTGTGGGATCAGTCCTAAACAGGCAGTTGGACATCCCTCTCACAATCTGGGACCACTGGCTCCTAACCACTCACCTGCCTACCAGCCTGATCGCCCCCAACTGCCCTCCCCTGCTGGCCTGATCACCCCCAAGGCTTTTATTAGTATAGATATGACCCTTCACAGAAAATTTCACTAACCCTGCTTTACAATAAGAACTTGACAATTTAATCATTGCGGCCAGACACCAAGATTTCCTTTCTTTGAATAGTGGAGGGAATAATTATCTAGTCTTTAAATTGCCCTGAACATCAAATGAGATAATGACTTAGAAAAGTATAAAAGCACCATTTAAAGACAACTGACTTTTTCATGTACTGAAAAGACAATAAAGTGGTAAAATGAAAAACACTATTTTTATTCTCCCCCTTCCTTCCTTTACAGCCTTTATTTAAACTTTGAAATTTATAACAATTTCACTCCTATTTTCATTTCTTTACATTCAATATTATTTTGTATTAGTTTCAGGTTTTATATTAGTTACAGAATAATGGTTGGTTAGACAATCATATACTTTACAAAGTGTTCCCCGATATTTCCAGTATCCACCTGGCATCGTACCATCATTACAACACTATTGACTATATTCCCTATTTAAGTGACAATGGGTTTACAGGTTCCTTCCAATCTTTCTTTTGTGTGGCTCACCCCTCCTTTTCTTTCTTACCTCTTCACTCATTTTCCTTATACAGTATCTCAATTGGCCCTCAAAACTCAGTGAAGGCACTGGGACACGCTTAATCCATTTTACAGACCAGGAAACTGAGGCCAATTCCAATTGGCTGTGGAAGTGGGCTCAGCTGTGCATGGTAGCCTCACAGCCATGCCCTCCGCCTTTCTTAAGGGACAGCCGCAGGGCAAACAGAACAAACCTCCCCTTGAGGCTTCCGAGCCTTGAGCCTTGTTCTTAAGCACCTCTTCATCGTGGAAGCTCCACATTCTTTCCTCTCCCCCGCCCCCTGCCCCCATTCTTTACTGCCCCCCGCTTCTGGGGTGCAGGTGGAAGGTTTCACACTCACCGTGCAGGCTTGCACCACAGTAGGGCGGGGCAGGCATGGACTTGCTTTTGGGCCAAAGAGGGAGCAGGAGTCTCGACCTCTCAAGTGCACAGGCCAGGGCAAGGCCCAGTTAGTGTTGGGAGCGTCACCAAACCATCACAGTGGGGTACCTGGCAGTGCAACGCCCCTCCACTGAGGTGGCACCACCCCTTAACCCCGGCCTCAGGGCTGTGGGTCCGCATCCTTCCACACCCGGCAGTCATCGCCTCTTGTTTTCTGCATCTTGGGGCAACCGCAGAACCTCGCTCTCCTCAGGTGAGGCAGATCCCCGCCTGTTGGCCCCCTGCCCTGGCCTGAGCCCCCTCCCTCGGGTGCATCCCACCTTGGTGCCTCTCTGTGCCCCTTGGGCCACCCACCTCCTGCGCTTTGCCGAAGCTTCCTTTTTTCCTTTAGGCGCTCTCCTCAGACCCACGGAGCTTGGCTCCGGTTGCCCCACCCCCCATGGCTTCCTGTAGCCCCCGCTCCACTTGGCTCTCCCAGGTCACCTCCAGCCAGGGCCAAGCGGGCCCTGCTGTGCGCTGACTGCGAGGGGGCCCCCTTGGCCACTCCCGGGCCGCCGATGGTCCCAGGACCCTGGGGGCAGGGCCTGGAACCTATCTGGGACCCAGGCTGCTTAGCGCCACCCTGCCCCCCACCGCTTGGCAACTGTGTATGCAAATTAACCCACCATCTTTGTTGGGTTAATTTGTATACTCACTCCTGATTGGCTCGTGGGCATCGCGGAGGTACGGTAAATTTGCATCTTCCTCTTTTATTAGTGTAGATGTTTTCACTTTTAGTAATGCCTTGTATACAACAGAGTTCAACAAAATTTTGTTTGAAAGAAGAACTCAACTTTCATTGGAATAAATGAAGTGCTTATTTTTAAAAATTCCATCAATGCCAGGATAAGATAAAGAATGACTAAAGCTTCACTTAAGATCACAGCCTTTTGCACTCCTCCTCTATTGGTTGGTGTCTAGTGTTATCAAACTATCACCAAACTGTCCAGTGTCATGTTTATTGTTCTCTATGTGTGTTTGTTTCAGCCATATGTTTGTAATTATTCTCTGTAAGTATATTTTTAATGCAACTACTTCATAAGGACAGAAATTCCAATACCAAGATTGCTTTCAAAAAACATAGCAAAATGTGACTATGCAGGTTGCATGCACCACTAAGTACTGCAATACTGTAAGATTTAAAAAGTTTTCTGAAGTGCTAAGTCACAATAAGCTCTCTTCCCCCCAGCCCCGCAAAGCTACACTTATAATTTTTGTTTCATGTCTTATTATATTAAGTAAAACTTGCAAATGCTTTATATCATAGGGGGCAGCATAAATCAGTCACTTTTAAGGATAGAATTATTGGCATTTGGATGTCCTCTAGCATGTCAAAAAATCTGAAGGCACTCTGTTTCCTTCCTGGCAAAGAACTCAAACTTTCAAGTGGAAATCTGCAGGAGCCATTTGTAAACATGTTCTATTCACTTCATCTGGACTGACACATCTCTGCAGTTACACTTCTGCCCTGCAAGCACCCATCAGATCCATAATCACTGTCTTCTTTCCAGTACAATTTTGAACACCTCACATTATCCCACCAGTGCATCAGTGAGAATAAAAGGGCAGAGGGCAGGCCCACCAGTTATCTTTTGAACTTTCCAAACTTTTATTTTTCTGTATATATAACAGTTATGCAAAATAAATAACATATCAGTATTTTGCTTTTACTGAATTTTATAAAAAATATGTCTGTCTTATCTATTCAAACTGATTATTCTTTAAAATACAGATTCCTTTCCCTCTCTCCCTCTGCTCATATCAGCACTCAATTCAATGTTGAATTTAGACAAGATTTTTGAGCAGAGGATTCTGTGATGCTAGCGTCATTATTATAATTACTGCAAAAGAGAGATAAAAATGAACAGGCGGGTATCTTCCAAACCCATTGAACTGCTTTAGCAGAGTTTTATGAAGGGGAAAAAAATCACGTGTTAGTCTATTTGCTTATTTATCTATATAAGTACAAAAACATCAATCATTTTGCTCACTTAAGGTGGCCTTTCCTTAACGTGAAAACATGATCTTAAAAATGTCACAGAAAGGAAAAAATTAAGTTCAAAATATGTTAGATGGTCTTCTTAGATAAAATATAAACATTACATGTTATTTTGTTCATTTTTCAATGTATTTTAAATTGCAAAAATGCATTTAAACACTGTTTTGAACCTAAAATTTATTCCTATTAAAATAGATAATAATATCATAAAACAAAATGAAAGAAAAACCATTAAAGCAAATATTTATTAAAACATGTTTCCTATGGTATATTAGGACAGAGAGACACTCAAATCAGTGAAATTGATTAGAATCACTTGAAAAGCTATGGTTCTAGAAGGCTTTGAAATTGATGAATAATCTACACTAATGAAAGAGAAACATGCAAATTGACCATACCTCCACTACACCCGCCAGCCAATCAGGAGTGAGTATGCAAATTAATCCAACAAAGATGGTGGCAGCCACGGAGCTGGAGAGAGCAGGAGGCTTGGGTTGCCCCCAGCAATGGAGGAAGCCAAGCTTCCCACCCACCCTGGCCTCTGCTCAAGGCTACAAGATAAATTATCTTCAATTATAGAAGATAAATAAATCCCAGATACCTGCTTCCAGCTGGCCCTGGCCTCTGCTCAAGGAGGCACTGAAAAAAAAAAAAAAGAAAAAAAGGAGGGGCTGGGAGCCTGGATCACTAGGGGTTGTGGCCAGCCTGAAAATAGCCCTCAGCTCCTCATCCAGGCTGGCCACACTCCTATGAGGTGAGGGACCCCGCTGGGGGCTTGGCCAGCCTAAAAACAGCAATCAGCCCCTCACCCAAGCTGGCCTGGCACCCCCGAGGGGAACCCCCACCCTGAAGGGGGTGTGGCCAGCTTGAAAACAACTCTCAGCCCCTCACCCACTGGGGGGCTTGACCAGCCTGAAAATAGCCCTCAGCCCCTCACCCAGGCCGCCCCAGGCCCCAAAGGAACCCCCACCCTGATCTGGGACACCCTTCAGGGCAAACCAGCTGGCCCCCACCTGTGCACCAGGCCTCTATCTATACTAATAAAAGGGTAATATGCTAATTAGCCTGGAAGACCTTCCAGGAGACCTTCTGGACGTTCATCTGGACAAAGCCATGGTGGTGGGGCCAAGGTAGAGGCGGTTAGAGGCCAAGAGGGGAGGGCAGTTGTGGGTGATCAGGCCAGGATGCGACGGCAGTTTTAAGTGATCAGGCTGGTGGGGGACGGGGCCGTTTGGGGTAAGCAGACCAGCAGGGGGGCCAGTTGGGGGTGAGCAGGACATCAGTGGGGGTCAGTTGGAGGTGATCAAGATAGCAGGGGGGGCATTTGGGGGCGAGCAGGCCACTGGCAGGGGGCAATTGGGGGTAAGCAGGCCGGCAGGCAGAGTTGTTAGGGACAATCAGGCAGGCAGGCAGGCAGGTGAGCAGTTAGGAACCAGCAGTCCCGGATTGCGAGAGGGATGTCCAACTGCCGGTTTAGACGCGATCCACCTGAAAACTGGCAGTAGGACATCCTTCAAGGAGTCCCAGATTGGAGAGGGTGAAGGCTGGGCTGAGGGACACCCCCCTCCCTGAATTTCGTGCACTGGGCCACTAGTATTCTATAATTAAGTGTGACAAATATAAATTTAGTTTCAGCTGTGAACCAACAGTGAATATGGTTCACACTGCCAATTGTCAGGTAACTTCTTTAGTAAAAGAATACAAAATATAATTGATGCCACACAGGTGATTGAAAACTAATGTATAAAAGCAAATAACGTACTATTTAGGCAATGAGATAGCCAGCAGAATTGTCCACAGACATTTTAGATCTTGGTAGATTAAAATTTTAAATTTCTTATGCTACTAATGTAAAACATAGTATAGAGCTAATATAGACAGCACACTCAATAATCCTATTTGAAGCCACGTCTCATGAACAGTTATCACTTCAAAGTTGGATTAAAAGATAAGCTTACTACTACCTTGCTGTAGTAAACAATCTGAAGAGGAGTGCAGGCAAATGTACACACAAACACACACACACACACACACACATGCACACACATGTTAGAGCAATGAGAATAGCTTTTTAAAAAGATTAAGCATCACAAGCAAATATTACAAGGACAACTCTGTTGTCAAAGTATTTCAGCCATGTATTTGCTTTAAGAAACATATACACATATGTTGCATAATAATGATTCATTCTAAATCCCCTTCTTATTGACATGCAGGTTTTATGTTTAATGAATTTTGTGCACGGAAAACACAATGAAAAATCCTATTTAAAGTCGTTCCTACTGAGGAGGTATTTCCTGAAAGTTGTGATGAAATTGCTGTTGATAGCACTCCCTAGAATATAAAAACTGCCTCTTGAAAATGATGTATTCAAGGCGATATCTTTGTTTGTGTTCTATGAGTATACTATGACCGAGGAGTGAACCCTCGTTTTCTCTCATGTCATTCGCTGCTGATGTAACATGTGCTTCATCTTGACCATTTTCATGGTGAACAATGCTGGAATAAGGCAGTGCACATCTCTTTTCTGACTTTCTGGTCCAGGCGAGAAACAGAGGCTCCCATATTAGCTTTACATACAGCTAAAAGGAAACAGAGTTTGCATTTATGTCAAAAGGAACTGCACAGAACAGAAGGAAACAAAGGTGTAAGTTGTGATACGAATGGCCTCTCTTGTCAGTAGAATCTCTGAGCTTTTTACTGCTAACACTATACATTGGAAAATTTAGAGAAAATGAGAGTTCATGTTGATAGTTAATTTGAATTATATGTGAAGATCCAGGACCATTCATCCCTGTTTTATTTACAGTTGGCATTTTAGTTACTGTAGGATTTGCAACATTTATAAAAAATATATTTTTAATGTGTACACAGTATACATTACAAGGTCAAATTTGCAAAATGAGTTTTCTTGGCATCTGAATAAGGTCTAGTGTATGTAAATGTATGGAAAGAGAATTCAGTGAAGGCAAAAAAATGAAGTTTCTGATTACTAATGCAAAAACTTCAAGGTGTACTCAATTATCCTATCATCCTTTTTTGCAGTTGTTGCAATGGTTTAGTTATTTTCTATGTTTATTTTAAGCTAACAAGCCTGATGAGTATGATATAACTTAATGAAGCTTTATCATGACTGTCCAAGCAACACAATATTGGGAGAACCACTTATAGGACATACGGAACCACATACATCATGTGTATGTACATATATTGCTGCAGTGAGGTTGTTTTTCCTCACACATTTCTAAGTAAGGTAAGCTGTTAGAAAAACTATGAATAAATCTATGGGGAGTATTCTTTACCGCTAAACAATGTGCCTCCTGGTTATTTCTTCACTAAGCTTTTTGCAAAACTTTAATTGGTTATAAAGAACTGTAATTTAGATTAGTAACAATAAGTTGACTTGTATGTATAAACAAAAAGACAATGACTATTTAGATTTGTAACATTTCCATAAAAACAATAGCCTAATGTATCTTAAATTATTAGAACTCAAGTTTTACTACTACATTTTAAGCTTTATTTTATCTTTATTTTTTTAAATATATTTTTATTAATTTTAGAGAAGGAAGAGGGAGAGAGAGATAGAAACATCAATGATGAGAAAAAGCATTGATCAGCTGCCTCCTGCACACCCCCTACTGGGAATCAAGCTCACAACCCAGGAATGTGCCCTTGGCCAGAATCGAACCTGGGACCCTTTAGTCCACAGGTTCACGCTCTATCCACTGAGCCAAACCGGCCAGGGCTTTAGTTTTATTTTAATTTAAAAGTGTCATTTGAAATTTTCAAGAATTTAAAATTGGTTTTGGTATTAAGAAATTGAGACTCATATGACTTACCTGGAAAAGGTATACATGGATATAAGATATATAACACACATAATATATCCACATATACATATATACATTTTCTTTTTCAACCCACAAGTAAAATCAGCAGAAGACAAAAAAAAAGAAAAGAAAAGAAATCTAGGATCCTGATGTTAGAAATAAAACAAGGAAAAGGAATGAAAAGAAATAATGAGTACAGGTATCAGGCAAAGAACATTTTGTGTTTTATTTCTTTTATTTTTTTATTTTATTTATTATTATTATTGTTTTTTAATCCTCACCCGAGGATATTTTTTCATTGATTTTTAGGGAAAGTTAAAGACAGAGGGAAACACAGAGAGAAACATTGATGTGAGAGAAACACATCAATCGGTTGCTTCCTACACTCGCCCCAACCAGGGCACAGTCCGGGAAGGAGCCTACAACCATGGTAGGTGCCCTTGACCAGAATCAAACCTGGAAACCTCTCTCCACTGAGCCAAACCAGCTAGGGCCATTCGGGTTTTAAAAGTGTCAGTGCAGTCCAATTAAACTCTGTAACTCTGTATTGATATCTGTTAGTTCCAGTTACTATGCTAGGATATCTCAGGTTTACAATGAAAGATTCTTTGCAAGAATCACAATGAGCAGGAACACACATACAAAGGTGAAAGCTAACTTTTCAGAACCCACTTAAATAGAATTCCTGTTTTTGCCCTATTTTCATGCTCTAATTTATCACAATGCTATTTCAAAAATTTTACATGATCACCATTCCAAAAATCTTTTTCTGGCTGCTAACATAAGAACAGATTCTCTATTTCACTCAAAGCAACAAAAATTATATTAAAGCAATTTGTTCTTTTTCAATGAAACTTGTATAAAGGAAAAAGTTTGATACTTTGTCAAGGGATTTTGAAGTGCATTTTAGTGATAAGTAGTCAAAAATAACAAAAAATAAAGAATATAATAGTTGATGTAGTAATTCACTCACTAGCAATTTACCCAGTAGATGTACTCTTAGAAATATATGAAGATATATGTACAACAGTATTCATTATAACACTTAACAACCAATGACAATAACAAAGGAACCAACCTAAATATCTATGCAAGATTGCTTAAATATGAATGAATAATTCTTTCACCATGATCTGATCTGCTTATATCCCCTCACCAGAAGCAATGAGGGTGATTTTTCTTTATGTAGTAAAATTTCATGATAACAGAAGAGAAACAAAAATCAAATGAAAGAGATCCAAATTTCTATGTCTCATTGCTTTATCGTTTTCCTTTTACTTTTTTGAAATATACGATTCAATGGAATTTGGTACATTATTAATGTGCCACCATTATTTCTATTTCCAAAATGTCTTCATTAACTCGAAAAGAAATCTCATATCTTCTAAGCAGTCACTTCCTAGTCAACTAGCCCTCATATTTTTATTATATAGATTATTTTGGGGTTTCCAATTATCCTTCTTTTATAATGAAACTATTGGCCCGGTGCATGAAATTCGTGCATGGGGGGGAGTTCCCTCAGCCCAGCCTACAACCTCTCCAATCAGGGACCCCTCAGGAAGATGTCCGACTGCCAGTTTAGGCCCGATCCCTGTGGCAGTCGGACATCCCTCTCACAATCTGGGACTGCTGGTTCCTAACCACTCGCCTGTCTGCCTGCCTGATCACCCCCTAACTGCTCCCCTTGCTGCATGATTGACACCTAACTACTCCCCTGCCAGCCCGATTGCCCCCAACTGCCCTCCCAGCTGGCCATCTTGTGACAATGTGGGAGCGGCCAACTTGTGATGACATGGGAGTGGCCATCTTGTGGCGGCCATCTTGTGATGATGTGGGGGTGGCCATTTTGTGGTGGCTATCTTGTGATGATGTGGGGGTGGCCATCTTGTGATGACATGGGCGGCCATCTTGTGATAACATGGGGGCAGCTATCTTGTGATGATGTGGGGGCTGCCATCTTGTGACAACGTGGGGGCAGCCCTCTTGTGATGTGAGGGTGTGAGGGCCAATTTTCATATTACCTCTTTATTATATAGGCTAAGCATACAACTTAGAATTTATTTAAAATAATTTTGTCTTCATTGTACCAATGTATTATCTTCTGAGTTCAGTTTTCTAATCTTAGTTACTTTCCGGTAACCAATTTTTTCAAACATATCATGAGTATATTTTGTTTGTTCAGATCTATGAATGCTATTGCCTCCACTAACCCCTAATTTAAAGGTAAACTTCAGCTTTGTGCTTATGAAAAAGACCTACAGAATGAGAGATATCTCCACTGACACGTGTAGGAATCAGATAGGCAAATAAGGAGGGCGAACTTTTGATAAATAAACAGGAAAAACTATGAGGGACTTCTAATTTCTTAGAAAACTTATATCTTATTTCAATGTGGATGTAAACTATCTCTTTCCTCCATGTTGGTTAGAGAAGAAGGGTAACAAAAACCAGGCAACCAATGACAACATTTTATAAACCATTCTTATCTCCCTCATGTCCATTCTTCTTATTTTAACTTTTCATTTCTGTTAACTTTGGGGGTTCATATGTACTAAAACACAAACAAACAAACCCAAAACCAGACTCCTCTGTTCCTCACTAGAGTTTTATTTGTTGTTCACTGAGATTTATATCTCACTTTTCAGAATAAGGTGTTAGTATATCCTACCCATGTGTTCTCCTCCAGGAATTCACTAAAATTAATGAGTGCATCTGTCCTATTCTCCACATTATTGTAAATTTATTCATTTTAATAGTTTTTCATCATATTTCAGTTTGCTTGTGAGAGAGAATGAGAAGCTAAATTTGTTAGCTTAATCTGTTATTTTAAATCAGAAGTCTCACAATGACTTTCAGGTAATCTTTAAATAGAATCTTATGTAAAATAATGGTGATTTATTTAAAATATAGGCAGTTCCAGAACATATTAATTAATCTGATGCAAAGAAAACATACTGTTGTATAGCATGGAATCTGCATAATGGCTATAGTTGTGCATCAAATTTGTAATTTAAGTAAGTAATTCCGAATATTCATGGAAATAGCAATTTGGCAACAAAATAATCTTTAATAACAAGATTTTATTATTCCTAACTTATGCTTTTAAGGTCATTTCTCATTGACATTATACATAAATGTACCTTATTATTATTATACTAGAGGCCCGCCACACAAACTTCATGCACTGGAGGGGGAGGGTCCCTCAGCCTGGCCTACACCCTCTCACAGTCTGGGACCACTCGGGGGATGTCCACCTGTTGGCTTAGGCTTGATTCCCCGCTCCCCCCCAGGAATCAGGCCTAAGCTGGCAGTCAGACCTCCCTCTCTCAGTCTGGGGCTCTCACAGTCCGGGACCTCTTGCTCTTTACCACAAGCCTGCAGCAGAGGCAGGAGAGGCTACTCAGTGGGAACGCCGCTCAGCCAGAAGCAGGGCTCACTGCTCCTTAGTGCTGCTGCGGAGGTGGGAGAGGCTCCTGTCACTGCCATTGCGCTCACCAGCTGTGAGCCCAGCTTCTGGCTGAATGGTGCTCCCTCTGTGGGAGTGCACTGACCACCGGTGGGCAGCTCCTGGTTGAGTGTCTGCCCCCTGGTGGTCAGTGAGTGTCATAGCAATCAGTTGTTCCACCATTCAGTCTATTTGCATATTAGGGTTTTATTATATAGGATAAAATGTATTCAATACCACTCTATAGCAAATGTGATCACAAATTTCAAAAGTAACTTTATTGCTTGGCCAGCATTGCTCAGTGGTTGGGCATTGACCTATGAACCAGGAGGTCATGGTCAATTCCCAGTCAGGGCACATGCCTGGGTTGTGGGCTCAACCCCCAGTGTGGGGCATGCAGAAGGCAGCCAATCAATGATTTTTTTCTCATCATTGATGTTTCTATTTCTCTCTCCCTCTCCATTCTTCTCTAAAAACAATAACAATATATTTTTTAAAATAAGTTTACTTAGTTTAGTATTTTAGATGGAAATTAAAGATGTGATATTAAAATTCAACTAAATAGATATTTTTGAAGAAGAAAGTAAATGAAATTTATAAAAATTGGATGTACAGAAGTTATCAAATTAAGGGAATGTTAAAAGCTAAGTGCTAAGGATAACAAATAATTAGATGTGCTCATAACTAAATGAAAAAAGCAGAAGAAAGGCCAACTTTTTGAATTTGCTAATGATTATGTATAATCTTTATTGAGCACTAACCATAGCCCAGATATTTATTGTTTCATATATTTTTTAAAAACTTAACCCTCAATTCTAAGGGTGATCACTATTATTATGATGATTTTATGGAGATGCAGAAAGGCTAAACCATTTGCTTCAGTCATATAGTATCAATTGCAGACTTAGGGTTTTAAACTTGTTTGTCTCTAAGAATTCATCCTTTTAACCATTACACTACTAGAGGCCCGGTGCATGAATTCGTGCATCAGTGGGGTACCTCAGCCTGGTCTGCAGGATCAAACTGAAACCGGCTCTCCAACATCCCCCAAGGGGTCCCAGATTGCAAGAGGGAGCAGGCTAGGCCAAGGGACCCCACTGGTGTATGATCGGGGCCAGGGAGGGATGCAGGAGTTGGCCAGCCGGGGAGAGACCATGGGAGGGTTCCAGGGCATGTCCAGCCCCCCTCACTCAGTCCCAATCGACCAGACCCCAGCAGCAAGCTAACCTACCGGTCGGAGCATCTGCCCCCTGGTGGTCACTGCATGTCATAGTAATTGGTCAACTGGTCAACTGTCTGCCCCTTGGTGGTCAGTGCATGTCATAGCAAGTGGGTGAGCAGCCTTAGCATATTATTAGCATATTATGCTTTGATTGGTTGAATGGCTGACCAAACACTTAGCATAATAGGCTTTTATTATATATGATACTGATGGTTAGTGTAGCTTAGTCTATAATATATCAATCACTCATCTGCTAACTCTAGAAAGATTGATTAGTGTAAGAAAATCTACCTGAATATATGTGATAGGAAGAATTATATGCTTATGTCCTAATACCTAGAATCTATGACTTTGGTACATTGTATGGCAAAAGAGAACTGAGGTTGCTATTCAGCTGTTCTTGAAATACAGAGATAGATATGATAGAGAGATAGATAGATGATAGATAGATAGACAGGTAGAGATAGAGACAGAGATAGAGATGATAGAGATAGAGAGAGATAGACAGATACTGAGATAGAGATAGATAGAGATAGAGATAGAGATAGAGATAGAGATAGAGATAGAGACAAGGATAGGGACAGAGATAGAGGAGATAGAGATAAACTGGTAAAGAAATGCAACCAATAAATAATGTTCAGAGAGATGTCATGTGAAAATCATTTGACCTGCTATTGCAGGGTTTGCAGATGGAGGAAGGAAGTTAAGAGCCAAGGAATCAGACCCTAGCTGGTTTGGTCAATGCATAGAGCATTGGCCTGTGGATCTAAGGGTCCTGGGTTTGGTTCTGGTCAAGAGCACCCTGTTAGGTTACAGGGTCCTCCCTGGCCCAGGCCCCAGGCTCTTATCCAGGCCCGTGTAGGAGGCAACCAATGTATGTGTTCCTTTCCCATTGATATCCGTCTCTCTCTCTTCTACTGTCTCTAAAAATCATCCTCGGGTGAAAATTTAAAAAAAAAAAAAGAGCCAAGGAATCAATTAGGTAGGCCCTGGAAACTTAAAAAGGCAAGGAAATGGATTTTCCCATAGATCTTCCAGAAGGAATACAGCCCTGCTGATACCTTGATTTTAGCCTACTTAAACCTGTTGGACATCTGACCTAGAGCACTGCACCTTAATAAATTTGTATTACTTTAGGCCCGTGGTTGGCAAACTGTGGCTCGCGAGCCACATGCGGCTCTTTGGCCCCTTGAGTGTGGCTCTTCCACAAAATACCACGTGCGGGCGCGCACATACTGTGCGATTGAAACTTTGTGGCCCATGCGCAGAAGTCAGTTTTCGGCTCTCAAAAGAAATTTCAATCGTTGACTGTTGATTTTGGCTCTGTTGACTAATGAGTTTGCCGACCACTGCTTTAGGCCTTTAGGACTGTGGTAAATTGTTACAGCAGGAATAGGAAACTAACACAGGATATAAGAAAGGGCTTCTACGTATTGTAACATTGAACCTGAGCCCTGAAGAACAATCGGGAATACTTCAAAGAAGTAGAGGGAAGACTTTCTAGATAGTGGGAGTTAATGTTTGAAAAGAAAGAAAGCAAACAGCTAAAAAAGAAATAGTTGAGGAATCATAGACTAGTGATGTTTGATTTTAGTTGAAATTAAGTGTTAACAACTTAGGAAAATATTCTAACAGCCCATTGTAAATTATCATTTAAATTAAATTTTATAATGACACATAACACAGAATTTGATTTTTTAAAGTTTTGTGGGAATTATTATAACACTAGAGGCCCGATGCATGAAATTCATGCAAGAGTAGGCCCTCACAGCTCCGGCTGCCTCAGGTCTCACAGCCCCAGCTGCCTCATGGCGTCTTGGCCCTACCCCCCCACTCACTGGTTGTTCCCGAAGGTTATTCCGCTGTCCGGTCTAATTAGCATATTAGCTCTTTATTATATAGGATAAAAATTATAATTTATCTTTATAATTTTTATCAGAACATCACGTTTGTTTTAGATGTAACAGCAATTTTAAAATCAACAAGTTTAATTTTTAACTGTACCAAGTAAACTAGCCATTTAAGTATTTTAAAAGTTATTTCCTCCAAAAAACTGAGGGAGCTTTTCTTTTCCACTCCACAGACTGGTTTCCCAATCGTTCTGTTTTTTGGAGGACTTTCAATTGATGAGTAAACTGCTTTGGTGGTATTTTAGAACTTCTTTCCCAAAATAAAAACTAATCTGGACAAATTGTATATTGCATAAATTTCTTTGCAGATGCGTTTCTTTAGACACCAAATGCAATTGCCATCCAGTATAATTTTTACCTATTTACCCCACAGAAAAAAACTATCTTTTCTGAAAAATATGGTGGATAGATCCTGTGATCATCCAGCTTATACAATTGTTTTACCTCAATGATAATTTTTAGTTATTTTAAAATAGCCAACTCAATATGGGACATAATTTCAATCTTTACTGACTCATAAGTATATAAACTAGTGCCCAGCTTCTACCTCTTCTATAGCCTCTTCCTCCATAAGAGATGGGAATAATGTTTTATCTTCAAAGAGGAGTGATTTATTTTTTCCAGAATGGGAAGAACTGGGCAGTTACCAAAAAGAAAAAAAAAAGCTCCTAATTTTCCATAACTGTAGTTAGAGAGATAATTAATACTCAAAATTGATAATCAACCACTAATGAAGGAAACTGTGGAAAGTGTTATTGCTAATTGGAATTTATGTGTTATAGAAAGAAATGAAAAAAGAATAATGAGAAGTCAGGAAACGTTGTTTTAAATGCCTTTCTGCAATAAAATTCTAACATGACCTTGAGCAAGGTAATTAATCTGTCACTCTAAATTAAAGAGTTTGTGCTCAGCTATATAGAGATAAATGGTGAAGAAAGAAAGCCAATATGGATATAGTCTAGTGCATGAGGAGGGAAACAATCCTATATAATAAAAGGCTAATATGCAAATTGATCAAACGGCAGAATGACCAGTCGCTATGATGTGCACTGAACACCAGGGGGCAGACGTTCAATGCAGGAGCTGTCCCCTGGTGGTAAGTGCGCTCCCACAGAGGGAGCACCACTCAGCCAGAAGCCAGGCTCATGGCTGGTGAGCGCAGTGTGAGCCTCTCCCGCCTCTGCGGCAGCACGAAAGATGTCCGACTGATGGCCTAGGCCCGCTCCCTAGGGGCAGCGGGCCTAGGCCATCAGTCAGACATCCCCCCAAGGACTCCCGGACTGTGAGAGGGCACAGGCTGGGCTGAGGGACCCCTGAGTGCACAAATTTCATGCACTGGGCCTCTAGTGAGTAGATAATTTTAAGAGGGACAAAGAGGGAAGGTCATATAGGTTCTTAGAAGCCATAATAATCTTTTGGTTTTATTTGATTTTTGTGTGTGTGTGGTTGAGAGAAAAAGAAAGAGAGACAGAGAGAGAGAGGGGGAGATTTACTGGAATGAAAAAAAATGAAAACCATGAATCTGATTTAAGGAAGTGATTCATATAAACTAATTCTATTTTGGGGGAAAAATCACTCTGGTTGTTATGTGGAACATGGATTCTAAAGGTGAGAGAGATTCAGGGACACTGAGGAGGAAGCTACTAAAGTAATTCAAGTGGTCAACAGTGGTGGTTTGAACTAATATGTTAACAGAAAAGATGGAGATTATAGAATCTACAGATCGCTTGCATGAAGGGGGTGAGAGAGAAATAGAGGAAATAATTTTGTTGCAATCAAGCATACAAAAGGTAACTCTATTGACCACTGTGGAGTATACTGGAAAAGGCAAGGTGAGAGGATGGATAAATAGTGGATGGCTCAGAGAGAAATAGAGAATTTTATTTGGACCATAAAACATTTTAAATGGATTCTTTGGCACAATGATGGTAAGGAAAAGCAAGCATTTGAATATTAGATTTGAAAAGACAGTGAAAAATTAGGAATGGAAATGTCATTGTGAGAGTGTTTACCTATAACTTACCTGTAAACCCATTTGACTAGGTAACTACTCAGAAAGTACAGACAGAAGAAAGAAATAAGGACTCATTATTGTAGAATGGTAAACTCATTAAGGCAGTATCCATGGCAATGTCTAGGAAAATATGCTTTGTGAGTTCACTTATAGTGTACTGATGCATAAGTTTATTTAAAACAATAATTTGAAGTATAATAGAGAAAAATAATAGAATGATAGTTAGAGTTTCAAATTCACACGTATAATTGAGGCAAAATGATATAATGGCTATATATTTCAAATTATTGCCCTATTAGGTTTTCTTAAGAAAATGTCTGATGTATTACTAAGTATAAACTGTAATGTTTTGCAGTAAAAAGGAGGAAATAGCTGCAGAATATAAACATTTCTATAAACAATGAGGTTACACTGAAGTTAATGTGAAGCACCACTGTTGTCAATGTGTTTTATGCTAATACCATAGATTATCAATTATACAACGTTTTCTAATTGCATATGTATTTTAGTTTCCTTACTGTTTTTAAACAGCCTCCCTATTCAAATTTGACTTTTCTCTTCTTGAATTGTGTTCTTTAAGGAATGGAGACATTTGTGGTTAATGCAAGGAAAATTAGTCTTAAACAGCATAAATTTAAATTAATTCCTAGGGGGGAATTGCTTTTTTTTTTTTAAGACCTGTGTGTTGAGGATGAAAGTTTGTGGGCACTATTGAGCCAAAATATCTGTGAGGCCAGCCTTGGGTTGTCACTATTAAGGAATGATAAATGATTGTCCTTTCCTTGTCAGTGAAGACAAATGATAGGGAATTGTCATATCAGATCTGCATAGGTCAGAGATATTGCCCAATATCAAGCTTTACTGATAATTTCAAGGACACAATAATCTATGGAAAAATATAAAGGAGAAAGAGGTTCAGGGTATTCAGTACAGCTTCCCAGTTCCCCACAGTATGCATCTCTAGCCCATGTCTAAAGAATGGATCCCAAGTAAGACAGACAGTCACCTATTTAAAAAAAGTTTTATTTAGGGTATGAAGCATCCCCATTATGTACTCACATAGCTTAGGAGACATTTTCCAGAGAGCATGCCTCACTAATCATAGGTTCTATATTTAATAACCAAAGGCAACCCTAAACCATGGATAGTCCACTAAAGAATTTTAAAGGTAAGTACTGTCCTTCTATCAAATAACATTAGTTTGTCATAGGGTTTTTTGTGTGTTTTTTTCCCAGCATGCTTATAACAATATAGGTCATGTTCACATCCCTAATTTCAACCTCTCTCCAGTAATGTGAAGGAAATATATTGTAAGTGAACTATTGAACTTCCTAGTCAATCATCTGTCCTCAGTCAATATTACCACACTATATATTTCTAAGATGTATTTCCAATTTTTGTCTTATAATTTGTGTTATATTTTTTACCAAGATTAATTTTATTAACATCTTGACAATAAATTGGATTTGGCTCATACCATTTTAATAGGATTTTTCTTTGCAATGCTTTTTAACATGATGATATGCCTACAGAGTTATTTTAATATTATTCTGTCAGTGCAATTATTCTTATTCCTCCAGTGGCTTCAGTCAGTTGAACATTTTCATACATATTGATATAAGCATTTATTGAATGTGTAATTTTTATAAGTCCAAATTTACTTCCTTTTCTGGACAGTTTTCTGAAGTCTTTTGTCAAGTGGTGACTTCAATTCAGATCATAAAATATTTTCTCACTCTGGAGAGTTATTTACAATAGTCTGGTTTTAATTGAATTCTATAAATTAATTTGCAAACCATTTGTTCATCCTATAGCTTTGTCAGAGAGATTAATGTAGTAATTTCCTGTTGTGCCATACATTCTAACTGACTGAGATGGTGCCCAAACAACATTATTCTGTGAATTTTGGATTATATTTGGTTTGTAGATATAATAATATCCCCGTTAATATAGGGGAGGGTTTAGGGCACTGGCTTCCAGGTGTAATGACAAAGTTTTGCCTCTCTTTCTAATCAAACCCAAAATGTAAACCATAGTGAAGACTTTTTAAAATGTTTTTGTAATATTCTGGACTTTAAAAACAATGATAAAAGTCACAATTTTCTGTAATGTACTACTATTACTGAGGCTAATATAGTGTTCATACAATTGAATTGCCTTTGGCTCCCTAAACCACACAGTTACTGACCGGCCTTTGAAGCCACCAGAAAATACGACACCTGATAGTTTTTCCTTATACTGAATAAGCCCCTTTCTACCACTGTTGACAGCTCTGTTAAAGTTTTTACTGAATTAATTGATTTAAGTAGGGCTTTGTTTGCTCTCTAGATAAATGTCCAGGCATTGGAGAAGAGCTTTTTCTAATGTTCCTGTCTACGTTATTAAGACTTTTTCATCATGCCAACAACATTTTAGGAATGTTATTTTACTCCTATTCAGAACCCACCGAGCTCTTAACATAGCCACAGAATATTTGAAACAGTGGGGCCAGTGTTTATAAAGTCAGTGCATCTATTGTTGCAGTGGTAAAATGAGCAGAAGTTGAGTGCTTCTTCTGTGGGGGTAACAAGTCCTGAGCTTCTCCCTCCTCTTGCCATTGGTCATCATTAGATCTCAGAGGGATAACTAAGAGTATAGTTCTGTTGCCGAGACACTCACTTGAAAATTGCACAGTTGCATCCCTCCCTGGTATACTAACCTTTTCCTTTTGTTATATCTCTCATTTCTATTTATTATTATTTTTTCCACCCAAGGTTGACTATTAGCTTAGGAGGCATGTTATCTACCTACGGAGATGGTAATAAAAGAAGCCTTACTCACACTTCTCAGCCATTCTCCACCCGCATCTCTGGGCAGATTAGGGATTTGACAGGTAAAGGATCTAGGACAAGCCTGTTGCTTGGTAATGGAATTGCATTTATAGGTAGCTGTAGTAGGCCATGAGGGTTGATGTTATGACTCAACTCAAAATACTTTAGAAATAATGTTCTGGTAAATTTAATTACATCAAAATTAGGCCTTAAGCATTCACTACATATATAAAAATTTTTAATAGGTCTGGCATTGCTGCATAAGGAATAATGGGGAAAATGTTTCATACATAGAAAAATGGGGTGTTTCATAATTGCATCCCTCCACTCCTCTATTCCTAGCTCTATATTCTAAAAACAATACAGTGATGTCTCACTTTTCCTCCTCTGAATTTCAAACTTAGAACATGTTCATTTAAATGATTAAGCCAAACCATAGAGCCTTTTAGTCACCCATTTTTTTAATAATCTTTATTGTTCAGATTATTACAATTGTTCACCTTTTTTTCCCCCCATAGGTGCCCTTCACCCGGTTCCCACCCCACCCACTGCCCTTACCCGCCCCTCCCCCGCCACTGCCCTCATCCATAGGTGTATGATTTTTGTCTAGTCTCTTCCCGCACCCCCCACGCCCCTTTCCCCCAAGAACTGTCAGTCCACTCCCTTTTTATGCCCCTGGTTCTATTATATTCAGCAATTTATTCTGTTCGTTAGATTTTTTATTCATTTGATTTTTAGATTCACTTGTTGATAGATATGTATTTGTTGTCACTTTGTTGATCATAATTTTTATCTTTACCTTTTTCTTCTTCTTCCTCTTCTTAAAGGATACCCTTCAGCATTTCATGTAATACTGGTTTTGCGGTGATGATCTCCTTTAGCTTTTTCTTATCTGTGAAGCTCTTTATCTGACCTTCAATTCTGAATGATAGCTTTGCTGGGTAAAGTAATCTTGGTTGTAGGTTCTTGCTATTCATTTGAATATTTCTTGCCTGCATAGTTTCTGTTGAGAAATCAGCTGACAGTTGTGTGGGTACTCCCTTGTACGTAACTGTTTTTCTCTTGCTGCTTTTAATATTCTCTCTTTGTCTTTTGCCCTTGGCATTTTAAATATGATGTGTCTTGGTGTGGTCCTCTTTGGATTCCTTATGTTAGGGGTTATCTGTGCTTCCTGGACTTGTAAGTCTATTTCGTTCACCAGGTGGGGGAAGTTTTTTGTCATTATTTCTTCAAATAGGTTTTCAATATCTTGCTCTCTCTCTTCTTCTGGCACCCCTATAATTCAGATGTTGGTATGCTTGAAGTTGTCCCAGAGGCTCCTTGCACTGTCTTCATATTTTTGGATTCTTTTTTCATTTTGCTTTTCTGGTTGGGTGTTTTTTGCTTCTTCATATTTCAAATCTTTGACTTGTTTCTCGGGATCCTCTAGTCTGCTGTTGGATCTCTGTATATTATTCTTTGTTTCAGTCAGTATATGCTTAATTTCTAATTGGTCCTTTTTCATATCATTGAGGGTCTCACTATATTTCTTGGAGGTTTCTAGAAGATTCTTGAGTAACCTTATAACCATGGTTTTGAACTCTATATCCAGTAGTTTGCTTTCCTCCATTTCTTCATTTGTGACCTGTTTCTTTGTCTCCACATTTTGGCTGCTTACCTGTGTTGGTAGGGTGGCTTTGTGTGCTAGGTGTCCTATAGGGCCCAGTGGCTCAGCCTCCCTAATTACCTGAGGTGGACACTCTTTTTTTTTTTTTTTTTTTTTTTTTTTTTTTTAAATAATTGGGGAGGTAGTATTTTTTTTTATATATATTTTATTGATATTTTTACAGAAAGGAAGGGAGAGGGATAGAAAGCTAGAAACATCAATGAGAGAGAAACATCGATCAGCTGCCTCCTGCACACCCCCCACTGGGGATGTGCCCGCAGCCAAGGTACATGCCCTTGACCGGAATCGAACCCGGGACCCTTCAGTCCGCAGGCCGACGCTCTATCCACTGAGCCAAACCGGTTTCGGCGAGGTGGACACTCTTGGTGCACCCCTTTGTGGGCTGTGTGCACAGTTTTGTTGTAGTTAAGCCTTGATTGCTGTTGGTATCACTGGGAGGAATTAACCCTCCAGGTCAATTGGCTGTGAGGACCAGTTATGTCTACAATGGGAGAACTTCTATGCTGGAGACACCCTTAACGGGGCAGGACTTGCTTCAGTAGGTCTTTGGCACTCATTGAGTCTGCCCCCTGAGTGTGTCTCTTATGTATGTGAAGAGTTGTAATCTGGATGATCTCACTCTGACCACTGGCTCTTGGATACACTGGCTCTTGGATCTCCAAGGAGGTGCAAAGTCAGCCACTGCCTGAAGTCACCCAGCAGGAGCTACAGAGAGATCTGCAGATTCCTCCTCTTTGTTTGGGGTTTGGAGGTGCCCAGATGAGGTCCAGCTGTGAAGCAATGCAAGCTGCTGTGGGGCCTTGGGCCTTCTTTTGGAAGCTCTGGGGCTCTCTGACCCATTTGCAACTTGTTAGGTTTTTAGATTGAATAAGAGGCCATTCATATGCAAAAGCCTCTGTGCACAACTTGGGTGGGGTTGTAAATTGGGTGGGGCGGGCTCTCAGGAAATCACCAGGGCGGAGCAAACAGCAATGGCTGCCCGTCAGCCCTGCCCTGAAGAGGACCCCGGATCTCTGTGTCCTGTGGCACCATGCAGGAACAATGATCGCTGCAAGCACCTCTGAGAGAAAGCTGCCCTCACATTCCGGCCCGAAGCCAGACAGTCAGTTTCTCTCCATATGAGTCTGGGTCCCCCGAGTCTCTCCCAGAACTGGAGTTCAGAGCAGTCGGGAGCTTGTATCTCCCTCCTGATAGAAAAAGACAACAGCGTACTCAGTTGCCAGCCCCTTTCGTGCACGCCTCCGTACCTCCACACTTCCACACCTCTGCACCTCCTACTGGACTCAATGTGCTTTTCTCTTTCCTTCTATTGTAGAATTTCCACTCAGCCAGCCTTCCTGTGGTTCTGGATGATATTCATTTTGTCTTTTAGTTGTAGTTTTGATATGGTTGTGCATGGCAGCAAGTTCAGGTGTTTACCTATGCCACCATCTTGGTTGTCCCTAGTCACCCATTTTTAATACCAAGTGTTTCCATTGCCTGTTGAATAGAGTACTTCTCTGTAAGTTCTGTGATACACTCATAAAAGATGTTTCCTTGGTTCTTTCTGTATAATAATAACAGTGAAAAAATATGTAACTTACTCAAAAAGAAAAATCTTTCTTTAAGACTGACGCTCCACATGCTATTCTTAAAAATATATTGGTATATTTGAACATTATTAAAATATCAAAAATAAATGTTTAGTAAGTATTAATAGTTATTTTTAGCAACTATCAGCAATAGATCTTATGTATTTTCTCATCAAATACTGAATAAGATATTAGAATATTTCAAATACTAAAGCATGAATTTGTGCACGGTGGGGTCCCTTGGCCTGGCTGGTGATTGGGGCCATCTTGCCCAGTCCCAATCAGGCTGATCTGGGCCAGCTGGCTGGGTGGAGGGACCTCGGGAGGGTGGCCAAATGCAGGAGTTTGGCTGTGGGAGCTCACTGACAACCAGGGGCAGCACCTGCATTGAGTGTCTGCCCCCTGGTGGTCAGTGCACATCATAGCTCCCAGCCGGTCATCTGGTCACCCAGTAGTAACAGTCACTTAGGCTTTTATATATAAAAATATTTTTAAAGATATATGGGTATTGCTGATAGTAACAGTTGGACATTATGGAATACTTTCACAATTAAAAGTCCTGAAACAAAATTTAAAACAAGCAAATAATAATAAAAAAAAATAAACAAATAAAACCACACCTAACTTTTAAAGAAAAACTGATTAGGAATGAATTTTACAAATTTTACTTTCAAATGTTGTATTAGTCTGGGTTCTCTCAAGAATCAGAGAATCAGGTATATCATATATATATGAAATTGGTTTATGTGATTATGGAATATGGGAAGTCCCAAGATCTGCAGTTGGTGGACTGGAGACATAGAAGAGCCAAAATATAGTTTCATGCTGAGTCTGAAGGCTTGGGAAGCAGGAGAGCTGAAGGTTCAAGTTCCAGTCTGAGGTTGAGTCTAAGGACAGAAGAAGATGGATGTCCCAGAACAAGCACACCCAGACAGAGTGAACGTCTCTCTTAACTCAGCCTTTGATTGTATTCAAGCCTTCAATGGATTCAGGGGTCCTCAAACTTTTTAAACAGGGGGCCAGTTCACTGTCACTTAGACCGTTGGAGGGCCGGACTATAGTTTAAAAAAAAAAAAACTATGAACAAATTCCTATGCGCACTGCGAGCCGGGGACGAGTTGGCTGCTAAGCAGGACAGGCAGCGGCACCCGGCGGGCTGGATAAATGTCCTCGGTTGGCCGCATGTGGCCCACGGGCCGTAGTTTGAGGACGCCTGGATTAAATGATTCATGCCCACACTGGGGAGAATAATCTGCTTTATATGGTTCACCAGTGCAAATATTAATCTCACCCTCAAAGACCCATCCAGAATAATGTTTAACTGAATATATGAGGATTGCATGATGCAAACTGACAGAAAATTAACCATCACAAGTCTACCCCTTGTCAATTTCATACCCATACATGCTCCCCTAAACTATACTTAATCTCCAAATAAAGACAATAACAAGATGTGTAATTTCGCCTAACATGATACAACTATCCCGCATACTGAAGTCACATTGATCCAGCCCCCAAAAGAGGTAAAGTCATGTGTACTCCTCCCCTTGATATCCTGTAACTTCAATGCAATTGTGTAATATGAACAATTCTTAAATTCTATAATATAAAGTCAATTCATCTTATGTTGCGTGATAAAAGGAGAGAGAAAAATGATAATTGCTTCACTTATGCAGACATACAAATATATTCCTAACGAAGAAAGAGGACATATTTATGACAATTTATAGTCCTCATTTCCTATAACTAGTCATGAGATCATAGCTGGAATTTGTAACTACTTTCTTCCACTACCAAATCTTTGCCTTTACCAAGCACCTCATCAGGTTCAAAGACAATATATAGCAGACATCAGCTAGTTAAGACACAAGTTTCAGAATAGTGTTAGGTTTGCAAACACGTTAAGATTATTTTCCAATGCAAACACATTTTATCTGTTTCAAACACCCAATGAACAGCCTTATACACTAAGAAGTTTATTTCTAAGATGGGTATGGATCAGAAGAAGGAAGATAATTTATGAAAAAAAATCTTCATATTTTCATTAAATTATTAATGGCCAGTGGAAAAGTCATGCATGTTTTATTTCACTTGATATTTCATATATACATAAAATGTCAATTTAACAAAGTAAATGAGAACACTGTGTTTGAAAGAGTACCCTCCCAAAGTCCCATAGACAATACTATAGGAGATTAAAATTCTCTCTCTGATTGGTCTCTCTGATGACAGAACCTGTGCAACTACAATGTTATATTGAAAGGAGGTAAAATAACTTCAAAATCCAATATTTTTTTCCTAAACTTATCTCCATAATAAGTTGAGAAATTCCTTATATCCCTTCTTTTGAGTTTAGTAATTTTAAATATAATCAAGAATATATTAATATTTTACACTTAAGATCTAAGTTAATAACCTTATTTTTGTTAATGTAGTAGAGGTTTAAATAGTGGTAGCGTTCTATTAAAATATTTTAGATGCACTATTTTGAAAAAGATATATTTACTTTTGTTATATTTTAAATTTGGTCCATTATGGTGTAGAAATACAATTGTTTAAAATTTTTGAGAATGATAAAAATAATATACTTAGTTTTCCCACAGTGAAAATTAAGATAACCATTGCAATCTTTGTTCCAGTGCTGTCATGTGGAGATAAATTGATTTGCACCAACATTATTTTTTCTGTAATAACAATGCATATATTTATAGAACTCTTTTTTTTTTCCTACTTCTCTGAAGCTTCACACTGACCAAGATAAAGGAGATGGAAATTTAAAATACATATTAACAGGAGATGGGGCTGGCAGTATATTCGTTATAGATGAAAATACAGGAGATATTCATGCTGCAAAGAAATTAGACAGAGAAGAAAAATCCTTGTACATTCTTCGTGCCAAGGCTATAGACAGAAAGACTGGACGGCAGGTGGAACCTGAATCTGAATTTATCATTAAAATCCATGATATCAATGACAATGAACCAAAATTCACAAAAGACTTATACACTGCCAGTGTTCCTGAAATGTCTGGAGTAGGTAGGTATATGCTAATCCATGTAAACTAACTTGTTTGTTTGTTTGCTAAGATAATTATTATGAACACTCAGTCATGATATGCGACCTCTTTCAAGATAAGAACTATAGCCCTAGCTGGTTTGGCTCAGTGGATAGAGCATCAGCCTGTGGATTTAAGGGTCCTGGGTTCTCCAGGGTTCAATTCTGGACAAGGACACATGACCCGACTTTGGCCTCGATCCCCAGTAGGAAGTGTGCAGAAAGCAGCCCATCAATGATTCACTCTCATCACTGATGTTTCTAACTCTCTCTCCCTCTCCCTTCCTCTCTGAAATCAATAAAAATATATTTAAAAAAAATAAGAACTATAACTGAAAATTACTATTTAATGTTAGCTATCTCACTTCTAAATATTTTCAACAGTTTATATCTTAATGTTTCCTGCTATGTTGTTACTGATATCTAAAATGATCGCTATTGAGAATAATTATTTTATTGCATTTCAACTAACATTTTCACTTCTACTTAACTGCCATTCAAATGGCAGTCAAGTTGAGTATTTTTGTCTGAAATGAAAGGAATACAAAGAGTATTAGCAGTTTGGGCAGTTTTGTTCAAATTATTTTGCATAACAACTAATGCTCTTGCATTTGACAAATTTCTTTTGATCATCTCATTTGATCACTGAAACAACTTAATGTTGTAGGTATGGGAAACAGAACTTCAAATCCCCATTCTGTTAATTAGGAACCCAGGATTCAGAAAGATTAAACAACTGAATTAAGATCAAACAACCTGGTAGCATAACAACAACATTTCAGGTCTTTTTATGTTATTTAGTTACTATTGTGCAAACTGGAAATATCTGCTTCATTTTTAAGGCTACCCATAGTTTTAAATACCATCAGTTATGCAATAATTTTTATTTGCATGTCTGACTACATTTAGTTCTATTTATGTGAAAGGTTTTGATTTGTTAATGAGATAAGAGCTGATTCTTAAATCATATATTTCTTAAAACAAACAAACAAAAAAAACAAACACAAAATTCAGTGAAGTAAGCTTTCATAATATCCGAACTATGCAACTGATTTTCACAAATTGATGCTATTTAGTTGAATACTATTTTAAAATCAGCTTTAAGTCTATAAGTTTGACATTATTATAGTTAATACATGTTTCAGTCTGAAATAAGTTCTTTATGCGGAAAAATAAATTTATATTCACCTTTACTGAGTGATTGATGTTAAATGTTTTGTGCCATGTAGTCAGAAGAACTAAGAGTTTGTATAAAAGTTATAATTTCCTCTAACATCAAAGGAAATCTCATCTGTGTGAGAAAACTGCAGTTCTTCTGCCTTTTCAGGCATTCATTTCAGTAAAATGAAAGAGACTTCTCAAATTAGATGGGACTCCTATGCAATCATAAAGCCTAGGATGAAATGTAAGCAGTTGTGTTCTCTGTAATACTTTTAAATATCTATTATCCTGGCACAGTTCCATGAAAAGTACTGGACTGGTCCATAGAGGTCAACCAGTGGGCCAGTGTAAACCTACATCATGATCTCTTTGTGGGCTTACATTTGAGATGAAGATATATCTAAAAACTGTATGCATACAAGTTCTTTGTTTGATCTTCTCCCACCCCCTCACCCTCAATAGGGCAGTGAAAGCCTGGGGTGGAGGGGTGGGGGCAGAGTAGAAGAGGTCAATGAGGTAAAAAAGGGGACATGTAACAATAAAGATTTTTTTTAATGGAAAATAAAAGATCTAAGCATCTAAAATTTATACTCTTTATCTCAACTTCCTATTCATGAGCATTCTAAAGCAGTTTGATTTTCCACCCTTTAATTTTTTTTTAAATATATTTTTTTTATTGATTTCAGAGAGGGAGAGAGAGGGAGGGAGAGATAGAAACATCAATGTTGAGAGAAAATCATTGATTGGCTGATTCCTGCAAACCCTACGGGGGATCGAGCCTGAAACCCAGGCATATGCCCAGACTAAACTGTGACCTCCTGGTTCATAGGTCAATGCTCAACTACTGTGCCATGCTGGCCACGCAACACCTTTTTATTTTTTAAAAAATGTCACTGTTTTTCTTGTATATATGTTATTTTCCAGAGATTTTGACACTTAATAGTACACAAACTTCCATTTTTCTTCTCCAAAAACATGATATACCCATAGGAGTAAAAAGTACAATTGAGAAGACAGAAATATTTGAATATGATAAATTTTGATAATAACTGATTTAAATTTGTATAATTTCAGATTTTCAAAACATTATTTCATTTTAAAAAACACAATATTTATTAGAGACTATTTTTTAAATTGTTGACACTATAATACCTTCACCCAACCATCACCCGCTCTCCCCTGGCCTTCACCACACTGTTGTCTGTGTCTATGGGAAAGATATATATGTCCTTTGGCTAATCTGATATTTGAACTGAATAGCATGTGCTTTCTCTTATATTATTTTGCATATTCAATGGAAGATTGTCATCTGTACATGAGTAGTCAAAAGTAGGTTTACAGTTATAATACAAAAAAAAAATAATACCTAGAATAATTAACAGGTAAAAATACAAGAATATATTCTGTTTCAAGTACTCACAACTGTAAACCTACTTTTGCCAACCCCTGCAAACCTAATTCAAATATTTTCTTTCTCATATGAAATACAAATACAGTCGAGATCCTATTAGAATTTATTACAGGACTGGAGTAAGCATGTCTATAGAGGTTTTCCTCTTTTTTAAAAGCCCTTCTCTTGTTCAATAGCCATAATAAAATATAGAATATATAAGTTTATGAATGGAAGAAGGCTTACAGCTTATCTTGTCTAAAAATCCCTTCCCATTAGGCAATCTATATTTCATTTACAAAAGACAGATTATAGGCAGTACACTTTTTTATTATTGCAGAATTAAAAATCAGAGAAAGGTGGGGAAAATGGGAGGGTGGATGGGAAGAGATCAACCAAAGAACTTATATGCATACTAGAGGCCCGGTGCATGAAATTTGTGCATGGGGGGTGTCCCTCAGCCCAGCCTGAACCCTCTCCAATCTGGGACCCCTCGAAGGATGTCCTGGGATCGGGCCTAAATGGGCAATCGGACATCCCTCTCACAATCCAGGACTGCTAGCTCCCAACCACTCGCCTGCCTGCCTGCCTGATTGCCCCTAACCACTTCTGCCTGCCAGCCTGATCACCCCCTAACCACTCCCCTGCCAGCCTGATCGACGCCTAACTGCTCCCCTGCAGGTCTGGTCACCCCTAACTGCCCTTCCCTGCTGGCCTGGTCACCCACAACTGCCCTCCCCTGCAGGCCATCTTGTGGTGTCCATCTTGTGTCCACATGGGGGTGGCCATCTTTGAACACATGGGGGCGGCCATCTTGTGTGTTGGAGTGATGGTCAATTTGCATATTACCTCTTTATTATATAGGAGAATATGCATAACCCATGGACACAGACCAATAGGATGGTGAGGGCCTGGGGCGGTGTTGGGGAGGGGTAGTAGAGGTCAATGGGGGGGAAGAACATATATAATATTTTCAACAATAAAGATTTTTTTTAAATTAATCAGAAAAAATCAGAATTTGGACCATTGCCAGTTGCATTTCCTCCACCTCTAAAATTACAAAAACAAAACAAAACAAAACAACACAACAAAACAAAAAACAACCTGAAAAACAGAGCAGGCAACAGTGTGGCTCTTGTGGAAGCTTTTGGTAATAATAAATAAAGATAAGAACTATAGGTAAATCTTGGTCCCAGTTATAGAGGTAGTAATTATCCTTTATTGTTAATATTGACATCACTGGATTAATTACTTCCTCCTTGGGCCACCCATAGACTTCGCATGTGTATCTAACTTTAAATATATACAATATTTACATGTAGAAGATACAACACTTGGTATAATAAAATATTTTAATTCATAAGGATGAGCCCCAAAGAGTTAAACTGACTTGCTCCAAAACACAAAGAGATGGTTTTTTACTGTACTGGGTTTTTTTAAGGTTGATAAATACAGTAATAGCTGGAGAGATATAATGCTTTACTATTTTTCTCTACTGTAAAAGAGTTATGCTTAGACAAAGCTTAGTTTGAAAAACTTCTAATTTTATGATATTCTTGGTAACTCCTCAAAAGCATCACTTTCCTTATCTTATTATTTAATTCAAATCTCCCCCCATCAATAATTTTTTGCTCATTAAAAAAAATAAATATAAATTGATGATAATTTTGAAGATGTGATTTTTCTCTGCTTTTTCCTGTACAAATAACCATTTACAGAGGGAAACTAAAGGGTGAGAGTTATGAAGCCTGTCAGACTATGTGTAACTCAAACTGTCAGTTAAATCCCACAATAATCAAATAATAAAGATGCCTCTATAATTGACGTAGTACACAGTGATTTAATTCTAATATTAATTTTATTATATTAGTAATTTTTATTTAAATTAAAGTGTTAAAAGACTATTATTATTAACTTTGGGGGTAAATAACATCTAATAAAAACTAAATTTCTTTTTTAGAATTCACCTTCTTTTCATTATTTTCCTCTGATATTCTATATACTGTTGTCTTGCTGTTTATTTTTGTCTTAATATACTTGTCTTTTCTTTTTCTCTCTCACCAACTCTTCTCCTTGCTTTTTCGCTCTGCCCACGTTTCTCTCAAAATCAGGTCATAGTTCATTTTAATTCTCAGAGACATGTGCATATCCCCCTGTTTAGTGAAAATCCAATATTTCCAATTAACTCTTGGAATCTGATACATATTAGCATCTTCAACAATAAAGATATTTTTAAAGTTATGAAAATAAAAAGGAGTGAAAGAGAAAAGTAAAGTTTTTTGGAGGTAGTATCATTTAAGCAAATTTCTTCCAACTAAGCATGGTCTAACGCACCACATTACCAGCAGTCATTTTTCAGAAGGATAGCTTCTAATTGAGAAGTATTTAATTGTCTGTGTCTGGGTGGGCATTTGTGTAGGTACGTCTGTTATACAAGTGACTGCAACTGATGCAGATGATGCCAACTATGGAAATAGTGCCAAAGTGGTCTACAGCATATTGCAAGGACAGCCATATTTCTCAGTGGACCCAGAATCAGGTACAACCTTTAATACTTGGTCCCTTTCTCATTATATAATGCATCTGGAGGCACAGTTAATATGTGTATATTTTTGGTATTTTAAAAGCTATCTATTTAGTATCCTGTAATTTATTTATTTATTTTTAAAATATATTTTATTGCTTTCTTACAGAGAGGAAGGGAGAGGGAGAGAGACTTAGAAACATCGATGAGAGAGAAACATCGATCAGCTGCCTCCTGTACACCCCCCACTGGGGATGCGCCCGCAACCAAGGTACATGCCCTTGACCGGAATCGAACCTGGGACCCTTGAGTCCACAGGCTGATGCTCTATCCACTGAGCCAAACTAGTTCGGGCAGTGTCCTGTAATTTAAATAGATTATTTGAATCAACTCTGGACTATTTGTTGAGTTTAAATTTATGACTCTAAATACAAAATGTCAGCACTTTATGTGTTCTACTCAAACCTAATGAATGTGACAATCATTAAAATTGAACTTATTCGTCTGATGATTTTTGGAGTTAAAATTTTTTATTCATCAAAAGGATAAATTGATTTAGGAAAACTCATTTCCTAAGCAGTAGCCAATGGAAGAATTCTTTTTGTTCTGTCAATAATGTTAAAGTGGTTTTAGATTGAAATATGTATTTACGTACACTGACATTTTCTCTGTTTGTTATGATTAACTTCTGTAAAATGGACCTTGAATAGCTCCATTTTTAAAATCAGTGATTAAATGATAAAATATTTATTTCCTTTTCCAAAAGGCATAATAAAAACCGCATTACCAGACATGAGCAGAGAAAACAGAGAGAAGTACCAAGTGGTTATACAAGCCAAAGACATGGGCGGCCAGATGGGAGGCCTTTCTGGAACCACCACAGTGCACATCACTCTGACGGATGTCAACAACAACCCGCCTCGATTTCCCCAGAGTAAGAAAGGTCTCAGGGAGCTCATGTTGGAAGGCTTCTCCAACACACTACAAAGAGAGGCCAATACTTGTAATAGTGGTTTCACGGCTAGTTTATACATAAGGGCATAACACTTATCCCTGAAATATATCACAATTCCCCACAAATTGAAAGTCATTATGATCATTTTCATCAGTGAGTAGGTAGTAAGAAGCACACACACACACACACACACACACACACACACACACACACACATACACACACACAGAAATGATGTCCTTTTGGCAACTTTAATGATCCTCTTCTACCTTTAGAAGAGCTTTAAAGTTTCCCAGACTATCATTCTCAACCTTCACTAAGATCAACTTGTTTTGTTTCTTATTTATTTCCTGGTTAGGAGTGTGGACTCTCAAATCTGACTGCCTGGCTTCAAATCCCATGTCTATCATGTGTCTTTCCTCCATTCTCTTGTCTGTACATAAGAATTATAATCCCTTGTTTAACTGATTCTAAAACACAGACTGGGTGTTTTAACAATCCTTGAAATCAAGCACTATATTAAAATCACTGTATGTTGGTTCAATTACAGCATTTTTTCCCTTTTTTTTAGTGGCCCCTACAGTTATAGCACACCTTGGTTGTGATGGCATTGTGAGAATGTTAAAGTTTGCTGGAATCTGCTTCCACTGGTGAAGGTTAAATCAGTCAGTGCTCTTTCAGTCATCATCGTCTTGTAAGCCATGAGGTCCTACAAAAGCAGATTCCCAGGCTTTGCTAAAAATGCTTTCATTCTGCAGGAAATAAACATATAAAGGCCCCTATCTTAAAATGTTCAATTAAGGACCTCAAATTTAAATTTATGATATTGATTCCAATATAGTAAAGCATTTTTCCAGGCTAAACAAACTTAAAATATTTGATGATTCAGCTTAGGATGGTGGACGTAAACATAAAATGAAAGTTTAAAAAAATAAAGTTTGCTAAAAAACATAATTAATAAGCTGAATAAACATAAATCTAAACTTTGAGTTTTCTTCAATATAAATCAAGAGTATGGTTTAATGAATTCTCAAATGGCTTGCCATTCTATAATTATATAATATATACTGTAAACTTGCAAAAGTTTTAGAACTATAATAGTAATAGTTAAGATGTTCAAGAACTAGCCCCTGAGCTAAGCATATTAAAGACATAATTTCATGCTATCCTCATAACAAACCTGTGAATCTATTGCTATCATTATCATTTTATAGATATTGAAATCAAGGGTTAGAGAATTTAACTAACTTGGCCAATGAGGGCAATTTAAGTCCAGGCAGTTATAGTTAAAAGTTCTTCTTAAAAAAAAAAAAAAAAAAAAATATATATATATATATATATATATATATATATATCCTATATAATAAAGAGGTAATATGCAAATTGACCATCACTCCAACACACAAGATGGCCGCCCCCATGTGGTCAAAGATGGCCACCCCCATGTGGACACAAGATGGCCACCACAAGATGGTCAGCAGGGGAGGGCAGTTAGAGGCGACCAGACCTGCAGGGGAGGGCAGTTAGGGGTGAACAGGCCTGCAGGGAAGGGCAGTTAGGGGTGACTGGGCCTACAGAGGAGGGCAGTTGGGGGCAACCAGGCTTGCAGGGGAGGGCAGTTAGGGGTGACCAGGCTGGCAAGGAAGGGAAGTTAGGCGTCACCAGGCCGGCAGGGGAGGGCAGTTGGGGGTGACCAGGCCAGCAGGGGAGGGCAGTTGGGGCAATGGGCTGGCAGGGGAGCAGTTAGGTGTCGATCAGGCTGGCAGGGGAGTGGTTAGGGGTGATCAGGCTGGCAGGCAGAAGTGGTTAGGGGCAATCAGGCAGGCTGGCAGGCGAGCGGTTGGGAGCCAGCAGTCCTGGATTATGATCAGGCCTAAATGGATAGTCAGACATCCCTCGAGGGGTCCCAGATTGGAGAGGGTGCAGGCTGGGCTGAGGGACACACACCCCCGTGCACAAAGTTCGTGCACTGGGCCTCTAGTATATATGTGTATATATATATATATATATATATATATATATATATATATATATATATATATATTTGTATTCATTTCAGATAGGAAGGGAGAGGGAGAGAGAGAGATAGAAACATATTAAATGTTTAAAAAACATTTCTAACTTTCATTGACACAATTTTGTAAGTTTTTTCCTATTTGTATTTTGAATAAATAGTCAAAAACTAAAATGCTTTCAGAGATAGCCCATAAAATATAATGGTTGGCTAGAACTGCAGGAAACAGAAGTATTCAGATCCCACTTGAAGGCATCAACATGTTAAAATGTATCAGTTAATTTTTCTATCCCTGATTTAGAATATAAAAATAAGTGCTTAAGAGGGCAAGAAATCAAATATGCACTGCTTATCTAGCGCTTTCAACATCTTCATTACACATTTTTATTTTTATTAAATTATTTAAAAGATTTATTTGGTTCTTGCCCTAAGTCAGAGTTCTGGATTCTGATATTAGGCCTACCATCAATTATCTAAATGACCTTGGGACATTCACTTAATCTTTCTGGAACTTATATTTCTCAATTACAAAATGAGACTGTTCTGCCTTTATAAATTATGTTTCCAACTTAATAAATCTATAATTTTTGACAGCTTACAACTCAATATGATGAAAAACTCTCCCAATTTAAAATTAATTTATTTAAGTGAAAAAGGCAAAGGAAATAAAGGATTTTTGTTATCGAGAGATGAAATGTCAAGAGCTCTGATTTAATTTTCAGGTACGTATCAATTTAATTCTCCCGAGTCTGTCCCTCCTGGAACGCATCTTGGAAGGATAAAAGCCAATGACCCCGATGTGGGGGAAAATGCTGAGATGGAATACAGCATTGCTGAAGGAGACGGAGCTGACATGTTCGATGTCATCACTGACAAGGATACACAGGAAGGCATTATAACTGTCAAACAGGTTTCTTCTCCCTGTCTTCATTTTACCATTGAGCACTGTATGGTTGATTTTTGCTTTTCAGTTAAGGGAAGAAAAAAGCCTAGGATTTACTTTTCCATCCTTTACATGCTGTCTATCCTTCATGTAAGCGGGGATGCTTGTGATTACACTGCAAGGAAGTTAAGCGCCTTCATCATTGACACTTAAAAAGTGATATAAAAACTTGGCTGCTCGTGCTTATAAAGGCAACAATCAAACCAGGGTCAGCTAGCCTCTGCAGCACTATTTCATGTTTCTCCAAGGCATAAAAAGTAGGCATGCAGCCCTCACTTTATTTCATGCACTTTTTAGCATATTTAAATTGTGAAATGTGATGTTCTCTCCAAGGTGATGAGGCCTGAAGATGCTATGTATTTTTTGTTGGATTTCTTGATTTTTAATGCAGTGTGGGAGAACATTATAAAGCTTACATGGAATAATCCAGCTACATATTGATTATTTTCTACTGTCCCAATCGCTTGCTTTTATTCACCTCTTGCTTTCCACAGTGTTCAGATGAATGATATTTTTTTTCTTTTCGTAATACCAGTTTTAGAAATGTAGGACCTAAGGAAGTGACTTATATGAATAGTTTGAAAAAATCTCTATTTTTCCCCTCTAACTTTAACTTTGTATAAATTTAGTAATAATAATAGTAATAAAAATAATAAATAAACTATATATCCATGAGGGAACAAACCTGTGACCACCAAAATGTGAAATGTATTACTAAGAGGAAATCAGTACTAATGTGTATACCATAATATTTAATTACATCCTATAAATATGTGTAAAGTATAACAATATTTACTGACTTATTTGATATACCTGTGAAGTAATAATTAGGGAAGTTATTTAACCAGAATTTCTGGTTCCATTAAGAGATCTAGTTATTAAATATTGAATTTTTCTTCCATTGTTATGCCTACTATGCTATACTAATTTTTCTTATTTTATTTAACTTCAGAATTTAGATTTTGAAAACAAAATGCTATATACTTTAAGAGTGGATGCAAGTAACACACACCCAGATCCACGATTCCTACACCTGGGACCTTTCAAAGACACAGCTGTGGTCAAAATATCTGTGGAAGATATAGATGAGCCTCCTGTGTTCAGTAAAATTTCTTACCTGATAGAGGTCGATGAAGATGTAAAGGAGGGCAGCATCATTGGGCAAGTTACAGCATATGACCCAGATGCCACGAACAATTTCATACAGTAAGTATTTTAAGAAAATGTAAAGTTTGCAGAAAAACATAATAATCTTACCATTTACAAGCCGTGTGAAAAAAAATTTCATTGTACAATGCATGACCAAGTACAAACATTTTCATAGCACAGACTCTTCACTGGGCTGTCTTCTAAGTGCTCTGCAAATATTATTTAGTTTGACTCATCACTTTACAGGGTAGGTCCTATTATACAGTTCTGAAGATGGTAAGATGAAGGCACTGAACATTTAAATAACTTGATAAATTAGTCAGTGGCCAAGCTCAGTTTGAAAAATCAGGCTGTGGGTCTTCAGAGTCTGTGATTTTTAATCCCTTGGCTGTTGTGATTATATCTCATTGTCTCTCTTTGGTAAGTGATAGTTCAAATAATAAGTGATTTAAACAAATAAATTAGAAAAAACTTATTCTAGGAATTTTCTTAAAAGATACCTTGTTTTTCATGGGTGTCTTGCTGTTAGCATTACAAATGAAAATTAATTTTGTAAAGTAAAAATTTTCTAGATGTAATTTACTTATAGGATATTTTTCTTACATGATATTACCCTACTATCCCTCCTTTTTTTGATTAATGGAGGCTTTCGTAAATTTTATAATGCAGTCTTGATAACTTTAAATTTTTTGCACAAAAATATGACTGCTTTAGGTTCTTTGCATGTTCAGGAATTTTGCCATGAGATGAACTACCAATAGAAATTTTACTTGCCACTTTAGGAACAGCTTTTTGTCCAGTACAATTAAATTTTCTTGGATATTCACTTATTTCAATTAGCCTATTTAAATTAATCTGAAAACTTGATTATTATTTTACTGTCAAATTTAATTCTCTACCAACAATCTTAGTTTACCCTGTAAATATTAGTGGAAATGATTATTTGCATTCTTGAGTAGGCCCTGAGCATTCCTGGTGCTAGGCTGGATTTAGATATAGGACAGCTGCTGTCGGCCAAGTCTCTGTCTGTCCCCTGTGTCCCAATCTGAGCTGGGTGTGGGAATCAAAGCAGCCATGGGGGCAGGAGACCTCCCTCAGACGGGGTGAGGGTTCAGGCCCCTGTTGAAAAGATTTCTTTTGAAAACACTCAACCAGTTTGTACTGCTCACTCCTGCAGGAATGCCCACTGAATCTCCTTGCTCCTCCGCACTCAGGGCAGTGCCCCCACACCCTGATCCCCCCTCCTGACTGAGCCCCGCTGTGAGCTTCAGGTTAAAGGGCTGCATCCATGGCTTAGCTCAGCTTTTCTCCCTTCTCACCGCCCCAGGTTGCTTCCCTTTGCTCACTTGTAGATGTCTCAACTCACAGATTTCTCAGATATGTTTGCATTGATCAGGAAACCATGTGTTGAGTCATAGCAGTTCAGATTGTTGAGACTTCAAGGGGAGAGACCGCAGGGATCTCTCAGGCCACCTTTCCTCTGATGTCCCACCCACTACTTTCAAAACATGGCTTTTATCCCGCAGAATTTGGTCTCATTTCTCTTTGCTTTTTCCATTGCCCACAATATGGAATTACATAAGCTCACACTATAAACATGTTTGCTTAGAAAATGATAGCTCTATTTCTATTCTTCTCTTTAAACATAAGTATTGAGATAGTATTGACCAAAAAGAACTGCACAATTATAAATTATATGATTCAGTAAATGCTGAAGTTTTAATACACCCAATAACGCATCACCCAAATCAGTATAATGTACAAATATCTTATCATTTCCTCATGTTCCTTTGCAATATCTTCCTCTCAAACTTCTTGGAACCTAACCACACTTCCAGCCAAACACCAGTCTGCTTTCTGTCAATACTGATCTGATTAAATTAGATTTTCTTGAATTTATACAAATGAAATCATGCAGTGCTTATTCTCTGTAGTCTAACTTCTTTCACTTAGCATAACTGACATACTGTCATGTAGGTGACACATCATTAATAAAAATTCAGCTTGTTTGGAGACATACACACACACACACACACACACACACACACACACACATATTCTGCCGTATATCTGACATCATGAGGACACATTTGTAGGAGTAAATTTTCTGGGTCAAAAACTGATAGTGAAATTTGTAACCTTGCTTCACGGTATATAAAAGTGGCTGGTAAATTTTTAAGTTCATAGCTATCCCAGAAACATTTGCTTTTTATGTGGTATCAACTCTTGAAAAAAAAAATGAATAGCAATTTTACCTATAAAATCTGAAGAATCATGACAGAAGAAAAATATTGAGAACAAATTAATCTGACATTATGTTCCTAAAATTATGCTGCTACATCTGCCAATGTATAAAGCCATCCTTGAAATATAGCATATAGGTTGCTTTCTGTTAGCATAGAAATGTATGAAATAAATATCCAATCATAGTGTGAAAATGCAGCAATAAAAGGAGGCAACATTGTCATCCCAAGCGTTTAGAAGGATGACTGATCTCCAGAGCAGAAATAGGTTATGATAAGCATCATGGAGAAACATTTCACAGGGTAAGCTTGGGAACTAATTCTCACCCATCAGTAAATCTGCTCATCAAACATATTTTCTGAAATACATCTGCCACTTGCAACATGTGATTATGGGTACAATTAACAGCTGTTGTTAGCTCTGCTTCACCTCATTAGTAATCATGGATTCCCAAGTTATAGGGTTGATTATAGCTTTACAGGTTCTGAAAAAACACGTCTCATTTCACACCTATTTAATGCTGAACATATTTAAAGTTCAATGAATTTTTGAAGAACTTTTTGTTTTTACTGAAGTCAAATTGAGAGTAAGTCCAACGCAAACTTGTAATGATTAATTAGTTATGCCTCAATAAAAAATGCATGGCTCCACCATAAGCTAGAATAAGGGAAGAAGTGCACTCATATATATGCGTCTCCCTAGTACTTGCTGATTTTATTATGCAGATTAAACTAATAATAATTAGAATATGTCCCTAATATCTGCAAAAAAGATGTAAACTCTGTGTTCAAACATATAAAACATTTGTTCAAAGATTCAAAGAATCTGTTCTAGTTCATAACCAGAAAACACATTTCTGAAAAGCAGTAGCTGGGAAGGAAAGAGCATAGCCACAGCCTAATTATATTGACAGCTGGTCATCAATGTGCCTGGAATCTATACTAATAAAAGGGTCATATGTTAATTCCGGACATCCTTCCTGACAAAGCCACGGCGGCTGCAAGGGCCAAGGGCAGGTAGCCACAGAGGCTGGCAGTGGCAGCAACAGTGGGGTGTTGGGGGCAGTGCCTTCCCCTGATCGGCCCGGTTGCCTCCCACAGAGGGAGACCAGATTGCAATTTAGGCTGGGCCTAAGCCATCAGTAGGACATCCTCTGAGGGTTCCCAGACTATGAGAGGGGGCAGGCTGGGCTGAGGGACCCCCCAAGTGCACAATTTTTTGTGCACTGGGCCTCTAGTTCAGTAAATTAAAAGGAATGCTATTTTTGACATATTTCTTCATATTATCAATTTGTTCTGGTGTCTGTAATTTACTTTGTTTGATATTAGATGCAAATATAGGGATCTGAAGTGTGCTTGTCAATGGTAGAACATACAAAACAAACATAAAGCGATACAACAAAACAAAGAGCAACCAACTAAACCAGATTTCCACTTCTGCATACTCAGTTCTCCTGCAATTTTTTTTACTTGCTATTCTCAGCCTATATGATTGGATCCTGTCTCTGCAGAAGATATTCATTAAAAAATTACGCCAGCGATCTTTTTTAAAATTATTGTTCAAATTCAATGTAAAGAAGTCAATAAAATGTTGTTTTAATAGGCAATCTGCTGGAACATAGAGATCGCTTTGTTCCTAGGTAGAGGATGTTTATCAGTTCTTTCTGGTCATTTGTTGTAATCTGGTACACTTATTATTAATAGGTACACCAGAATGGCCTATTCAATGTTGAAAATAGAATATTGGCTGCTAAATAAAAGAAAATGTATCCCTAGGCTTTGAAAAACTGCAGGACATTATTTGCACTGGGGCAAATTTCTGAATATAGACCTGAAAGTTTGCAGCGTTAATGTTAAACTGAGCTATTTCTAAGTCCTTCATGAATTAAGTTGAACAGTGCCTTTCAAGTTTGAACCTAAAAGTAGATCAGCCAAAATTCCAGCCTATTTTGATTCCACATAAGCTCCAAGTGTGTCAAAGCTAGATTTGTATGTTAGAACTATTAGCAATTCCTCAATCATAGAAACTGTCATACTAACCTCTAGGACAAGCAGCACAAAGGGATTTTCATTTTCCTCTTTGATATTCAATTTGAATAGTATGAAGAAATCTAAGATCGATTCAGCTATAAGCAGGTAATGGTTAACTGTTGACCTTTCCAATAATGGAAAGAAATATATGTAGGTGAATATTATGCTTTGAGGTCCATTCAATGCATAGATGTGACTTGTTTTACTTTGCTGTCTTTGTTTTCATTTCAGATGTTTTATTCATAAGCAGAATTAAGGAAAATAAGCAATTTTTTTAATGTTTCATTGACTTAGCCTACATTAGGAAATAAATTGTAGATGGGTTGACAACTGGAAATAAACACTATATTTGATTTCATTTTAGCACTATTAAGCAACAGATTAAAAATTAAATGACTGTCATCCTCAATTTTAGTACATTACTAAAGATCATTAAAATAAGACCTATCTCAGATTCCTATCTGACAAAATTCTTGGTTAAAACCAATAGAGCTTTTGCTTTTAGGAATTACATATATATGCATATATATCATTATGCATTTTATATATTCATTAAAGGCCCAGTGCACAAATTTGTGCATGGGTGGGGTCCCTATGGGTGGCCTGTGGGGATCAGGCTGAAACCAGCAGTCCAAGGCTGCCTGTAGCTCCTACCTGCTACTCCCGCTCATCCCGGCCCCACTGTGCCTGCTGTGGGCTCGCACCCAATCAGTCCCGATAGGGAGAGACTCATGCTGCCACAGCACCACTCCCCAGCCTTGAGCCCTGCATCTGGCACCCTCCTGAGGGAAGTGGCCAGCAAGATCAGGCTGAAACCAGCTCTTCAACATCCCCCGAGGGGTCCCAGATTACAAGAGGGCATAGGCCAGGCCGAGGGACCCCACTGGTGCAAGATCAGGCTGGGGAAGGACTGCAGGAGGGCTCGAGGGCATATCCGGCCCTGTCTCACCCAGTCCCAATAGGGGCCAGTTGGCCAGGGAGGGATGCGGGAGGTTGGCCAGCTGGAGAAGGACCATGGGAGGGCTCCAGGGAGTGTCCGGTCCATCTCGCTCAGTCCTGATTGTCCGGACCCCAGCAGTAAACTAACCTACTGGTCAGAGCGTCTGCCCCCTGGTGGTCAGTGCACATCATAACAACTGGTCGATCAGTTGACTATCTGCCCCCTGGTGGCCAGTGCATGTCATAGCGAGTGGTTGAGTGGCCTTGGCATATCATTAGCATATTACACTTTGATTGGTTAAACAGTTGACCGGTCACTGGACGACTGGACAATTAGCATATTAGGCTTTTATTATATAGGATTATTATATCTAGATTTCTAATTATCCTCTACCAAGGATTTTCCACCCCAGAATTATAGCCACTCTTGTGCCATTACCGTATGTCATATGAGTTTTTCAAACATCCCCAAATATTTTTATAAAAATTAAGTAGGAAAATTGCAATTGTGATTGTTGAAAATTTGTGGGAATACTATCATTTTCATGCTGTTGTATCATTCAAAGAATGACAAGAAGGTGATTGACCTGATTCCACATTTTGGGACTGAGGTACAGAAAGAACTCACTTTGAAGCAATATTTGGGAGTCTGAACAAATCATTTACAAACTTTAGTAGAAAAAATTAGGCAAGCACCAATATGTACTATGTTCAATTGCTTAAATCATTTCTGAAATCTGAGTTTACTAACATATGCCTTAAATTCAGCATAATTCATCTACTAATACACTAAGTCACATGTTCTTTATTAGAGCAACCCAAACAAAAAAAAATCATATCATTATTTTCATCCAATGTTTAAAAATTGGCAATGTTTAGAAACCTAAATATATATTACTTATGTTTGTTAATGTCAATACTTGATAGTAAATAGATTACAGGTTTATAATGGGAACTATAATTCCATAATTCACCAGATTAAAAAAGAGTTCATGTGTTAAGTGCTTTTAATAGATACCAAGAAAAATGAAGAGAACACCCGATGCTGATTAGTCTGTTAGTTGCCTATAAGTGTTTGCTCTTTATTCTATCCAGTTTATACCATGGTATGCCACCTTGCTCTACAAACCTTGTCCATCGATTTGCCGCATGAGATTCATCTACATTTGTTAGAAATGCAGAATCACAGCTCCCACACTTGACCTGCTGAATCAGAATTTATTTGTGGCAAGATCCCCATGTGATTTATATATAAGTATATTAGTTAACATTTTACTTTTCTACTTTCTTCTCTTTTTGAGGGTTAATATGATTAGTTTAGTTCCATCTAGATAATCAAGGCTAATATCCATCTCAATTTTTAAAAAATATATTTTTATTGATTTCAGAGAGGAAGGGAGAGGGAGGGGGATATAGAAACATCAATAATGAGAGAGAATCATTGATTGGCTGCCTCCTGCACAAACCCTACTGGGGATCAAGTTCACAACCCAGGAATGTGCCTTTGACCAAAATCGAACCTAGGACCCTTCAGTCCACAGGCCGACACTCTATTCACTAAGCCAAACCAGCTAGGGCAAATTTTTAAACCTTAATCACATCTGCAAAGTAAATTTTACCATGTAAAGTAAGACAATTACAGGTTCCAGTGATAAGGAGAGGGACATCCTTTAGGGAGTGACATCATTTTGCCAACTATAGAATGATACAAATTTCATAGTGACATCTTTCATATCTAGACTAATGAGAAATATTCATGGAACTCCGTGATAATGTCATTTCCTTTTTATTTGGAATTAGATTGGAGGAAGATATTCAATCAGCTCTGTTCTTTGAATAGTCATTCAAAAGCAATGTTTTTACAACAGCCTCTCGACATTCATTGATGTTCATAAGGACTCTGTGGACACATGTTCTTATGTGTTCTCTTAAACATAATTCCTATTTATCCAATGCAATCGACTCTCTCAAGTTTAATATAACTGCTTAGTATTTCTCAAGTATTGCATGGGTCTATATAACAAGTAAATCAAGTGCAATTAAAAAATTACTAAAAGCTGCCACAAGGGCTCCTGAGTATAAATAATGAGCAAAGTATACATAATCATAGAATTGTAATAATGGCAACAGCCAAATATATCATACTAGTGGCTCAGTGCACGATTTGTGCACATTGAAAGGAAATTAATTACAAGGTGGCCAGTAAGGTGGAACTGGCTGAGAAGGGCCGGACACACCCTGGAGCCAACCTCCCATGGTCTTTCCCAGGCGTCTGCAGAGGGAGCGGGGTCCCTATGGCAGATGGGTTTCTTCGGCCTGGCCTGCAGGGATCGGGTTGAAACTGGCTCTCCAACATCGCCCGAGAGGTCCCGGAGTGCGAGAGGGCACTCTGCAAAGTTACTGTCATATAGGAAGTGGAATGCAAATGCAAGTGTCCAGTAAACCAGATTCAGGGCAATAGTGCCCCAACAACAATATAACCCACGTTCAAAGGTGGAATCGTACGGCCCCACAAGGAATCGGGCTCCCTCCTCTCTGGTTTTGGGGTGCATCACTGCAGCTTGGCAGTTCCTGTGTTGAGATTCTGCCCCTTGGTGGTCAGTGTGCATCATAGCAACTGGTCGGATGGTGGAAGGGGCATATTCATATTAGCCTTTTATATATAGAGATTGTCTAAATGAAAGTTACTTTTTAAAATAAAAATACAAAAGAGCTCTCAGCATTGTACTGGCCATGTCTTGATCAGAACATTTTGTTAATTGCATATAACTTTAAGAAATATTAGATGAACTAATAATCTTTTGTAATGCTTGGATTCATGAGTCTCTTTTCATCTAGATACTCTGTTGATGGGCACACTGATATGGACCGGATTTTCAGTATCCACCCAGAAAATGGCTCTATTTTCACTTTAAAACCCCTTGACCGGGAATCATCTCCATGGCACAACATCACCATTATAGCCACAGAAATAAGTGAGTTGAGCATGCATCCAATTAAACCCATTATTTTCACCAAAGTAGTAAAATAATGGCATTAAATAAACTCTTTTTCTTGAGGGGAATGATTTAGTCATTAGAAATTTCTTAGAGAAATGATTTAGAGTGCCTGGATTTTATAATTATTTTTATGATTATCATATATTCATGTACTAGAGGCCTGGTGCATGAATTTGTGCACAGGTGGGTTCCTCAGCCTGACCAGAGATCAGGGCCCATCGGAGCTGGGCTGGTTGGGGGAAATGGCCATAGGAGGGGGCCGGCCATCTGGGGGTCAGGGGCCGTGGAAAGCCGGCCTGGGGGAGGGGCTGTGGGCAGTTGGCTGTGGGAGTGCACTGACCACCAGGGGGAAGATCCTGCATTGAGCGTCTGTCCCCTGGTGATCAGTGCACGTCATAGCGACTGGTCGTCCAGTCGTTCCAGTTGTTCCAGTCATTTGGTCTTACCAGTCGCTTAGGCTTTTATATATATAGATTTTAAACTTGATTTTCTGCATACCTTGCTATAAAATAGAAATGTAATCTAACCTCATAAACTAAACAGTCTAAGAAAATGATCTCTTACAAATAATGGCTTATTATCAATCATCTTCTCCTATTTTTATCATATTTTCCATCTGGACCATGTAAGAAAGCTGAGATATCCATCAGCAGTCCAATCAAGTAGTGAACACCACAGAAAAGATCTGTTGCTAAGTTACAAATAGCGTGAGTCGTATCACTGCTTCTCTGTGAATGAGACTGAAATCTTATATATGTTCTTGTTGCAGATAACTCAAAACAAAGTAGCCACATTCCTGTCTTCATCAGAATTCTAGATATAAATGACCATGCTCCGGAATTTGCCATGTACTATGAAACATTTGTCTGTGAAAATGCAAAACCTGGGCAGGTAAACAAAGTTATTATAAACTTTAAAAATAATGTTTCCTCTTCACAAAAGCAGATGACTTTGCATTACTTTACTTGCACAAGTTTTTTTTTTTTTTTTTTTTATGCAATCTATTGTCAGACCTTCTTATCACATTTTTATCTCCTCTTACCAAAAATGTCACAGTGATCTGAAAAAGATGACTGTTAGTATTGTTTTTATTATGGAACCCATGCTAAAATTTAAAAAAAATGCAATATATTTTAAGCTACTGATATGTATTCTCTCTTAAAATATGCTTAAACAATGGCCTATCTAATTTCAAAATCTCAGAGTCATATAATCAAAGGACCAATGTTGTTTACGATTAAAAATATTACTAAATTTTAAATATTTTTCTGCTGTTCTGCACCGGATTTTGAGCAAGAATATTAAAACTTATGTACATTTTTTTCTGTGTAATGCTCTAGTCTACTAAAGAGAAACTTGGGGTTCAGTTTGTATTAGAAATCAAGCACTTTCAGAACCTTTACATAAAAATACATAAGGCTACATGTCACTCTGTCAAAACGAAAGAAATTATGGTTCACATCAAAGTATAGAGGAAAACTATTGGAGTAGTGAGTACGCAGATTAGGATGTTACCTGGAAGTGGTGCAACTGTTTGTTTTTGTTTGAAAGCAAGAATAATTAAATGACTGATTTCAAGTTGCTCAGATGGCATGCCCAGGACTAGAAAAACAGGCACCCCGATGTGTAGCTTAGTGACTTTCCCACCATAAAGTGCTCAGTGGAACTTTTGTGCCCAATCTCCTTTGCTGCTCCAATCGCGCACTCCAGCACAGCTCTTACTTACGGGGAGCACAGCTAAGAAGCTCTGTACTGTCTCCACTTTGACACTGATTTTACAAAACTTTGGAATCATTTATTTGCATATCTTTTTAAACTTGGCACATACCTTTAAAAGAAAGGCACATAATTTGAATAAAATAGGCAATAGGATTGTAGTGATGGTGCCCCATAGCTTTCAAATGTTTTGACTGCTGATATTATATGACCTACTGCTCATTTTCCAAAACTATATTAATAGTGTTTTTAGTCTATAGAAGGTGGTTATATTAAGCACTTATGTTTTTGTGGTTGTTTTTTTTTTTAAACACATCTGTTCTCTGCCTTTGAAACCACCATTATGTAGTGTAGACAACAGATTGGTAACCAATTAATAACAAAAAAGACTGGTGCTTTCTAAAAATGTTCAAAGCGGATTGCTGTTGGACTGATCACATTTTTCTTTAAGGTTGGGGACTGCACTGGCCAGGAATCAGACAACAATGCATAGAGATACCCTGTTAACGAATACTTGATGGAGACATTTTATCCTTAATTGGATCAGCTGCATGAGTAGAAAAACCTCGGCATAATTTTCTGAAGATTGCATATTTTTTTTTGTTTCTTTCATCTCAGTGATATATTTAAAGCACAAACACTTATTAAAAATGCCTGGTAATAACAAGATTTGCTTTTTGTTGGGCTTTATTTAATGCATTTTGTTGTAGTTGATTCAGACTGTCAGTGTCATGGACAAAGATGATCCTCCCCGAGGCCACAAATTCTTCTTTGAACCAGTGCCAGAGTTTCCCCTCAACCCAAACTTCACCATTGTCGATAACAAAGGTACGGAGCACTTTTGTAAAACAGAACGTTATGAGACCCAAAGATGCAAAATCCAAAACTGATCTGACTTATTTTCTCTCCACCTTTTTCTCCCCCTCCCCCGCAGACAACACAGCAGGAATCATGACTCGAAAAGATGGGTACAGCCGCCACAAAATGAGCACCTACCTACTCCCCATTTTAATCTTTGACAACGATTATCCGATTCAAAGCAGCACCGGCACGCTCACGATCCGCGTGTGCGCCTGCGACCAGCAAGGAAACATGCAGTCGTGCAGCGCGCAGGCCTTGGTCCTCTCGGCGGGCCTGAGCACCGGGGCCCTGGTGGCCATCCTGCTCTGTGTCCTCATACTGCTCGGTAAAGCTGCGCCCCAGGCTGTGCACCTCCCACAGCTCCCTCCCCCATGCCCAGTGAGGCTGCCCTGAGAAGCATGCTTCTCTACAGCTAAAGATTCAATATTTTAACTTTTTTTTTTAATTGTCCTTTCAAGTAGAAAAGGAGTGTCTGTGGGGATAGGTCTAGCTTTCTAGAGTTCGAAAACAAGGATAAAATAGCTAATGATATTTTCTATTTATTGATTCTTTATTGATTCTTTTATCATATATTTATACTGTGTAGTGCTAAACAGAGTCAGTGTCCTAATGAGCTTTAATTTAAGAACTGATTTAATTGTTACATCAACTCTGTAAGGTAAATACCTGTATTCTTCCACAGAAAGGTTAAATCACTTACACAAAGTCACTCATTTAGAAAGTGTTTTGCCCACCATTAAAAAGCCAGATTATTTGAATTCAGAATTCTCCATTCTAAACCATTACAAATGGTTAGATCCAAAGAGTACCTTTACGAATAGCATTACTAACAAATACTAAGTTATTCATATCAGACAGCAAAGGTATTTAAGTTGTCACAATAAGATATTTTTTTTCCCCATAAAATGTGTTACATGGTGGGGAAATACACCAACTTAAAAGCTTATGTTCATTTTTAAAAATACCACTATGGAATATCTGGTCCTGCAAAGTTTTCTAAATAAAGTCATACTTCCAATATCAAATGTTTTATTTGAGCATGCCCTAACAGGACGACGATTTAATTCAATTAAACAGTTGTTCCACTGTAAAACATTACCCCAAAATTGTTTCCAACAAATATTCATCCAAAATGCTTGTGCTTAGGGCAGGATAGCTAGCCAAATTTATGTTCCAGTGCCCATATGTGCTGGCTCCTTTTCATTGCAAATCCTTTCAAACGATCTGGATGAAATCCCTTTGGCCAGATATCCTTGCAGGACTTCAGTGGGGGATTGATGAAAGTGAAGGGAAACCATTATTTTTCAGTTAAAATGATCCAACTATTTAGAAAAACATTTTCTCAGGGTGTTAGAACATACACACTACTACCCTCACCATCAGCCCTTGCATCTCCACCTGCTGCTAGATAGTTCAGCTCTTCTGGAAAATATTTTTGTATCCCCCATGGAGATGAAATGTTGGCTTACCCTTTGAGCAAAGTGCTGCTTTTATGCTTTTCATGTTGTTTTATTTGTTCAGATAATTCTACTTCACTAGTTAAGAATATAGAACCATGTATATTTCAAATTTGATTTTTTTTATTCTTATCTAATAAAGAGGGAATATGCAAATTGACCATCACACCATTACAAATATGGCAGCACCCATAGCCAAAGGATGGTGGTGCCCAGTCCCCTCAGCCTGCTGGAGTCCCACAGTCCTTTCAGCCCCACCGGGGGGGTGGCAGGCGCGTGGTGTGGCCGGACCCACCCTCAGCCCCCTAGCCACCCAGGGCCACCCCGAGATGAAGCTGCCCAGGCAACGCCTGAGGCACAGGCAAGCCTCGGATGTCAGCTGCCCAGCCACCCAGGGCTGCCCGAGGCCCAGGTAACCAGGGCTGGCTGAGGCTTGCACTGCAGGCAGTGGCAGCAGCAGAGGTGCGATGGGAGCATTGCCTTTCCCTGATTGCCGGGTTGCCTCCCGCCCCTGAGGGCTCCCGGACTGTGAGAGGGGGCAGGCCGGGCTGAGGGACCCCTTTCCAGTGCATGAATTTTCATGCACTGGGCCTCTAGTGTTAATATAATACACAGACATACATAAAGACATGCATGCATACATGGGGGAATAAAAGCACCCCCCAAGTAAGTTTAGACATTACAGCATTATCAAACTAAACTGCATCATAGTTTCCTCTGCAGAAATCCCTGACACTTCTTTCATTCTGAAAAGCTGGCCACCTTTCTTTCCTGAGCAATATGGAAGGCACACTCTTATGTTCGCCTTCCGAATGTATTGCCTAAATGTGGAGTGATTTTTGATTATTTTAGTAAAAAATGGTTAGAACCAGATACTAAAACCTCAGAAGGTTTCATTATCCAAGTTTCAATGCAGTGTTGCTGCTGTTTTGAGGTTGTATATGGACAGCTGGACAGAGCTACTACACTATAGAGTCTGCTCTTTGCAACAGTGATATAGCATAGGCAAGGACATTTTAGACATACCCTGTTACAGTTGGAAGAAAGGCATTTCTTAGTTTATATCCATGTTGCAAGGCTAAGGAGGGGGTAAACACCTAGAACAGGATTTTTAAAAAAATATTTTTGGTCCCAAGAACATTGGCAGTCAGGTAAAGCTTATAGACCTATTTAGAATAATAATTTAAATTTATAGAAATGGGAAATATAAGACAAAACAAATATATTTGTCAATTGAACAAAAAAAACAACAACAAAATGTACTTGATTATTGTTATATTGCCTTGTTGTGGTACAAGTCTAATGATCATTTGAGATATGTTGTAAATATAATGCAATATAAAATAAGTGATTTCTATTGATTTAATAGTCATAGATACTGTTACTATCACTATAGTTTATGCTAAAATTCATAATAGAAAGAAAAGCTAAATTCCAGTTATAGTTTAGTGAAAAGAATGATACACTTTTTTCTGTTCCTTATCCCTGCATTCCATCCACATACCCCAGATTAATAGCCTCAGTCTAGGGAAAGAAGCAGCTACTTGTGACCTGGCAAAGGACAAAATACTCAGAATAGGTCCCAAGGACCATTGGTGAGAATCAGTAAACATTAAATCCTATCTAATAAAAGAGTAATATGCAGATTAACCATCACTCCAAGACACAAGATGGCCGCCCCCATGTGGTCAAAGATGGATGCCCCCATGTGGACACAGGATGGCCACCACAAGGTGGCCTGCAGAGGAGGGCAGTTGTGGGCAGTTAGGGGTGACCAGGCCAGCAGAGGAGGGCAGTTGGGGAAGACCAGGCCAACAAGGGTGGGCAGTTGAGGGGACCCAGGCCTGCAGAGGAGGGCAGTTGCAGGGAACAAGGACAGCAGGAGAGGGCAGTTAGGGGTGACCAGGCCAGCAGGGGAGGGCAGTTGGGGGGGACCAGGCCTGCAGGGGAAGGCAGTTGGGGGGGACCAGGCCTGCAGGGGAGGGAAGTTGGGAGGGACCAGGCTGGCAAGGGAGGGCAGTTAGGAATGAACAGGCCAGTAGGGGAGGGCAGATAGGGGTGACCGGGCCAGCAGGGGAGGGCAGTTGGTGGTGACCAGGCCTGCTGGGAAGGACAGTTAGGGGTGACCAGGCTGTCAGGGGAGGGCAGTTAGGGGCAATCGGGCCGGCCGGGGAACAGTTAGGCATTGATCAGGCTGGCAGGGGTTAGTTAAGGGGTGATCAGGCAGAAGCCGTTAGGGGCAATCAGGCAGGCATGCAGGTGAGCGGTTGGGAGCCAGCAGTCTTGGAATGTGAGAGGGTGCAGGCTGGGCTGAGGGACACCCCTCCCCCTGTGCACGAATCTTGTGCACCAGACCTCTAGTTAGCTAATAAACCTTTAAAATAATTTGACTATATCATTGTGCTTTTACTTATAAAAAGTAAAAATTATAAATTAATGCACTGAATATTAAGTTTAAAAAGAACCTTTTTTTTTTTTTTCCTACTGGTCAGTTCACTAGAGTACAGTTATGTCTCATTTTTGCTGAACAGTCTCCAAGATGATTTCGTATGTAGCTGAGCACTTAAAGCCCATACCGTGGAGGTTAACTAAAGATGTTTCTAATGATTTTTTAAAAATTCTTTCTAATAATTAGTAGAAGCTGTGGAATGTGTGTTGCTCAGATTTTTAAGGAGTTATAAAGGCCTCAAGGGCCAATGTGAAGAATGATCTCAATGTAAATGAGTGGACTTTGTACAATCTTGAAAAAAAGATCGAGAAAAAAATAATAGACTTTTTTGAGCCAAAATTTTCTTGTTTTTCAGTGACACATGAACAGTGTTGACAAAACATTTAGCTGCCCTAAAGTAAATGACCCATTTGTTATTTTTTTCCGGCAATTTGTAAATGTGCTTTTGGGAAATTTTCATTATAATTTTTCATATGTAAAAAAATCAGCAATGTGGTCCATTTCGATAGAAAATTTATATTTCCAAACAATACGTTTTTTCTTATTTTTAAATGTATTTTAATTACATAATGTATTTATTTTGCATATGTTCATTATCAAATACATGGATATATTAAATCAAGTAATATAATAAAAAATAAGAAAGTGTACCATATGTGGGGACATTTACAGTTAACTTGATACTATATGTATATATAGGTAATAATATAGATAATAAACAAAAACAATGCAGAAATTACAGGTAGTACAATTAACATTTTCACCAAAAAGCATGAATGCAACTGGGAAAGTAAGGAAGCCCTCAGTAACAAGATATTATCTGAGACTCTTGTAAGATGAGTATAAGCTTAAAATGTGTTTGACTTTGTATTTTATATTGTAATATAAAATATAATAATGTGTTATATTTCAGATCTTAAGCAGGCTTTCAAAACCAGATCAATAAAGGAGTTTTAAAAAAACATATATGAACTATGGAAAGGAATGAGATCAGTAGCATATCCATATTTATGTATATACTAGAGGCCCAGTGCATGAATTCGTGCATGGGTGGGGTCTGGCCGGACTGGTCCCACCCAACTGCCCTCCCCTGAATGCCTGGTCGCCCCTGACTGCCCTCCCCTGCTGGCCATCTTGTGGGGGCCATCTTGTGATGACGTGAGGGTGTTGTGCGAGGGCGCGAGGACCACCTAGGCCTTTGTTAGTATAGATATGTTGTATATCTGTTATATGTTGTATATATTTATGCATACATATACCTATGTATTATATAGACATATAACAAATTTATAGAATGCAATATATGCATACATGATCATATATGAATAATGTTTTACATATATTCCCTTGAGTTATAAAGAAAATATTAAATTGATGTTCAGTTTCTCTTGGCATACTTACTGTAGCTTTAAAATTTTAGTATATTTAAACACTATCATTTTGGATGTATGAAATATTAAATATTTACAGTTGGCTAAATATATTAGCTGTAATTGAATAAAGCTTTTTCAATGTCAGAGCTCCATAGAAGAGTGAATATTGAAAGCAGAAACTAAAATATTTACTTCTTTATCATTTCAGTGTATCTAGTCATTGGCCCAAAGCACCCTATATTTGCATATGATAGTTTTTATCCAATCTTAGCACTTCTCACACAAACTTCATTCACAGAAGTGTGCTATATTTAATTCTGGTCAACCTGAATTATGGATCTCACTATATATTGATCTCTCTCTCTCTCTCTCTCTCTCTCTCTCTCTCTCTCTCTCCTCTCTCATTAAATAGTTTTAGTTGTGCTGTTTGCTGCATTGAAGAGGCAAAGAAAAAAGGAACCTCTGATCATTTCAAAAGACGATGTCCGGGACAACATCGTGACCTACAATGACGAAGGCGGCGGGGAAGAAGATACACAAGCTTTTGATATTGGCACATTAAGGAATCCCGAAGCAAGAGAAGACAGTAAGCTCAGGAGGGACGTCATGCCAGAAACCATTTTTCAGATAAGGAGGACTGTGCCTCTGTGGGAAAATATTGACGTACAAGATTTCATCCATCGAAGATTAAAAGAGAATGACTCAGATCCCAGCGCACCTCCTTACGATTCCCTGGCTACCTATGCCTATGAGGGGGATGCCTCCATCGCAGACTCGCTCAGCTCCTTAGAATCGCTCGCAGCAGACTGTAACCAGGATTATGATTACCTCAGCGACTGGGGACCTCGGTTTAAAAAGCTGGCCGACATGTATGGGGGTGAGGACAGTGACCGGGAGTAGGGCATTGTATGACTTGACCCCTGTTAGTGAAAGTACTCTGTGTTACTAGATCGAGTGGCCTGTATTCTCTTCCTTGAAGGAAAATTTAAAAAAAATCAAAGTTACAAACAATACGTAGGTGTTGTCTTAGTAAGGGTTTGCTTAATCAGTAAGTTTCTGTGAATGAATACGAATGACATAGATTTTTTTTTAAGTAATAATATAATAACCAGTTCACCCTCTTTGCCTAACAATCTCTGGAGGAAAGTATATCACATCAATAATCAACAAAAACACATAAAGGCTTTTTGTGCCTTTTCTTAGATATGATAACTTTATAAATGTTTTCTTAACTGACTTAAAGTCACCTTTACTATTAAATGAATCATTGTGCAACTGCTTTGTAAATTAAAATGGAAAAATATATCCCTAAAGAAATAGGAATGACTATTACTGACATATTTATTTAGTTGAAGAATGTCTTGGTGTTAATTTATTCATATTTTTATAAATGTATATTTATATTTTTGTATTTTTATGAAATAAACTAGTATTTATAAAAGTAAATTTCATTTTATTTAATTCTTAGAAGCAGTTCTGATCTCACTTATAACAGAAAATGTTTACATCTTTAAAGCTAAAACATTATTTACTCAGGGAAAAAGCAGTTAGCTATGTTATTATATGTGATTTGGAACTATAAATGAGCATTAATATAAATTGTGAAAATCTGTTTTGACCACTTAAAAATGGACAAGTGTTTATTGAGCCACTGATACCTACCCATCAATAGGATATGAGACACATTTGGAATATAAAATATAAATATAATTGTGAATGATTAGCTTTGTTTTTTACTATGGAATCAACCAGGGAATTCGCAGAGTAATTCTGTCAGTATTGTTATGTAGATAAAGAAAAATATCTGAAACACTCTTCCTCCATCAATAGTAGTTTTCAGAATGAGAGATAATAGTTCTGATTTTTTTCTTCATGATCGGACAATTCATGGAATATAACATTGGGTAACATTTAAAGTGTGTGTCAACAAAGTAGAGAAGTTTTTGAATTGATCCTTTTATTGAGAAGTTGCAAAGTCATTCTATTTGAGTAAATCTTGGAAGAACTAGTGACTTGTAGAGTGAACTCAAGAAATCTTAAGGAATATGAAATTTTACTAATTATTGGATTGACCAGAAAACAGAACATAGATATCCTCACACACAGGAAAGAAGGAAGAGATGGAGAATTGTGATTAATAATTATTTGTAATTATTGAAAGAATGCCATGAAAACTTGCCCTGGTTTGGCCTGGAGAATAAAACCTAATCAAAATGATAGAAATTTTACAGGGATATCACTTGTTATTTGTTTCCTGAAGAAATAGTTATCCTTTTGTTTTTCTTTTATTACTTATTCTTTAAGGAGAAAAATGTCATGCAGAGTGATTCCTAGGTGAAATTTATATAGAAATTTAACATCAAACAGTCTGTTACCAAGACTTTTAAATAGCATATTCCTACTAAATCATAAAGAGGCATTTTTGTGTTCTGTTATGTTACTGTATAGTAAAATTTTTGAAAATTAAGACTATTTTAATAATTTTATGACCAATAGCTAACACATATTGAGGATTTAATGTAAGATAAAGAAGAAAACATATTGGGCATTTAAGAATTATTTGATTATTTTCTAATCATAGAATGTCTCAGAAAACAGAAAGTTTTTAGTTTTAGTTTAGAAAGTCTTAGTTTTTAACCTAAGAAAGTAATTCCTTTCCCCATTGCTAGAGCTCTTTCAGCATGAATCAAATATTTGAGGAGGAACATATAGAGTGCCACGATAGTCAGAAAAAATGGATTATGTATCTATTAATACTTCTTATAATCCCTTAATTCTATAATCACTAGAAGGATAAGTGAAAATAAGTAAACAGATTCTAAGGAGGCCTATAATGACTGCATATATAATAGCTGCTTGATAAAGAAGAAATGATGTCAAGTCAGAAACGGAGAAATTGCCAGTTACATCCTTTGCCTGTTTGGTTTTGCCGTGCTTTAAATATTGAAAATACCACAGAAAACCAAGCTGCCTACAAGTTTATGTCTATAATTGCTTTGATAAAATAATATTTTGCCAGATATTAAATAGAATTTTTAAGGTCCATTATGAAAAATGTTAATTTGACTATCATTTTTCAATCCCACTAATGAAGTTAGATACACAGTTCTCCCTTTTCTTGATCTAGAAATGACTGATATACTGAATCTTTATTGGGATGGAGGAAAGATGTTTCATATTTAGTAGGTATATTTAATAATTATTTTGCTATTAATCAGAAGATCTAATTTGATCAATAAAATTACCAGATCTATGTAATATTAATACTTCCTATAATTTTCCAGTAATGTAGGGAATTCCTATTGTGGGAAATATGTAACTATTTCTAAGAATAAATATAGGTTGATGATAGTTTATATGAAATAGAAACACCTACTGTTCAAGTCTCTCTGGTCAAACATCAAGGCACACACAATGGGTCTTACCTGACTTGCTATCTTTGTTGTTGTTTGACAAAATAGTGTTAAAAACTGGAACTAAAAAAGCACCATGTTATTGCCAGAATTTTACCTCTAAATAAATCCCTCTGGATTTTTTTTTTGAAAAATCTATTAGTGAGCTAAAGCCATTTTCCCCTTATATTTATGTCACCAGTTAATTTCATAAATTGCCAGCTCATGTGTGACAGTGTTCTTTTAGATAGTTATTATTGTTTCTAAACATATAATTATCTAATTTGTATAGCAGTCATTTTCAATAATATATTATGAATTTCACAAATATGTGGCTTTGACTATAATTAATTTTAATATTATCAAAGTTAACTATGCTATGGTTTATGGTTTCCCTGCTGTTATTTGCTTGGTTTTCTACATGCCTGTATTATTAATTCCGCTCCACACACATTGTCAATCATCAAATTTTCTCTCAAGATTCTCAAGCACAAAAAAAGTAGTGAGCCAATTTCATCTCCTTGAAGAAATCTTTTCCTCAGTCACTGAACCGCTCCAGTGGGATGGACTAATTGCCCTCTATTCCAGGTGCATCCTGGCACCTCCTCCCTCAATCACCCAGGCCATTCCCTGGATCTCTCCTTCAACGTTGGAGCCGAGTCCCATAGCTCATGTGAAGCACTTTCAGTTTGATTCTCTTGTTCCTCCTCTCCATTATATTTAACCTAATTTGGTCTACATATCTCCCAAATGATATTGCTTATTTGTGTCTAATATAATAGTTCCATTACGTTTTAAACGAAAATATTCCTTAGTAATCAATCAGTTTAGTTTTATTTTTGCTCTAGATGTATTTGTTATCCTGAAGTTTCATTAGTATTTCTGAAGTGTTTAACTTCTTAGTGACCAGAAATTTATCTTTTGGACACTTAATTGTTTCATTAATTTTTATGACCTGCCTGCTCCTCATAGGCATTCGGCATTTGAGTTTGTAAGTCCTATTATACAACACTGACCAGAACTCTAAAAATTTATAAATGCTATTATTAATAAATCTATTTATTTTATTTTTAATTACTATGTTTAGTATATAATTATTACTGATACTAATCACTTCATACATATGGGTTATAAGAAAATATATTTTTAAGTGATCATATTCTTGAGAGGAATGTAAACATTCAGATCAGCTTTTGTCTATTTCACTATACCCATTCAATACTACTTTTCATTGTATAGTATCCTACAAAATTTATTTACTACCTTTTGTATATCTAAAAATGCATATCTCACATTCACTTGGTAATCAACTACAACATTATTTATATGATAGCAATTAAAAACAAATCAAGTATACAATGCCTATATGTTTAATGGAATTAAAAATTATAATTACCAGAGGATGCAATATTTATAGCCTTTCTCTAATACTAACTTTTTATGAATGCCTCAGTTGTGTGATATATTTCAAAACTTATTTTTTATAGAAAATGCCGGTGCTTTAGTCTATTCAGTACAGAAATAATATACTAAGAAAAGTATGATTTTAAGAAAAAGTATTGTTTTGAATTATATACTATAATTCAAATTATAAGTTATTATAATTATAAATTATAATTCAAATGATAATTTATTCAGTATGTTATATCAACAAGTATATTTTATTGAAAGGATTTTATTTAAGTTAATGATTAATTTGATTTATTAACTTTGTAAAATCATTATTAAATGCTAAAATATGTGAAAGGCTAGTTGAAAAAAATAGTACAATGCTGAACCCATGTCTTTTAAGAGTTTAGAATTTAGTTCAATAGATAAAGATAAAACAAGTAACTAAAAGGTAAAGTGGTATCTGATTAGGGATTGGAAATTATATTAAGGTTAAAAAGGTAAGAAATCTTTTTGGCTTCACATGTGTTTTACAATTATATCTTTTAAAACTAGATGAGCCCTGGCCAGGTAGCTCAGTTGATTGGAGCGTAATCCTGATATCCCAGGTCAGGGTACATACAAGAACAACCAATGAATGCATAGGTAAGTAGAACAACAAATGGATGTTTCTTTCTCTCTATTTTTTTTTCTCTCTCTCACCCTCTTTCTCTCTCTCCCTTCCTTTCTGTCTAAATCAATCAATAAAAATTTTAAAAATGAATGTGAATTATTCTATCTAGTAAAAATCAATCAAAGGCATCTTCAAATAAAATATAGTAAGAAAGTATTCTTAATTAAACTCAGCCAATTTTAATATTAAAATTTGAGGCCAATGAATAAAATGTATGGCTATTTTGGTCATGTGCACTCAATTAAATCAAAGTATAGCTAGGACCAGGGAGGCATTTTGATGGCCTTCCCTTCTGTCTCCTACCAGCACTTTCTCCAGTGTGATTTTTAGTTGGTCAAAAGGCAAACATTTTCTCAAGTGCTGAGATAACTTTTCAGTACCTGAAAACTTTATCTATTGCCAAAGGTAAAATTAGGAAAACACTGTGTTAAACAGAAGTTCATATATTGATTCCCAGTCATGGATTTCATCTATTTAATAATATATAGTTTTAAAATGTAGAAGATCGTCCATACATGTTATCTTAATGTATTTGTGTACTTAGGTTTTAATTTTTATAGAGAAAAAAACATACTTTGAATTACAACTTAGCCAATCAATGGGAATAAACTATTTGTGAAGCTTACAGTATTCGAAATATTCCCCTTGTTTTCCTGTTTAATGATAGATTCCTACATTGATAGCATCATACTATTAAATTGCCTAACTTATAAAAATGTAGCTAACACATTCACACGTGTTTTAGTTTCAGAAATGTTGATGTATTTACTAAATAATATAAAACATCTTATCAAGAAATAATAATGTAATATGATTGAATTCTTACTTGGGTATTATTTATTGAGTTATAGTAACCTAATGAAATGATGGAAATTTCAATCTAGTGCCACTAAATAAGATGATATACTTGTTCTGAATAGAAGAGTTGATCTAAGCATTGGTTAATAAAATAGTGGGGAAGTTATTTCCATTTCATGGTGTGTAAAATTAATTTCTTAACCTTCCAGCTATAATGAAAGATCATATTATGCATTTTTCATTATTAATCTACTCTCATACTTATTATGAAATTATATTAAATATTCTCAACCAACCTTTACTCATTAAAACTTTAATGCAATAACCATCAGTTTTGCTCACTGAATAACAAATAATTTAGAAGCAATGTTAAAATATATTTAAATGTAAGTTTGTTAAATAAAATGGTGATCTGAATTAAATTCAAAAAATATTTTATTTAAAAATATACTCTAATGCAGTTGAAACTAATAGAACTAAACTGCTTGCTTTTAGTTTATACATGACAAATTAATTAGCATATTTATTGTTATTTTCAGCCATTTATCAAAATAATATGTTCCATTTATTCTCTAAATACTGTATTCATCTTCCTTTTACAAATATATATCCATGCCCCAGTCAATAGAAGTCTATAAATAAAATAATACAGTGTTTCAAAAGAAAGATAAACAAACACTACTGAATTTTAGGCATCTATTTTTTATAAATTTCTGCATATGTGGCAAAAACACCTTTGAGAATTAGGATCACAGATGTGAACTTAAGATTAAGAGGAAATTCTGTTCATCTTTGAGAGAAAAATCCTTTTACAAATTTCTACGAAGAGTCCAAGAGGAAAAGCAGTAAATGTAAGTGATCAAAAAGAAGAGCCCCAAGTTAAAATATATGTTACAAATCTCAAAGGGTAGTTGCAATTTCAATATTTTTTAAAGTAGAATTATTTTATGAGGAAAAAAGGAGAAAGTTTGTCTTTAGTCTTCTTCAATTTATGAGGAAGAGGATATAACCTCATTAAAATTTAATTTAAAATTAAATCTGAAAGAGAATAAAATCATACAAACAAGTTAAGTTCTAATCCACTGAGAGCAAAATGATAATGGTTTAAGGGTTAGTATGCTCGTGTAAAAGTTCTAATGTGCGCTTATAGTATTCATCATCTTTTGAGACAGTGTCCTTTAGGAATATAAAGCCTTGCAATGCATATTGACAGAAGAGGGAAAAACAAAATAATACAAGAAACAAACAAAAAACACGAAGGACATGTACCCTTCCATGAATTACGGTGTTTATCTTACATAAATATTTTTTTTACCATTTCCACTTTTAGAGTTGCCATGTGTTGAATTTCATTAGTTTATTCATTAATATATGGGGGGGGGCAAAAGAGTATGCACAGTTATCTATATAGAAAGCAATACAATAATTAATAATAATAAAAGAATAAAATACTTCACATATTCACAATTGTCAACCTACTATTACCCCACTTTGTACATAGCCAAAGGAGAAATCTTCAATTTGGAAACTTTGTAACAGAAAGGAACATTTATATGCATAAAATGTGATTCTATCAAGTACACTGGCACAAAATGAATTCTGGAATAAAAATCCTAGTAAAACTTCTTAGACACTTATTTCCTTGGAACAAGTATAAGATTTCCAGTGGGAAAAGAATCAAGTCTATACAAACAAACATGTATCATTTCATCATTTTCTGGTTAGCATCTACTACGTAGTTTCACAGGAAATTTTTTTAAAGTATTTATACAAACATAAGTAATACAAAAATTACTGTTAAGGCTGTTACGTTAAAAGCTCTGCCATATAAAAATGTAGACAATCATATAGACACAATATTTAATGGCTTGGTCTCCTACAAGTGTTTCAGAAATAAAGTTTGAAATAGGGTCCCTAGTCAGCATCTGTGGGTAGTGAAATCTGCTTAATACCACACCATGGCAAGGAGAAGGAAGCATCATTTTTACTCCTCTCTCCTCCTTTGCCCCTTTATTTACTTCAGATGCTTTCCATAGGCTAAACCCTATGGGAAACTAAAAATAAGAAAGACCAGTGATACACTGTATAGATATTAGCATCCTGTAGCACAGAACAGAGCAACACTGAACAGAACAGAGAAGCTTGGAAAATTGATCTGGTGAGGCAACAAAAAACAGTCATCAGGTTTTTCGTTTATAAGAGCTTAGTATAAGTCTCATTCAATGTCCATAACACTCTGAACATATAAAGCAAATGTTTCCTGACAAGCTTTATGTCTATGATGCAAGTATACCTATTGAAAACACTATGCGGGCAGTATCATTGTTATCCCTATTCCACAGTTGAGGAAACCAGAATATGTAGAGGTATTTTTTCCCCAAGCTAAAAGGAAGAGTGAGGATTCAAAAACATATTCTGGATCCAGAATATATTTTTGATCACTTTTCCGCCTTACTTCCAAAAGATTCTATAAGTATTGTTACTGGAGAAATAAGTACATAAGTAATGCTGGCAGCCCTTAAAACCCAGAGCTAAAGAGCATCAATGAAATTAATAGGCAGAAATTAAAGCAGATTTTTCAAAGGAACCTGGATATCTAGAGGTGCATAGGCTCCTTCCCTATCTGTTTCCACAAACTTTGAGCACTCAGCCAGGAGCCAACTTTATGCACATGCTCAGTCAGATTGGAAGAGACAGTCATGCTCATTCAACCCCTGGAGCGTGAATACAAATTCTCTCCTAAAACCTGGAAACAAACTCAAACATAGTGCTTTGTACAAACAACAACATCAAAAACAACCTTGTTTAATACTTACCTTGTAGCTCTTCAGACAGCAGATCACTCGGTTGACTGAAAGGCGTCTCCTAAGAATCTCCTATGGGCACTCTGAACGAGCTAAATGACTGTGTCAACTCTTTCCAAAAGACCCAACCCCAGCAAGCATTCTTCTTCTTTTTTTTTTTTTTAATATATTTTATTGATTTTTTTTACAGAGAGGAAGGGAGAGGGAGAGAGAGTTAGAAACCCCGATGAGAGAGAAACATTAATCAGCTGCCTCCTGCACATCCCCTACTAGGGATGTGTCCGCAACCAAGATACATGCCCTTGACCAGAATCGAACCTGGGACCCTTCAGTCCGCAGGCCGACGCTCTATCCACTGAGCCAAACCGGTTAGGGCCCCAGTAAGCATTCTTATAACTCAAAGCAGACAGTGTCTTCTATCAACTGTGACTTGCTTCAGAGGCTTTAAAATTATCACATCAATTATAAATCAAAGAATAATTTTAATAAAACATTATTTCAAATTATTTTTGAAATATATTATTACCAAAATAATCTGTATAAATGCTAAGATTTCAATTTTCATAAGAAATTTTAAAATATAATTTGTTCTCAAGTCTATATGTCTGTGATGGAATTACAATTTTCTAGATTAGTGGCAACAACATTCTGACTAATCAAAAATACATAAGAATGAAATTAACCTACATGGGTAGAAGTCCATTATGAAAGAGTCTGAAGGTCAAACAATTATTATACAATTATTCCATACTCCAAATATATATATATATATATACTACACCAAAAACAAAAAGATTACTAGACTTTAACATTATGCAATAACTTATTGATGTTAATAAACCTGTAAAAATGTAAAGGCACTGGGTTCTTAAAGGTTGAGGTTAATAAATTCTCTGAAATGATATCTTTTTGATGATTTAGTGTGTTTTTGTACTTCATTCATCTAAGCACTGCTTCAGTTGAATACATGAGAGAAGAATCCTATATGTCTAAAATAAATGATTCCTATTTCTTTAAAACAGTAATAAACTGTTTTAAAATACATTGACTGACTGCAAAATAAGGGACATTTGTGAAGTTCAAAAGTCAACTGTATTAATATCCTGGGTAATGTATACATTTCTCTTTGTTTTTCAAAACTTAATAAATTAGATCCCTCTAACATAAGCTTAAAGCTTCACTTTCATTCATTTCCCCCACTAAAGTGGTAGCTCCAGAGAGCACAAACCAAATCCTACTTAGTCACTTATCCTTAGCACAAAGCACATAGAATACTCAGGAATTAGTTAACACGTATTTGTTGGTTACCTGAATGGAGATATTTGGGATGAACATGCCTTGTCTTCAAAGAGTAGAGCAGACTAGATGACCCTTACCTTATAGAACTCAGAGGGTATTCAACATGATTCTGTAAAGAGAAAATTAAATAAGAGATAGTATTTTCCAAAGGGGTTGTCTTAACTAAAAAGACTTCTTGAATAATAATAATCAAGTCAAAGATTACTTGCTTGTCTTTTGTCAGTGAGACAATTAACAGAAAGACAGTGAGTGTAAAATATTCTGTGAAGACCTTTCTCAGAAACTGTGCTTATAGGATTAGTAACCAATGTCTGAAAGAAGTATTGCTATTCTGGGGCATGATGGCAAAAAATCCCTTTCAATGAAGAAGGTATTTGGAGGAGACCATGTTTCTGAGAGGTTCCTGAGTGGCAGCCCTGTTAAAACTCTCTTTTAAGGAAGAAAAACATGAGTAATTGATCACAAAGAAAATGGCTTACTTGATTTTATATATAAACAAAACTATTTCTTAAATCACTAGGATGAATCACCAGTTGGCATTCATTGCAGTTATATACTAGTGAGAGCAGATGGAATATAAAGTGGTATAAAACATGACTGAGAAAACAAACATTTTAAAAGTTAATGAAAGAAAAAAGAAAACAAGTATAAAGTATTCCTAATAAATGTTAATGCAATTATAGCACAAAGAGAACCCCTATAATTTCCATGATTATCCTAATGGTAAGTAATAATAGTAGTAGTAATAATACCAGTAAATATTTATCATTTTTCTAAGCAGTAACTTAAGCATGTTAAGCATATCGTATTACCTGATCCTAAAATAACATTTGAGAGGTGTGCTTTTATTAATAAGTCTCAGGGGTTAAATAAACCATACGGAGTAGAAGATCCAGCATTCAAATTAAACAGATTCATCCCAATCAGTTCACAGACGCTGTGCTGTATCAATTACCTTAAACCATACTTGGAGTACTAAGTTGTTGCATTTACAAATTGGTAAAGGATGTAAGAATATTTTGGTGGAATGCCTTGAGTTTTATTAACTCATAAAAGAATGCAGTGCTTACTAGCTACCAGGCACTTTGGGCATTAGAGAAACAACAGACAACAGTAAACAAAGGAGACAACAAAACCTTTCTTTTTATTTACTTTACCTCAAGGTACTTATTGTTTTAGTGTCTAGTATTTAGTATTAGTTATTGAGCATTTACTATAGCTATGCTATTATTCTAAGCTCTTTAAAGCTATTAATTGATTTAATCTAATATTGAGGTAGAACTATTATTACATGCATTTCTGATATGAATAAACACAAATAAAGAGATTGAATAATTTGCTTAAGCTCTCACAGTTAATAAATGATAAAGCTGGGAATATTCCCCAGGCAATCAGCCTCTAAGTTCTGTCCATGCAACCACTCTATAATAAGCCAGGGATATTTTATCCGAGAGCTTTTATTATGAGCTTCTAAACTGCTTATTTTAGTCAACTCCAAAATCTGCTTCATTAAGGATGAGTTAAATAATAGAGTCTAAAGATGGAAACACTTTTTGAATAAGTGAAATACCATAGTTCATAATATGGAGATAAACCAGCTTTAAATATCAGCCAGAATTTGTAAAGATGGAGATCAGAAAGAAAGAGCCATACCGCTATGGACCAGAGCTGTCAGCCTACTGTAATAACTGACCCGAATTTAGTACCAAAGAGAAAGAAGTCTCTTTTTTTAGTAACCGAATTATTGTTGTATCTCTCTGTAACAGACTAACTTTACCATGACAAAAAAGACGATTATTAAATCACTTAATTCAAATACACTCTTTAGAAAAGAGCATAATTAACAGTACCAAATAAATCATGTATTTAGAGGAAAAAAAATAATTTAACTTATGTATTAGATGTCTTCCAAATACAGAAGAGTAGCAATTTTAGATCTGTAAACATTTCCCAACTGTTATCTTTAGGAGAACTGGAATCCTTGTGCCATGTAGATAAAATATCCCATACTTAGCAAGTTTTACCTGGACATTTAGCCAAGGCTATTTCTCAGCCTGTATCATTTATATGAAGATTAGAATAAGGACTAGTGCTTTTACTGAGGTTTTCTTAGAACACTTTTTCATTTATAAATATTAAATGTCATTTATATCATTCTGATTTTGATCCACACTAAGGGCACTCACTAAATTTGCCAAGCTGAGAAAAGAATGGAGATCAATTATTGTAGATACTTCCAATAGTCTGTTCTGGATGTAAATTAGTTCACTACCAAAGGTATTTTTAAGCATAAGTATTTCATGAACAATTTGTAAGTTTTCAGCATTACATAAAATGAGATTTAAGGATATGAAAGGTGAGCATTATTAGTATTGACTTGTCTCTGCTTATGAATGCTGCATACCCAGGAGATAGTGCATACTTACTCCACGCCTTCCATTAAGATGTAGTCTAGAGCTGCGTTATGGCTTTGATGAGCATAAGAATGTTTGCCTTTGTGGGTCCCGTACTCTATAAAAAATAAAATAAAATCCTATTTTACTTCTTGACATAAAGATATTCAATTTGTTCTCTTTCTAGGCATATAAAGATCAAACACAACAATTATCTCAAGCCTTGAAAGGATCAAGGCTAAATGGATATGTGGATGATTGTTAATAGACTCACTTTCAATTCTGCTGAGAGACTATACTGGCAGAAAGGGAAAGTACAGAGAGGTTATAGTGAGGGCAAACTTATTTCCAAATACCTAGTCCTAGGAGATATAAGCTTACTTCTGAACACTAAAAGCCATAGTCATATTTTTCCTCCATTTGATTGGAATAAATTCATTCTTTTCCCATGTGGTGAATTTATCAGATGCCATGGTGAAATGATTGGCCCATTACATTTCAGAGTGAAAGAGCAGGAGCCAAAGGTAGAACCCCTTGAGGTTCATAGGAGTTTATGGCTATTTATTGAAGTAAAAGTTCCTGATGTATTCACTTAAGAGATAAAGCTATATTTCAAGTCCAGCTGAAAGAAAATCTTTCTCTAAAGCATGAAGAAGTTATTGCATAAATCAGCCCAAAAGAATAATTTTTAATCTCATGTATGTAAATTCAGCCTGTATGCCTAGATTCAGGAACATTTTGAATAATATAATTTAAAGCAATCACCCCGCCCCCCAAAAATAAAGGGGTTGTGGGAATCTGTAATATTTCTTTTGATATCATCATCTGAAGTTCTTATTTTATCCTTCTGAATTCTTAAATCTACATGATATATCAACTAAAACTGTATAATTTCTTGGGTACACTTGAATCAAGGTTACCATAAAATACTTAAAATGTTCAATGAAATTCTACATTGGCCTTACCAGATAGCACGTCTGGATAATTTGTACACATAAGGTAATTATTTAAAAAGAATAACTTACGCCCTAACTGGTTTGGCTCAGTGGATAGAGCGTTGGCCTGCGGACTCAAGGGTCCCAGGTTCGATTCTGGTCAAGGGCATGTACCTTGGTTGCTGGCACATCCCCAGGAGGGGGTGTGCAGGAGGCAGCTGATCAATGTTTCTCTCTCATTGAGGTTTCAAACTCTCTATCCCTCTCCCTTCCACTCTGTAAGAAAATCAATAAAATATATTTAAAAAAATAAAAATAAAAAAATAAAAAGAATAACTTACATATTTCAGAAAAAAATAGAAACAATGAATATCAATATAACTAATCAATAATTACAGGACTAAATATGCTACTAAATTAAAATTAAGTTGTTATTCACCATAAAGGTTTTTTTTTCATGGAAGCTATGGACAATAGGAAAGTAATAACACTTAAAATTATTTGCTTAGCTTACTTCAATTCCATTGACATATGTCTCCAATTTAAGCCAACTAAACATATTGTATGATTTAGTCAGTATAAAGTATAGTACAAGCATGTCAAACTCGTGGCCCGTGGGCCGCATGCAGCCCACAGACAATATAACAGTATGTAACAAATGTTTTAATAAAAATTTTGTAACTTAATTTTTACAATATCCTGTTATACATAATCTATAATAATAAAAGCATAATATGCTAATTAGACCAGACAGCCTAACGACCTCCTGTACATCATTCTGGAAGTCCTTCCTGACAAAGCTGTGGCAGCAGGGGCCAAGGCAGAGGCAGTAAGGGGCAATCAGACAGGCAGGCAAGTGGTTAGGGGCGATTAGGCAGGCAGGAAGAGGGGTTGGGGCAATCAGGCAGGCAGGCAGGTGAGCAGTTAGGAGCCAGTAGTCCCATATTGTGAGAGGGATGTCCAACTCCTGGTTTAGACCTGATCCCACAGGGATCACCCCTAACCACTCGCCTGCCTGCCTGATCGCCCCTAACCACTCTGCCTGCTTGCCTGCCTGAGGGTTCCCAGATTGCGAGAGGGTAGAGGCCGGGCTGAGGGAACCCCCTCCCCATGCATGAATTTTGTGCACCAGGCCTCTAGTTATTAATAACCAACTACAACATTCACTAAAATCGTATTGCATTAAATTCCCTTACACACCTTATGAACAGGCGCACCATTTCTCTCCACTAATACTAGCAGTGAATATTTTAGCAGCCAATTGCCACGTTATTAGTCTTGGACTGACTTGTTTGGTGTGCACAACAGGAAATATTTTGCTTTCAGGGAACAAGAAAAATAGGTTTATTTGCATTATGCTTATTAATTTGTGTAGTTATTCAGTGTCTGGTAAGTTAATGTTCAAGAAAAAATATTAACTTTTATTAAAATGTTCTATTATTTTATGTTAATGATTACTCATTTATTTCAGCCCTTTGTATTTAGCATGTCTGTATAGAAATAAACCTATGTTTCTATTAAAATTGAAGCTTTTGTTTTTTTTTGCAGCCCACATAAACTTAAACCTTGTTTATTTGACCTGTGTTAGCCTTAGAGTTTGACATGCTTGGTGTAATACAAACAACTTAGTTTAGGAATACTTGTGTATTTAGACTTATTAAGTCATTACATTAAATATTATACATTTTGCATAAATAAAATACTTATCATAGTAATGTACTATATGTGTAATCACTTAATTTTGTGTCACAATGAGTAGTTTGTAAGACTGTATGTAGGGAAGGATTTTTATAAACTTCTTTCTTTTGGTGATCCATCTTCAAAATCATCTTCATTTAAATTATCTTCTGTTCCTCCACTGACTTTTGCCTGTTTCTAGTAAATGCTTTATAAGCAATACCTTTTTCTGAAATAATCCAATATGTACTAGTAAAAAGTATTAATTCTACCAACCCTTCATTATGCTGAGTTAGAAAATTTATAAACTCTCTATATCCTTTTGCTCTATTAAAACAACAACAACAACAACACATATATTTTATTGATTTCAGAGAGGGAGGGAGAGAGATAAGCATCAATGATGAGAGAGAATCATTGATCAGTTGCCTCCTGCATGCCCCATACTGAGGATCAAGACCACAACCTGGTCATTTTCCCTGACCAGGAATTGAACAGTGACCTCCTGGTTCATAAATTGATACTCAACCACTGAGCCATGCCAGCTGGGCCTTTTGCACTTTTTTTTTCCGTGCTTTTATTTTGCTCTTTGGAGATTCTGCTTCTATCACTTAATGTTTCAATTTTCTTTCGGTACCTCCATTTCACTTATAATACTAATATCAATGCAAAATAGATAATCCACTGGATAGTGTGATCTCTTTATAACTTTAGGAGGACAGTTATTTTACCCCTTTGTGCACAGTAGGAATATTATATATTTTTCTTAGGAATCCACAAATCATATTTGAATTAGAAAATTATCCTTAGCAAATTAACAAAATGATAATCATACCCTCAGGAAACAAAATTACCCCATCAATGAAACTCTTGGTTCTCTCAGTAGACAGTGTCTCAATTATAGCTACTGAGCAAGATCAAAGAAACCGTTAGAGTGAGGGAAAGTAGGAAATGGAGTAAAATCACTTTCACTTCTGACTTTTTATGGCCAAACACATGTAGATTTAAATAGTATACCATTATCTTTGATCTGCATTGGCAGATGTCTCTACCCATCAGTATTTAACAAATCTTTTCCCAGTTTTTAGATAGATGTAGTCATAAGCATTAAATAAAGGCTTTCATATAGAATATATGATGATAAAATTAAAGATGTAGAGTTATCCTTAGAAAAATGTGGTTGAAGACTTTTATGATCTGTGCCACTTGAAGAAAAAAGATAATAGAGGCCATTTTAAAGCTTTTTGGAGCCCTTTTTACCACCAACATTTTTGATAAATTAATTTTAACTGATGTCCTTATTTGCTGGTTCTTTAAGCAATTAGTTAATCATATGGTTAAAACTAAAAGCCTGGAATAAAGACCTCCTGGAATTCCTCTGCTACGTGTATCTTAAAACTATGCTCTCCAGGCCTCCTGGCATGGCTCAGTGGTTGAGCATCAACCTATGAACCAGGCAGTCATGGTTTGATTCCTGGTCAGAGCACAGGCCCAGATTGCTGGCCCAATCCCCAGTGTGGGGCGTGCAGGAGGCAGCTAATCAGTGATTCTCTCTCATCATTGATGTTTCTATCTCTCTCTCCCTCCCCCTTACTCTCTGAAAAAAAAAATATATATATATACACACCCCATATAATAAAAGCCTAGGTGGTGTTGCATGACATCATCACAAGATGGCTGCCACAAGATGGCCAGCAGGGGAGGGCAGTTGGGGGTGAACAGGTCAGCAGGGGAGGGCAGCTGGCGTGACCAGGCTGGTAGGGGAGGGCAGTTGGAGGCGATCAGGCTGGCAGGCAGAAGTGGTTGGGCCAATCAGGCAGGCAGGCAGGCGGGCAAGCGGCTAGGAGCCAGTAGTCCTGGATTTGTGAGAGGGATTTTCCATATTGGAGAGGGTACAGGCTGGGTTGAGGGACACCCCCCCTCTGTGCATGAATTTCGTGCACCGGGCCTCTAATATATATATTTTTTAATTAACAAAAAACTATGCTCTCTAATCATAGCACTTATTTTTCTATATAAAAATTGCATAATGATTGTTCTCCCTGATCAATGATGTGTAGTCTTCTTTCACTGTGAGTGTGTGTGTGTATATATATATATATATCTCCCAGATAAGGTTATAAGGTTTTATCAATTGCTGCTGATTGTTGAGAAAGATGAAATTTTCAAACCGCCCATTAAATTTGGCAGCTAGGATCTATTAGTGATAATGAGAAGAGCCATGTCAATGAAGTCATTGGAACAGAATCATGACTTAGGTGCTTTCAAAGGAGAAAATGAGAAATAAACCAGAAAATTGAACAATTCAAATTCAAATAATATTCTTTAATTGAATAGCCAATAAAGTTTATGTCAGTTGGAAGGAGTTCAGAGTCAAAGCACAGTTTTTAAAGTTGAGATATATTAAGTCAGGATACATGTTGATGAAAATGACAATAGAAAGAATATATGGTGGTAAAGCAAGTAGAAAGAAGGGAAGGTTTTGAAGTGAAACAAAGAAGGAAAGAGATAAAAATCACAAGTGGGTCTTTTGCCTTAGAAAGGAATCCAATGTATACCTTGTCACAGAAAGAAAGATGAAAACATAGATTGAGATGGTTTTGATCAATTTGATGATAGATGTATGTAGACATTCTCTTCTCCTTGCTTCCATTTTCTCAGTGCAAAAGAGCTAAAGTTGTCTTGGAAAAAGGCAGGAAAAATAAGTTTTAAATGATATAGGAGAAAGGAGAAGATGTGGTATAGGCACCTGCGAAAGTGCCTCTGTGCCATCAAATATACTTCAACATAATTCCATCTGAAGTAAGATCATTTGCTCCTTTCCACCCTGATAAGACTCTAGCCCCCACCTCCAATACAATTGACCACTTTCCTTTGTGTTACTACTTGACCCTGAATTTTGTTCTCCTGTAATACTGTCTAGCACTTTAGTTTTATAGTGATCTTACTCTGATGGACTGTGAGTGCCTGTAAAAGGTAAGAACTCTTGTCTTATAGTTCAGGGTATGCTTAGTGATTTTCAAATAATCTCTTTCTATGTTTTATTTAAGGAACAAATGATACGTTATGCAATGATGAAATCTTAGATAAAAGATATAACTTAAAATTCTCATCATAAGTTTTACATATAAGACAGTTCCCACAGCCTGGTAACTAAGGAATATTCCAAATTACACTATTTACAGTTCCTTAAATTTATGGTATAGGCACCAATGTTTTCAACGATATTTTAAGTAATTAAAATATCTTAATGTTTTTGAAACCTAAATCTTCACTAATAAAATAAACTGATCAAATGTCCTTGTCCTGATTGAACTTTTAACTTGCTATATATTTGAATCTATAAGTATATGGCAGTATTACCTTCAGATACCACTATTTGTTTTGTTTTCCTAAATAGTAATTTATTTAGCAGTAATTTCAGAATAAAGGAATTGTTAATTTTCATAACAGTTATATTTGAGAGTGGAATTTACCATATGATTACATTTGTCTGGCTGGTGTGCTCAGTGGTTGAGAATCAGCCCATGAACCAAGAGGTCAAAGTTCCATTACAAGTCAGGGCATATGACTGGGTTGCAGGCTCCATCCCCAGTAGGGGGTGTGCAAAGGCAGCCAATCAATATTTCTCTATCATCAATGTTTCTATCTCTCTATCTCCCTTGTTCTCTCTCTAGAAATAAATGAAAAACATATATTTAAAAATATATGATTACATTAATTTGCTTAGAATGGACACAATTTTAATAACAGTTCTATATTGTCAGCCAAAATTAGTTATTTTTTTAAATTCTAGTGATGACTGCTTCCACATATAAAATCCTTTACCATAAAATACTTTTTTGCTCTAGATGCACAACCTATATGCCTAATTGTATCACCCCTGGTTGACTCAAAGGTGATTTAAACTCAACAAGATTAAGCTAAAGTCATGATCTACCCCCCAAAAAAACATTATCTTCCAGCATTCTCTATCTTAGTAAATGAACTGAGTCAGTTATTGAGTTAGAAACCACAATATTATACTCTCTTGCAGTCTTGATTACCAAACCCATCATCATATTCCTGACAAATTTTTTCTACAACACCATTGAAACAAAACGTGTCTACTTCTTTCCACATGCAAAACTACTGCCATATTATTCTTGGAGTTCAGCAATGGCCTTTTAATTTGCATCCAAATACCTCAGCCCTTTTCAAACCAGTTTGTTTATCCTGCAATAAGGATTACTTTTACAAAGTTACAATATTTTACTACATATTGTCAAAGCCAAAATTAAAAGCAAAAATCAATGCATTTCTATTACTCATAAACTCTAACAGGACATAGAAGCTGCTGCAGCTTTTCCTCAGATATACTCCCATTCTTTTTGGTTACCAGCCAATCTGTCCTTTTCACCTTTTTGCAAATGTGACATGCTGCTGTTTAAAGACACTTTCAGTTGTCTCCACTACCTGGGGCACTTTTTATTCTGCATCCCACATCCTTCCACTTGTAAAATTCTACCTTTCTCTACAATTTTAATTTAAAGTCACTTCAGTGATCTACTCTGCCTCATAAACCATTCCAAGATTGTGACACATACTGTTTTCAACAGATCTTATTTTACATGTATTTGTTTATTTCTTTGATTATTTGCTAGCTTACTATCTATCCCATTAGATTGAGACTCCACAAGTTGTGTTAAGAAATGTGCATAATTTATTCACAATTATTCCACTAATGTCAACTTTAAACTGAGCACATGGGGTGTCGCCATTAAATACTTGAGAGAATAAATGAATGAAAATATACAGAGACAATGATGTAGAACAATAGCCCTCCATAGAATACTTTTTCCAAAGACAGAGCCAGTATAGAGTTACTAGAAGCATTCTGGCTTAAAACCAATTAAATAATGTTTGTCTGCTATTCATTTATTTATTTATTTAGAAGTAAAGTGCCAGAGGCAATTCTGGAACCAATTGTTCAAAATTGTGCAAGCTAAAAGAGGATTCTGGAAACTTTTTGTTTATTTTGGTTAAACAGATGGCAGATGCTCATATAAAAAATAATATATGCTACATAAAAAAATGAATCAATATCAAATAACAAAATATGTTTTGGTAGATGATATATCCACCTATAGAGGATATATTTGTTTTCCCATTGATTGTTCATAAACAATTACTCAATTTTTATTTTTGAAAGGTCTAATTTAAAACAACTTTCTTTCACAATTGGCAAGGTGAGGGATTTCTTTTTTTTTGTTGTTCTTAATCCTCACCTGAGGATATTTTCCCATTGATGTTTAAAGAGAGTGGAAAGAAGGGGTAAAAACAGAGAAAGGGAAACATCCATGTGTGAGAGACCCCAATGGGGCTGGCAATCGAGGTACATACCCTTGACCCTACCAGAATCAAACTGGGAGCCTTCAGTCTGCAGGCTGACACTCTATCCACTGAGTCACAATGTCTAGGGCTGAGGGATTTCTTATACATAACCATTCTCTATTTTGTTTTACAAACAATAAAAGACATGATGTAATACTTAATAAACCCAATTTCATAGATATTAAAGGATATTCACTAGAGTTTTTAAATTAAGTATCACTTCTAATCAATATATCTTAAACATCAAATTAATGAAAAAGTTTCCTAAGGGAAATATTTTCTACAAGTCTTTTTTAAAAAATAAATGCATACTATTTAAAGCAATGTTTTATTCCTAGTTATATGGATAAGTCCATAATTTACATCTGTATTTGTTACAGCTTACGTAAAACAGTCCCTGAAAAAGAATAAGGAAAACTCTATTTCCCTGGAGGCTGTGCCAGTCACTAGCTACTTGGCCTTGGGCAACTGGCATTGGCATTCTGAATCTTCTTCCTTCCTGTTTCCAATGAATGTGCTACTCGTGATTATTTCTAAGGGAACATTCAAAGCTGCACTCTATTGTTTGATTTTCTAATTCAAACAAAATAGAATAATAATGTAGTCATAGATTTTTTTTTATCCCTGAAGTTTCTTTAATGGGGAAATCAAAGTAGCTTAAAGAAAACCACAAAAAGTATTCATGAAAAGGGGAAGTAGACCCGGGGATTCTTTCCCAATTTGGATGATTTTGTTGCTGAGAGATTGTTTCCATGGTACACATTCTGTCAAAATCCCTCAGAAAAGGTGTCTATATCACCATTATTTGCTCTGACAGTATCAGCTGTTAACAGTATACACTTGCTTTTCAATAAGAAGATTGAAGCGAGGACAAAGACTGAAATGTTGCAAACTCATTACTGTGCCAAAATTTAATTCAAACTCATTATCATTTAAAAGCTATAATCTTGTGCTCCCTCAAGATGATATACTCAGGGATACAGCATCATTATCTTTCCTTGGAGACCATTAAAAAAATTCTCTGCAGGGAAGTGAAGGCCAACCAAATCACCATCCCATCTATTTAAAACTAGAACATGTTTCATCATCTACATATTAGATTTCTTTAGAAATTAATTTCCACATTGCAAGCCAGAAATAATTATATTACATGTTTACATGTTTCTATAATATATATGTATATATCTATATGGGTACATACTTACAAACACATATGTTACAAAGTCAGAGTATGTATCATTTAATAATATTATTCTCTAACATGCTTTTTTTGGTTAATAATTAATCATGGATATCCATTCAAGTAAATTAAGTAAGATTAAACTTATTCTTTCGGATAGCTAATTATTAATTATCTAAAAATGTTTTAAATCACACTCTCAAAGCAGTTGCAATTAGGTAACATAATATTCAACATATTTTATATGATCTGTAATCAGACTGTTGAGTTTTCCTGGAAAAAACTCATTAACCATTGCAATCATACTTGTGCCTTATTGACCGCTTACTGCGTTTTTTCTGAATTTGTGTTTTCTCCTATGTTGTGCTATTTTATATCTCTGAGATATATTAGAATATAGAATCTGAAAAAAAGAAAATAATTTTCTTTAGTATATTTATATTTTATACAATCACATAATCAAATTATATATTGTAAGATGTTAATATTGTTAATTATGTTCTTTATGTGAGCTGAGACCTCATAGTTAGTTTAGATTCAAAAGTATTTTTCAATTATAAAATTAGTGATCATTTTAATATATTTAATTTAATCTAAAATAAAATATTGTATTTTAATGGTCTACTCCAGATTTTTTTAATTTAGTCATCCACCCATATACATACAACATAGCAGCTGGCAAATATTATTACATTTTTTAAATTACATTAATACACTCCTCAAGCATATGCATCTCTTTCCATTTGAACTTCGAGGAAAATGATGTTTTTTAGAAATTATTGTGATTGTTTTATGGTTTGCTCTCTACCTGCTAATTTCTGCTCTTATTTCCTGTTTATATATCTCAACACTTGAAGGTAGTGTTTGGACATGCTGTCTCCTACCTTATCAATTTTCTGACCTTTTTTTTTCCCCACTCTAGTTCACTTTGACTTACCACTGTATTGATAGTTTAACTGATCCCTGATTTTGACATTCCCTTAAGTTCATGCCACTCAAGGTTTTGAACTAAAGACACTGGCTAGCCGAATCCCCAGGTTTCATAAGAGGGGGATTAATGTGACAATTCATCATGGTTCTTGCTGATGCAATCACCCAGTCAGAAACAAGCAATGGGGAATTGGCTCCATTCTCACTCCCGGTATCTTGGACAAAAATACCTCAGACTCAAGTTATTTGAATGGTGATTTAGCCCAGAATTTAGTTGACATAACTGTTCTTCCAGTAAGATTAAAATATTCCATTCTGGTACTTTCAACCATCAGAGACTGGGATTGCATAGCAATTTTCTCTACTGTATATCTGAACAAACATCCAGGACTCTTGCTGTGGTTGATAAAGAGTAGATAGATTTTCTTTTCTTATTTTTGCATGTGGTTTAGTTATTTATATTTTTTACTAAACATTTTTAATGTTGGCATTATTACAGACTTCCCCAATTTCATCTTTGCCCACCTTTACCTACCCCAGCCTCACCTCACCTTTATCACACCACACACACACACACACACACACACACACACACATTTTTCACTAAAAAATCTTTTTGTCAGTTTACGACCAGGCATGTCTTTTTTAAGAACTTGGGAACCATTGGTTTGAAATCTGAACATCAAAAGAAATTATACCCCAATCTCTCAATTTCTGTGAAAAGGTAGGAGCCAAATTTTTATAGGCACCCACTTGCTCCACTTTGCAAAACTGCCTCTGTCATAAATATATGAGTAATTTGTTTTTCCTCTTCATAAAGCCAATCAGCTAACAGAGATGGTCACCCCTATTACCATGAGAATCTAGGGAAAATTATGTGGGTAAAATGGTTCTATCAACTTATCTTGAGAATATAGATTGGTTGCATCTGCTTGCTTATATAAAGCGATAAGATTTCTTTCTGTCTTTGCAACCTCTTGCAGTGGTCGGCAAACTCATTAGTCAACAGAGCCAAATATCAACAGTACGATTGAAATTTCTTTTGAGAGCCAAAATTTTTTAAACTTAAACTTCTAATGCCACTTCTTCAAAATAGACTTGCCCAGGCCGTGGTATTTTGTGGAAGAGCCATACTCAAGGGGCCAAAGAGCCGCATGTGGCTCACGAGCCGCAGTTTGCTGACCACAGTCTTAGGGGATAGCATGTTAAAGCATCACATTCTGCTTTAATGCTTATTCAACAATTAAACTATGCTATTTTTCTATTACCTTTGTGGGGCAGTTTTATGGCTTAGGGGAGGATTTCAATTTGAATTACATTTCCTAGACATTTGACAGCCCTCCTAAGATTTCAGATGACTAGCCTCCAGAACTTTCAGAGAATCAATTCCTATTGTTTAAAGCTATCCATTTAGTAGTACTTTACCAAACTAATAGAGATGGCAAGACTGGAGTTTATGTTTAATGTCTGGGAAATATTTTAAGATCTTATTTCTCATTTCTAGACTTTTATTAATAAATTGGCCAATTTATACTAAATACACATGTCCCTTTAAGATTTAAGGGAATTGGGAAACATTGACAATACAGGATTCTGGTATTCCTGGACTTGGTGAGCATACCACTTTCCAGTAGTCACACAATTTACCATCTTTGGACACAAATGTTACAGCATAACATGTTTCACCTACTCTGTTAGAAATTAATGTCTCAGAAACATATCATTGACCTCTGTAAAAAAATTATCTCCTTAAAATCTTTTTTAAGGAGTAAGTTCATATGCCTGTTTGAGCCTTAAACCTTTCCGGAACTTAAGAACTGAGCCTAGATTTAATACCCACTCAAAATATGTCAATTAAAAATGAACACTGAAAAGAGAGATTTCTTTTAGTAACCAATCAAAAAATTCCTGAAAATCTTATACTATTTTAACATAACTCTGTTTGGCCATATATCCAGCATCCACACTATACAGCCAGAGTGAATTGTGAACTCTTTCTAGAATCTTTCTTTCCTGGAAAATTAATAAGTTCAGGCTTTATATAACTATTTTCCCCCTGTGGTTTTTTTTTGTTTGTTTGTTTATTTGCTTTTTCTCTTCAACTCCTCAATTCATGGAGAATAATAAGATGGCATATTTATCTTTTTATCCATGATGAAAAAACATCAGTTTTGATTAAGACTTTCCCACAAGCCGAAACCGGTTTGGCTCAGTGGATAGAGCGTCGGCCTGCGGATTGAAAGGTCCCGGGTTCGATTCCGGTCAAGGGCACGTACCTTGGTTGCGGGCACATCCCCAGTAGGAGGTGTGCAGGAGGCAGCTGACTGATGTTTCTCTCTCATCGATGTTTCTAGCTCTCTATCCCTCTCCTCTCTCTTCCTCTCTGTAAAAAATTAATAAAATATATTTAAAAAAAAAAAGACTTTCCCACAAATTTTCACTGTTAAATGGATCTTTATTCTAAGTGCTAATATGGAGAGGAATTGAGCAATTCTCCCCCTTGAGCAGCTCTGTAGGCTGGATGGCAGTCCCTTATCATTACCCCTGGTTAAGTCCCTTTTAAAGGCTTAGGGACTGATAATAGTAGGGGGCACATCTGTGGATATGGCCTTGGATGTTTTGTTGGAACAACAGTTGGCCCTATTGTGCCCCTCTCTTTGCATCCAAACTCAAGCCACAGGGTAGTGTCAGTCGGAACCTAGATACGGAACCACTTTACTTAGAAGAAAGGCAATTACTAGGGAGAACACCTAGATCTCAGAAATCTATAAGTATCTTAAAATATAATGGAAACAGATTATCCTCCCTCCCCCCCCCCCATAAAAATGTGGTGAGATTAACAGAAATTTTTAAGTTGGGTAAGTAAAGGAAAATGATCAGTGGGGTCTGACAGGGACAGTGTCTTACTGCAGTTAGCCAATTCCTAGCATAAGCAGGTAAGGTCATATTCCACTTTTTAGCTCTTGCTGAGACTTGGGCACAGTTGGGATTCAGGGACCTGCAGGGAGAACAGAAACATGACTAACTTGTGGTCACCACAAAGCGGAGTACAAGAAATAAGCAATAGAGAACATTCATCAGTGGGGATGGAAGCATTCTCTATTCCAGGAAATGTGGCTCCTGCATTCAGAAGTGAACCGTCAATAGAGAAACCAAGATGGTGGCATAGGTAAACACCTAAACTGCTGCCTCGCACAACAATATCAAAACTACAACTAAAAGACAAAACGGACACCATCCAGAACCACAGGAAAGCAGGCTGAGTGGAAATTTTACAACTAGAAGAAAAGAGGAAAGCACATTGAGACTCAGAGGAGCTACAAAAGGCTGAGGTACGGAGACGCGCACATGCGTGGAGAGGACAGGCAGCTGTGTGCATGGGCAGCTGAGTGCGTGGCTGGCTTTCTAAAGCGGGAGGGAGAAGGAAACTCCTGACTGCACTGAACTCCAGTCCCCGGTGAGACACTGGGAAACCAAACTCATTTGGGGGGAATCTGGACTGTCAGGAAAAAGAAAGCACACTGAGACTCGGGAGCTGCAGAAGGCAGAGGTCTGGAGGCATGCGCGCACAGAGAGGACTGAATGATGAGTGCACGGGCGGCTGAGTGCGCAGCTGGCTTTCTAAAGCGGGAGGGAGACAGAAGCTCCCGACTGCATTGAACTTCAGTTCTGGGCAAGTTTCTGGGAACCCCGACTCATTCGGGGAGAAACTGGACTGTCTGGCAGCAGGTGAAACTCGAGGGTGACTTTCTCTCAGAGGTGCTTGCAGTGATTATTGAGGGACACTGAGACCTAGGGGCCTCATAGGGCAGGGCTGACGGGAAACCAAGGCTGTCAGCTCAACCCTGAAACTCTGCCCCATCCAAGCTGAGCACAGAGGCTTTTGAAATTTTACAAGTCTTGTCTCTTAAGAGTGTCTCCAGCACAGAAGTTTTCTCAGCATAGACACAGCTGATCCTCACAGCCAGTTGGCCAGGAGGTCAATTCCTCCCAGTGATACTAACAACAATCAAGACTTAACTACAACAAGGCTGAGCACACAGTCCACAAAGGGGTGCACCAAGTGTGTCCACCTCAGGTAACTGGGGAGGCTGAGCCACTGGGCCCTAGAGGACACCTACCACACAAAGCTGCTCTACCAACTCAGGGAAACAACCAAAATGTGGAGACAAAGAAACAGATCACAAATGAAAGAAATGGAGGAAACAAACAACTGGATATAGAGTTTAAAACCACGGTTATAAGGTTTTTCTAGAATTTCCTAGAAAAGGCCAATAAATTTAGCGAGACCCTCGAGGATATGAAAAAGGACCAACTAGAAATTAAACATACACTGACTGAAATAAAAAATATTATACAGAGACTTAACAGCAGACTAGAGGACCGCAAGAATCAAGTCAAGGAGTTGAAATACAAAGAAGCAAAAAACACTCAACCGGAAAAGCAAAAAGAAAAAAGAAGCAAAAAATTTGAAGATAGTGTAAGGAGCCTCTGGGATAACCTAAAGTGTACCAACATCCAAACTGTGGGTGTTCCAGAAGAAGAGAGAGAGCAAGATACTGAAAACCTATTTGAAGAAATAATGACTGAAAACTTCCCCCACCTGGTGAAAGAAATAGACTTACAAGTCCAGGAAGCGCACAGAACCCCAAACAAAAAGAATCCAAAGAGGACCACACCAAGACATGTCATAATTAAAATGCTAAGAGCGCCCTGACCAGTTTGGCTCAGTGGATAGAGCGTCGGCCTGCGGACTCAAGGGTCCCAGGTTCGATTCCGGTCAAGGGCATGTACCTTGGTTGCGGGCACATCCCCAGTGGGGAGTGTGCAGGAGGCAGCTGATCGATGTTTCTCTCTCATCGATGTTTCTAACTCTCTATCCCTCTCCCTTCCTCTCTGTAAAAAAATCAATAAAATATATAAAAAAAATTAAAAAAAAATGCTAAGAGCAAAAGGCAAAGAGAGAATATTAAAAGCAGCAAGAGAAAAACAGTTAATTACCTACAAGGGAGCACCCATATGATTGTCAGCTGATTTCTCAACAGAAACTATGCAGGCCAGACAGGAGTGGCAAGAAATATCCAAAGTGATGAATAGCAAGAACCTACAACCAAGATTACTCTACCCAGCAAAGCTATCATTCAGAATTGAAGTGCAGATAAAGAGTTTCACAGATAAGAAAAAGCTAAAGGAGTTCATCACCGCCAAACCAGTATTATATGAAATGCTGAAGGGTATTCTTTAAGAAGAGGAAGAAGAAAAAGTTAAAGATAAAAATTATGAACAACAAATACATGTCCATCAACAAGTGAATCTAAAAATGAAGTGAATAAAAAATATGATGAACAGAATAAACTGGTGAATATAATAGAACCAGGGGCATAGAAAGGAAGTGGACTGACAATTCTCAGGGGTAAAGGGGTGTGGGAGGTGCGGGAAGAGACTGGAGGACAGTGGGGGGGAGGTAAGGGCAGAGGGTGGGGTGGGAACCAGGTGGAGGGGAGCTATAGGGGGAAAAAGGAGGAACAATTATAATAATCTGAACAATAAAGATTTATTAAATTAAAAAAAAAGAAGTGAACCGTGAGGGACAGGGAATACTTGATAGTTTTGTGGACCAAACCAAATTTTATTAATGCCAATTCTTCTGGCAACAAACTTCTTTTATTTATTTATGTTTTTCTATTGAGAAAGCATTCCTTTCGGAATATCAGCAAAGCATTTCTTTGGTGAGTCACTCACAACATCCTCTACACTTGTCAAATAGCAAAGCTGTGAATTCTCAGAACCAGTCTCTAGGCAAAAACTTTTTAAAAAAACTATATAAGAGCTTTGAATTTATTTTAGAAAAAAAAATATATGTAATCTTGACAAATAGTTAATTACTCAAGTACTATCCTTTAATGATGTTTTATTTTCTATATATACTCAAGTAATTTAAAATGGAGTGCATTTTATATGGAGCAGCATAAGAAATTACTAAAACTTTTTTAAACAAATACTTTTATCTCTCAGGAATAAGTGTCAATTTGTAAACATGAAGTATTAAGTAGTATATTCATTTTAGCATAATAGTGTGAAATTTATTTATATGTGGTTTTAAAGGCTAACAATTATCTAGTAAAAGATAATATAGTATTCAGTCATATTTGTAACATACAGGACAGTAAAGTATAATTCAAAAATTTGTTAATGCAGAACAACAAAATAACCCATATGGATTGAAGTATCTAAATAATCTATTTGCAGGATAAAAAATTTCCCCTTATTATGGGACTTCTTTGTACATGATGCATGAGTATTTGACAGGTTGTTTAAATATATCTCACATTGTTCATACTTTTATTCAAATAAAATATACTTGAAAATGTACAGTGACAATGTAAACAGAAAATGCCATTGATTCAATCGTTTTATGAACTATACTAGAGGCCCAGTGCACTAAAATTTGTGCACTTGCTGGGGGGGTGGTCCCTCAGCTCAGCCTGCGCCTTCTCGCAGTTGGGGACCCCTTCGGGGATGTCCACCTGCCGGCTTAGGCCCACTCCCCAGGGTATCAGGCCTAAGCCAGAAGTCAGACATCCCTCTGGCAGCCTGGGAGCCCCGGGAGATGTCTGACTAATGGCGTAGGCCCGCTTCCTGTGGGTAGCGGGCCTAAGCCATTAGTTGGACATCTTTAGCACTGCAGTGGAGGCAGTAGAGGCTCCCGCCAGCACCGCTGTGCTGGCCAGCCATGAGCCAGCTTCTGATTGAGCAGTGCTTCCCCTTTGGAAGCACCCCGACCAGCAGGGGGCAGCTACTACATTAAGCGTCTGCCCCCTGGTGGTCAGTGCGTATCATAGCGACTGGTTGTTCCAGGTTGTTCCACCATTAGGGTCAATTTACATATTACCCTTTTATTATATGTCATTTTCCCTGTAAGTTGTATGTCCCACTGATTTTAACTGTTGTGAGATTGCCTTTAATAGTCCTTCAATTTGATAAAAACACTTCAATATAGAAATATTACTGAATAAACAAACACACATATAAAAAGATAAGACTGTTCATTAGTAATTGATCAATTAATCACAAAATTATTTTAAAAATAGAAATAGTAGCATCTTGAAATCCTGTAGCATTGATTTGTGCTTGTTACAACAATCAGATTTGGGGCTCATGCTGGCCTTGCCTTAGTATCAACAATGGAGTCATGTTTGCAAAAACACATTTCTTCCTTGGGCCTTGTCATGTTGCCATATTATAGACAATGAAAGCTGATGACAAAGTATTGACTTTTTCAAAAGCCATTGTCACCTGCAAACAGCTCAGCTTGAATTCATTTCTTAGTCTAAGAATCCTGTGTCTAAACAGAATACTATAGGAGACATGAGATATGACAGAGATGAAAGCAATAATATGATCATTGGGGAAGGTGCTGAGCTATGATTCAGTGGTGACCTAGTCAGATAACATTAGACAAGCTATTTCATTTCTCAGCCTCCATATCTGCAAAGAAAAGCTAATACCGGCACTCATATTACATTTATAAGATGTAGATTATTTCTTTTCAAAATAGGATATTATTAACCTGAACCTACATCCTTACCTCTACACATGAGATAATTAACCAGGAGAAATTCAAAATTCATAATTATACTTGCAAATAAAAGATGGAGTCTTAGAAAATTTAGTTTGTTCCAGGCCACAATACACAATTAGATACCCATGAGGCCAAATGTGTTTCAGATTAAAAAATTTATATTTCAAAAACCTAATTCGATACATATATTGTCTATTGATCATTGTAGCCACTAACCAAATATGTAATATGCATGCAAGAAAAATGAATATTCATTTAAATGAAAACTACAAATATTATCAGTTTAGATTAGGTTTTGGGGGATATTAAAAAATAATTTGGTTTCAGAAAATTTTTATTTCAGAATTGCATTTAAGTTAGAATTTTGTTTCATGTAGTCAGCATGAGTAAAATATCTACTTTGACTTAAATTTGAAAAGTAGTCAGGAATTTTCAGGAAGTTCTGTACTTTTGGAGAAAAACTTTGAACTTACACAGATTCCTGTTTGTTCTCGGTCATTTTGATATTATTATAATCAACTAGCTTAAGAAGTAATGTCTGTGTTCAATATAAATGATAGATCCTACCTCCCCCAACTGGTGGGCGGAGTATGACGTAACCGGCGTCTGCCGCCGGGACATCCCCGAGACATTGAACCACCAATCAGTGTGTGGTGAGTGCCCTGGGCCCCACCCCTTCCCGTTCTGCCCTGGGCCCCACCCCTTCCTGTTCCTCCCCTCAAAAGGAATGTTCACCGCTTCACGTGTTGCTGTCTCCCACTCTGCGAGTCAGCCTGGCTGGGTCCTTCTCCGCCTCCCCCTCCTCCAATCCTGGTTTTTCTACCCTCCTCTGTAATGAATCTCGCTCATTAGTGAGGAATAAACTTCCTCTTTAACATGCCTTGGTCTCCGACTCCCGTTTCCTGCACCTCAAACCTTACAGTAAAGATCAAATTACGTTAGAGATAGGAATAGTACTAAAAACATATACCAGTGAGTGTAAATGACTAAGTAATTACACAAAAGAATGTGATGGAATATGATATGCTTTGATGGAGAAGGTAAGAACAGGGAAGCTCACAATTGGAAATATACTGGGTGCTTTGGGGGAGGCGTGGAATTGGGCATAGGAAAGGTAGCTAAGGGGAAAGGAGGTTCTAAAAAGACAGAAAAAGGAAATAGAGATTCTGTGCAGGTGCATTTTTCTTCCCCTGAGTCACAGCATTGTTAAGGCTTCACTTCATTTCTGGGGAAACCATACTGTGACTTCTTACGTTTTCTTTAGAAGTATAATCATTACCAAAGGACATGACACAAAAATAAGGCAAATCTTAATATTCTTATTTGAAATACCTTTTAATAGTTTTTACAGAAAGATAAAAGTATCTTAAATGACTCATTAAGCAAATTTGGATCATTTTAAGATTTAACATTTTCATTAATAACATAATACATTATGTGTAATGATTTAGAAAACTAAATGCAAGCATCCCAGGTGATTTATGAAAGTGGTTATTTTATATTTTGTTTTTAATTTTATTTCAGTGTTTAAATATTATGGAATAAACCAAGATCTTTATTGCTGTGGGATTAACTTGCTATCTAGATGTATATGCATATACAGGGTGGAACAAAAGTAGGTTTAAGTTTTTTGGAAAATAACACAATAATTAATAAATAATAATACACAAATAAAGTCTGTTCCATATACTCACAACTGTGAACCTACTTTTGCTTTGCCACACATATATTTATATATCTGTATATACCTACATATATCTGTATATATCAACATATATTGTACATACTAAAATGACATAGTTAAAGAGAAACAAAGATATTTACTTTGAATACAGAAATTTAGCAGTATTTAGATATGTTTTTTCTAAATACACAGTTATGACCTGATAATATAGAAGACCAAGAACTAATTTAATCTTTAAACTTCATGTCATTGAAAGACATACTCTCTTGATTTATGAAATAAAATTTGACCCTAGCCAATATATCTCATACATCACATATATCACATCCTGAGGGTTCTGGGAAATTGACTGCAAATATTCATCATTATTCAATGTGAATAAAAGGTGAGGACACTGACGTTTGTCAAGTACACAGCAGGAATGATGTCCACCTTTTAGTACCGCTCTTTTTTTATGACCTCGGATAGGCAAAACTTAGCACCCTTTTATCTTTTCTGCTGTTATTTTTCTTTCTTGTGTTTTTATAATTTACTTACATTTTTTATTTGTCACACATGTCATTTTGCTGATTAATAACTTATGCTACTTAATCACTTAAATTTTAAATTAGTTTCCAAGATTTAAAACAATGAACCTTCTAAATATGAACACATACACCAAAGAAAACTCAAAATCGAGTTAAAAAGAAGAATGATGTCAATTGTCTCATTTTTGTGTTAGTATAAGATGTTGAAAGGTTCTGTTTTTAAAAAGATACAAATTTAAGGATGATTTTTTTTTTTTTTACTGTTTGATTTGTTTCAAAAGGTGAAAAATCAGAGATAATCTAATTGTTTACTATAT